>NC_133120.1:34181738-34527752 GCF_033568475.1 Henckelia pumila | reverse complement strand
AAATAAACTGACTGGCGCAAACTATACGGAATGGTTCCGTAAGTTGAAGATTGTCTTGACCTCGGAGAAGATGCTCTACGTGTTAGAAAAATCTCCTCCGAAGGAAGCACCAGCTGATGTAAGTCTAGAAGAGTTGGCCAAACTTGATACATGGTGGGACCATGATATCAAGGCCAAATGCTATATGCAAGCCTCGATGTCTGATGAACTCCAGAGGCGATTTGAGGATACCATGAATGCTGCTGACATTCACGTACAACTCAAGGAACTTTTTGGGGCTCAATCGAGAGCTGAAAGGTTCGCTACTGTAAAAGAGCTAATGACGTGTCGCATGCGTGAAGGGACTTCGGTCCATGATCATGGGGTACGAGTGATTTGGCTCATACAGAAGTTGGTAACGCTTGATTTGGTGTTGGAGCATGAACTCAACGTGGACTTATTACTTCTATCTCTTCCTTCTTCGTTTGACGGATTTGTGGTGAATTTCAATATGAACAAGATAGAGGCCTCCCTTGAAGAGATGGTCAATATGCTTGTAACATATGAATCCTCTTTAAAGAAGGATAAATCGGCTTTCTTGGTGGGCTCCTCTTCTTCTGCTAAGAAGGGGCCAAGTACAAAGGGTAAGAAACGTTCTGCCCCACCCAAGAAAACCGAACCCGAGAAGAAGTACAAGACAAAGGCTTCAAACATGGAAAAGTCCAAGGATGTTTGCCATTACTGCAAGAAGCCCGGTCATTGGAAACGTAACTGCAAGGAATATCTAGAGCAGTTGCGAACTGCGAAGGGTATGTTCTATATTGAAATAAATGTTTCACTTAATACTACTTCTTGGGTATTGGATACCGGATGTGGATCTCACATTTGCAATGATTTGCAGGTGATGACAAGAAGTCGCAAGCTTAGAATGGGTGAGACCCATCTGAGGCTCGGAAATGGTTCTAGAGTTGAAGCCAAAGCTGTAGGAGACGTTTATTTAATTTTGCAGAACGATTTTAAGTTACTTTTGAGAGACGTTTTATTTGTTCCAGATTTGATTAAAAACATTATTTCTGTTTCTATGCTTGATAGAGATGGTTTTTCTTGCAATTTTGTGAATGAGATTTGCAATATTTACAAGAATGAATGTTTGATTGGAAATGGACAACTTGAAAACGATCTATATAACTTAAAATTAAAAGACGTTCCAATAAATTATGTTGATAAACCGGTAACAACAAACAAAAGGAAAATCGATAGTCAAAACCCGGCAAACCTTTGGCATGCTAGGCTAGGTCATATTTCCTCAAGGAGGATGAACAAGCTAGTGGGAGAGGGCATGTTTGATATGTCTGATATTAACTCTCTACCTACTTATGAGTCTTGCCTGAAAGGAAAAATTACTAAATCTCCTTTTAAGGGGAAACCTGAGCGTAGTCAAAATCTGTTGGATTTGATCCATACAGATGTTTGTGGTCCATTTAGAATTGGTGCTCAATTTGGCCACACCTACTTCATTACCTTTACTGATGATTATTCTAGGTATGGGTATTTATATTTAATGAAATATAAGTCTGAAGCATTTGAAAAGTTCAAAGAATTCAAGGATGAAGTAGAAAACAAGCTAGGTAAAAGTATTAAAGCACTTCGATCGGATCGAGGTGGAGAATACTTAAGTACCGAGTTTTTAGACTATCTGAAAGAGAATTGGATTCTCTCTCAGTGGACTCCTCCTATGACACCCCAGCTTAATGGTGTATCGGAGCGTCGTAATCGAACTTTGTTGGACATGGTTCGATCCATGATGAGCTTCACTGAGCTTCCACCTTTGTTTTGAGGCTACGCGCTTGAAACGGCGGTGTTGTTGTTGAACAACGTCCACACTAAAGCAGTGGACAAAACACCATATGAGTTATGGAATGGCAAAGCTCCTAAGTATTCGTACTTGAGGATTTGGGGATGTCCTGCTTACGTGAAGCAGACAGTGGGAGATAAGTTGGATAGTCGATCCACCATATGTTATTTTGTAGGGTATCCGAAGAATTCAATCGGATATTATTTCTATCATCCTGCTGAAACAAAGGTGTTTGTTTCAAGGAATGCCACCTTCTTGGAGAAGGAGTTCTTATTGGATAAGAAAGGCGAGATGATGGAACTCGAAGAAATTCGAGAAGAACCCGAAATACAAAATAATGATCCTACACCTCAGGAACCATTGATAGACACGCCTATACCTAGAAGATCCGAGAGAACTTCTAGACCTCCTATTCGATATGGTCTTCTTCTTGAAGGGGATCAAGATGAACCCGATGTTGGATGTGATCCAAGAAACTTCAAGGAAGCACTTTCTGATGCGGATTCAAATTTATGGCTTGAAGCTATGCAGTCGGAAATAGCTTCGATGCATACAAACCAAGTTTGGTCTTTAATAGATCATCCTGATGGAATTGTTCCAATAGGGTGTAAATGGATCTACAAGAGAAAGCTTGGGCCTGATGGTAAGGTATTGACCTACAAGGCGCGATTGGTGGCGAAAGGTTATACTCAAAGACAAGGAGTTGACTATGATGAAACCTTTTCACCAGTTGCAATGTTCAAGTCCATAAGAATCCTTATTGCCATAGCTGCTTGGTATGACTATGAAATATGACAAATGGATGTGAAGACTGCATTTCTTAATGGAAACATTAAGGAAGAGATCTATATGACGCAGCCTGAGGGATACACATCCATGGGAAGCGAGCATAAGGTATGAAAGCTTCAGAGATCAATCTATGGTTTAAAACAAGCATCAAGAAGTTGGAACCAGAAATTTGATGAAACAATAAAGGATTATGGTTTCATCAAGAACCCGGAGGAACCATGCGTGTACAAGAAAGTAGTTAAGGATGCTGTGACATTCTTAGTACTTTATGTTGATGACATCCTACTCATTGGGAATGACGTAGGGATGTTGCAGTCAACAAAGATATGGTTATCAGGTAGATTCTCGTTGAAGGATTTGGGTGAGGCATCCTATATTCTAGGGATACAGATCTATAGAGATAGATCTAAGAGAATGATAGGACTCACTCAAGCAACCTACATCGACACCATATTGAAACGGTTTTCAATGGATGGGTCCAAGAGAGGACATCTACCTATGTGTCATGGAGTTTCTCTATCCAAGTCTATGTGTCCCAAGACTGATGAAGAGATAGAGAAAATGACACATGTACCATATGCGTCGGCCATAGGTAGTATCATGTACGGGATGATATCTACCAGACCGGATGTAGCATTTGCTCTAAGTGTCACGAGCAGATATCAAGCTAATCCTGGTCAAATGCATTGGAAAGCCGTGAAGGACATTCTTAAGTACTTACGAAGGACTAAGAATATGTTCATGGTATATGGAGGAAGAGAACTAAAATTGGAAGGCTATACCGACTCTAGCTTCCAAAGTGACGTGGATGACTCGAAGTCAACCTCTGGATTTGTGTTCATGCTCAATGGCGGTGCTGTCTCTTGGAAGAGTTCCAAGCAGGACACCACAACGGATTCCACCACTGAGGCAGAATACATTGCAGCATCAGCTGCTGCTAAAGAGGGCGTTTGGATGAGGAATTTCGTCCAAGAGTTGGGCGTTATTCCGGAAGTTGTTGGTCCAGTCCCGGTGTACTGTGACAACACGGGTGCCATTGCTCAGGCAAAGGAACCAAGGTCTCATCAAAGATCCAAACACGTACTGAGGAAATACCACATCATCCGGGAGATCGTGGAAAGAGGAGACATCACTGTCGAAAGAGTGGCCTCTGCAGACAATATCGCTGATCCACTTACTAAGCCCTTGCCAGGACCATTATTTGACAAACATCGCGAAGCAATGGGTCTACGTAGTATGACTAGTTAGCTTTAGGGCAAGTGGGAGATTGAAAGAGTGGGTGCCCGGTGAGCCAACTTGTGGCTAAGGGCTTTGATGACTCTTTGTATAACAATCTTTTGTTTGATATAATTTACACTTTTATTAATGGCAATGACTTTATCTTTCTTCATATTGTTATATTGTGATATACTATTGTTTTTTTGATAAAGACCTTGAATATACTATAGTGTATGTAAGATGTGGTAGTACATGGGGATGTCTATCATGAAACACATCTTATAGTCACTGTATATTCTAAATGGTTCCTAGTCGATTGAGCCGTCCGTTAATAAGGATAAGGATCGCTCGAGATTGAGACTAGCATTTGCGATGCCGAGTACCACGTTTCATTGGTATGGAACATAGAGATGTTCAAAGCATGCAAATGGATATTCATACGATGAATGATCGAACTACCCTATCCGGACTTTCCAAGTGGTTATCACTTATCGAGTGGATAAAGTCCGCGGTTTTGGTTGTACACCATTAGTCCTTACTACTTGAAACATCATTGAGACTCTATATGCTAGTACTGTGCTTTGACTCGATTACCGACTCTATTGGGGTCATCAGGTATCGGGATTGGGTACAGTTACAACACATATAGGAGTCGATGCTTTGTTGTCAAGGATTCACCACATACTTGCGAGTGTGGATATCCTATGCAATCTGAGGAGATATTAGTGTGACGAATCTCTGGCCAGAGTACATGATGTGTTTTAAGAAATGGTTTCTTAGTAGCACATGCGATGTCACTATTTGATCTTCAAGATGCATTGCATAGTTATCGAATCTCGAACGACTCTCGATTTACCAATGGTTGTTGATTCGATCGGGATATATGGATAAAGGGACCGTACTGTACGCTAACCAAAATCTATTGGTTCTTGCAGGCACTATCAGTGATACCTAGGGAATCATGGGACGATGTTTCTAGGCGCTCTTACCATGATTCGATGGGCAAGTCGGAAATTGTTGTTCCGAGTCACAAGGAGTTGTGAGCCCACGGCTAGCTGTATCCCTGAACCATTGAGGGTCACACAGAGTAATGGATTTTTAATCCCCGTTGAGATAGTTAAATTTAAAGAGTTAAATTTAATGAACAAAGAAGTGGGACTTCTTATTTAAGAGTAGAGGAGTAAGATTTCCTAAAATGACATAGGGATGGGCATTTTTGGAAATCACTGAATTCGGATTCAGAAAATTTATCTTGACTCTAAAAGATGCAGAAATGGTTTCTGTGAACATTGGTGAAATTGGTTTATCAATCTGAGTCACGATGAATTTTATATTAATTTCTGAACATGCGGGCTTTGCTTGTCAGGCTTGAACTTATGACTAATGGGCCCTAAGCTGTTAGCAGCCCACATTATAAATAAGTTATTGCAGTACAGAAATTACACAACAGAGGTCACAATTTTCGAAAACCTAGTTGTTTTTCTCTCTAAAGTAGCCGCCCCTCCCTCTCTCTGTCGGGAAAATCCAGTCTGTGAATTTTGAATTTGCAGTCTGGTTTAACGGATCAAATTCGTTAATTCTCTTCGTAGAAACTTCTGATAGATTTTCTAGTGCAATCTATTAGAGGGATTAAATCTCTGTTCGTGGACCTGATTGAAGAACAGTTCGTCCATCAGTTCTAGGGATATACAACAAGAGCAGAGTAATCTGTTGGTGTCCATAATATCGATTCGAGATTGGAGGTAAAAATTTATAATTGTTATTTAATTTTTACACACACAATTTAATCGTAAAGTTTTGATACCCATTATGAAATCGTTCCATATAAAATTTTTAAACTTCCGCTGCATCGGGTATCAATTCTGATTGATCTGATCGCCGTTCTCCAACACTTTGTTGGACATGGTTCGATCTATGATGAGCTTCACTGAGCTCCCACCTTCGTTTTGGGGCTATGCGCTTGAAACGGCGGTATTGTTGTTGAACAATGTCCACACTAAAGCAGTAGATAAAACTCCATACGAGTTATGGAATGGCAAAGCTCATAAGTATTCGTACTTAAGGATTTGGGGATGTCCTGCTTACATGAAGCGGACAGTGGGAGATAAGTTGGATAGTCGATCCACCTTATGTTATTTTGTAGGATATCCGAAGAATTCAATCGGATATTATTTCTATCATCCTACTGAAACAAAAGTGTTTGTTTCGAGGAATGCCACCTTCATGGAGAAGGAGTTCTTATTAGATAAGAAAGGCAAGATGATGGAACTCGAAGAAATTCGAGAAGAACCCGAGATACAAAATAACGATCCCACACCTCAAAAACCTACAACGGACACGCCTATATCTAGGAGATCCGAGAGGACTTCTAGACCTCCTGTACGATATGGTCTTCTTCTTGAAGGGGATCAAAGTGAACCCGACATTGGATGTGATCCAAGAAACTTCAAGGAAGCAATTTCTGATGCGGATTCTAATTTATGGCTTGATGTTATGCAGTCGGAAATATACTCGATGCATACAAACCAAGTTTGGTCTTTAGTAGATCCTCCCGATGGAATTGTTCCAATAGGGTGTAAATGGATCTACAAGAGAAAACTTGGGCCTGATGGTAAGGTACTTTCCTACAAGGCACGATTAGTAGCAAAAGGTTATACTCAAAGACAAGGAGTTGACTATGATGAAACTTTTTCACCAGTCGCAATGTTCAAGTCCATAAGAATTCTTATTGCCATAGCAGCATGGTATGACTATGAGATATGGCAAATGGATGTGAAGACTGCATTTCTTAATGAAAACATTAAGGAAAAAATCTATATGATGTAGCCCGAGGGATTCACATCCATGGGAAGCGAACATAAGGTATGCAAGCTTCAAAGATCAATTTATGGTCTCAAACAAGCATCAAGAAGTTGGAACCAGAAATTTGATGAAACAATAAAGGACTTTGGTTTCATCAAAAACCCGGAGGAATCGTGTGTGTACAAGAAAGTAGTTAAGGATGCGGTGACGTTCTTAGTGCTTTATGTTGATGACATCCTACTCATTGGGAATGACGTAGGGATGTTGCAGTCAACAAAGATATGGTTATCAGGTAGATTCTCGATGAAGGATTTGGGTGAGGCATCCTATATTCTAGGGATACAAATCTATAGAGATAGATCTATGAGAATGATAGGACTCACTCAAGAAACCTACATCGACACCATATTGAAAAGGTTTTCTATGGATGAGTTGAAGAGAGGACATCTACCTATGTGTCATGGAGTTTCTCTATCCAAGTCTATGTGTCCCAAGACTGACGAAGAGATAGAGAAAATGACACACATACCATATGCGTCAGCCATAGGTAGTATTATGTATGGGATGATATCTACCAGACCGGATGTAGCCTTTGCTCTGAGTATCACGGGCAGATATCAGGCCAACCCCGGTCAAATGCATTGGAAAGCCGTGAAGGATATTCTTAAGTACTTGAGAAGGACTAAGAATATGTTCATGGTTTATGGAGGAAGAGAATTAAAATTGGAAGGCTATACCGACTCTAGCTTCCAAAGCGACATGGATGACTCGAAGTCAACCTCTGGATTTGTATTCATGCTCAATGGCGGTGCTGTCCCTTGGAAGAGTTCCAGCAAGACACCACAGCGGATTCCACTACTGAGGCAGAATACATTGCAGCATCAGCTGCTGCTAAAGAGGCCGTTTGGATGAGGAATTTCGTCCAAGAGTTGGGCGTAATTCCTGAAGCTATTGGTCCAGTTCCGGTGTACTGCGACAACACTGGTGCCATTGCTCAGGAAAAGGAACCAAGGTCTCATCAAAGATCCAAACACGTACTGAGGAAATAGCACATCATCCGGGAGATTGTGGAAAGAGGAGACATCACTGTCGAGAGAGTGGCCTCTACAGACAATATCGCTGATCCACTTACTAAGCTCTTGCCAGTACCATTGTTTGACAAACATCGCAAAGCAATGGGATTGCGTAGTGTGACTAGTTGGCTTTAGGGCAAGTGGGAGATTGAAAGAGTGGGTGCCCGGTTAGCCAACTTGTGGCTAAGGGCTTTTGTGACTCTATGTATAAACAATCTTTGTTTAATATAATTTACATTCATTAATGGCATTTTCTTTGTCTTTCTTCGTATTGTTATATTGTGATATACTATTGATGTTTTGATAAAGACCTTGAATATACTATAGTGTAAGTAAGATGAGATAGTGAATAAAGAGAGATCACTATTATGAAACACATCTTATAGTCACTGTATATTCTAAACAGTTCCTAGTCAATTGAGCCGTCCGCTAATAAAGATAAGGATCGCTCGAGATTGAGACTAGCATTTGTGATGCCATGTACCACGTTTCATTGGTAATGGAAATGGAGATGTTCAAATCATGCAAATGGATATTCATATGATGAATAATCGAACTACCCTATTCGGACTTTCCAAGTGGTTATCACTTATCGAGTGGATAAAGTCCACGGTTTTGGTTGTACACCATTAGTCCTTACTACTTAAAACATCATTGAGACTCTATATGCTAGTACTGTACTTTGACTCATTTACCGACTCTATTGGGGTCATCAGGTGTCGGGATTGGGTACAGTTACGACACATATAGGAGTCGATGCTTTGTTGTCAATGATTCACCACATACTTGCGAGTATGGATATCCTATGCGATCTGAGGAGATATTAGTGTGACGAATCTCTGGCCAGAGTACATGATGTGTTTTAGGTTACTCGGTTTTCCTAGTAACACATGCGATGTCACTATTTGATCTCCAAGATGTAATGCATAGTTATCGAATCTCGAACGACTCTCGATGCACCAATGGTTGTTGATTATATCGGGATATTTGGATGAAGGGACCGTACTGTACGCTAACCAAAATTTACTGGTTCTTGCAGGCACTATCAGTGATACCTAGGAAATCTTGGGGCAATGTTGCTAGACGCTCTTACCATGATTCATTGGGCAAGTCGGAAATTGTTGTTTCGAGTCACAAGGAGTTGTGAGCCCACGCCTAGCTGTATCCCTGAACCATTGAGGGTCACACAAGTAATGGATTACTAAACCCCGTTGAGATAGTTAAATTTAAAGATTTAAATTTAATGAAAGAGAAGTTGGACTTCTTAACTAAAAGGGAGTGGAATTTCCTAAAATGACATAGGGATGGACATTTTTGGAAATCACTGAATTCGGATTCAAAAAAATTATCTTGACTTTAAAAGGTGCAGAAATGGTTTCCGTACACATTGGTGAAATCAGTTTATCAATCGGAGTCATGATGAATTTTATATTAATTTTTATAACAACGGGCTTGGCTTGTTGGACTTAAGTTATGGATTGTGGGCCCTAAGGAGTTAGAGTTCTAATACAATTATAACTTAATCTAGTCTAGAAATTATCTATAAATACATGTGTAGTGTTCAAAAATTGACACAATTAATTCTAGCAATTTTTGAAATTCACATAAAATAATTCAAGGGGATTTTCAAAAATCCTCTATCCCTTTTGAGAAAATTCGGTCTGTGATTTTTGTGAAAAATTACATTCCGAATTAACAGATCAAATCTGTTTGTTCACATCGATAAACATCTGATTGATTTCTAGTGCAATCAATCAGAGGGTTTCTGTTTTCTATTCATGGACCTTATTCCGGAGATTGATCGTGAAGCCATCGGTTCCCGGGATATACAAGAAGAGCAGATTAAATTCTGTTGGTGTCCATAATCAAGTCCTTGCTTGAATAGGTAAAAATTTAATTGTGATTTTATTTTTACTTGCATAAATTTAATCGTAAAGTTTTGATACCAAGGATATGGAATCGTTCCATATTGAAAAAAAAAAATTTAAACTTCCGCTGCACCGGGTATCAATTCTTAATTGATCTGAACACGTTTTTCCAACAAATACAAATATGCGCACACAAATGATTTAAAACTAAAGTAAAAACACTTGCTCATGGCGCCGAGAATATACAATACCGGCTAGAGAGCGACTCCGCGGGGTACTCGTATACTCCATATCAGGGCTGAGCCAACCCCATCCTGACCCGAATCCAAAATAGGATACAAGTCCCATATGGAAACTGGCATACCTGACTCGAGTCCAATATGATATCACTGTTCCCTATGGAGACTGTCAATGACTCACATCTCTCCGGATGCAGTCACACGTAAAATCATGTATGTGCTAAGACGGTAAAACATGCTAAAATATGATAAAGCATATAGCACATACTCATGCAACATACATGCAAATATATAATGCCGGCTATCTCGGTCAGTACTTACGTACCTCTAACACTGCTGGACAACCTAGCTCCACTGGCCTATACTCCAAGCCTACTAGTCCAGTCTACTGCTACTACAATGAAAATATCCATGCATCAACAATAAAGCTCTAAAAGCCTTAACTAAGCTAAAGCGTACTCCTAAATATTTTTAGGATGTCAAAGCTATACCTGCGTCCGTCGATAGCCCTTTGCTGTCGATAGCCTCAATACTAGGCCATAGCTCTGCGACGACGTCTAGATCACTAAGACACTTCCGGATTTTCCGTAGGATGCCTAGATCTCCCTAGATCTGAGTTAGAAGGCTTAGGAATTGAGAGAGAAGAGAGGAAATTGGTGCGAGAAAATGAATTCTCGGACCCTCTATTTATAGACAGCGTTCGGAACCTCCGATCCCGGTTCGGAACATCCAATCACGATTGGAACCTCCGATCGCACCTTCGGAGCTTTCGATCGCTCAATATTACGTCAGCCATGATGTCACCTTGCTGATGTAAGCAATGACGTGTGCCCTGGTCCAGATCGAAGCTTCCGATCTCGTCGACGGAGCTTTCGATCTCGATCGGAGCCTCCGATCCTGGCACGGAGCTTCCGATCCACTTCGGATCCTCCAAGGTCTACTTCAGAGCGTCCGATCCTGCTGAACCAATTCAACTAATTCGAGTGCTCTGAATCCATTTCTGAAGTCCGTTATCCCAACAGGAACTTACTTAATCATGTTTTACTTAATCTGAACATGATCACATGATTAATTACTCATTAATCACTAATTAGAAATGCGGGTTACTACAACCAGTATGTAAAAGATTAGACGGAGGAGAAGAAATACTCATTTGTGTTGGCAGAACACTAGGAGAAAAAAGATCACAAGGATCTGATGCAGAGGCAGGAGCAGATTCTTTGAATGGGAAAATACCTTCATGGAAAACATCATCTCGAGAAACGAAAATATTGTTAGTATGAAGATCCAACAACTTGTAACCCTTATAATTTGGTGGATAACCCAAGAAAACACACTTAATAGCTCGAGGTGAAAACTTTGTGCGATGGGTTAAAAGAGTGGAACTATAGCATAAACACCCAAACACTTTCAAGTGAGCATACGAAGGATGTTTATGAAACAACAACTCAAAAGGAGTTTTATGAAGGAGGACTGGTGAGGGTGTCCTATTGATCAAATAAACGGCGGTACGAACACAATCACTCCAATAGACCACAGGAAGATGGGACTGAAAAAGAAGAGCTCGAGCCACATTTAGAATATGTTGGTTCTTGCGTTCAACAACTGAATTTTGTTCAGGGAGTTCAACACAAGAATGATAATGTAAAATTCCACAAGATTTGAAAAATTCTGTGAAATTTAATTCAGGAGCATTATCAGACCGTACTGATTTGATTCGTTTATCAAATTGTGTTCGAATCATCTCACAGAAACTTGGAAACACAATAAGAACATCAGATTTTGTTTTAAGTAAATATATCCAAGTACAGCGAGAATGATCATCCACAATGGTTAAGAAATATTTATAACCTTCAATGCTTATGGATGAGAAAGGGCCCCAAACTTCTATATGTATCAAATCAAAACAATATTTGGAAATAGAACAATTAGAAACGAAAGGTAAACGTTTTTGTTTGGACAAATGACATACCGAACAATGAGATATATCATCAATAATAGGAGTAAAATGCAATTCATTCTTTACAACAGAAAGTTTAGTAAAGGATGGATGACCCATTCTGGAGTGCCAAAGTTCTGTTTTAGAAGAGAAAGTAGTACAGATGATGGACGAAATACTTGGAGACTGTAGAATGTATAGATTTCCAACTCGTTTACCCATCCCAATCGTTTTCTTTAATGCTGGGGCCTGAATTTGACAGAAATCAGACAAAAAAGTAACAAAGCATTTAGTGGATTTGGTAAGAAAACTAATAGACAAGAGATTGAACTGAAAAGTAGGCACGAATAACACATCAGTGAGAAGAAGATCATTGGACAAAGATACCACGCCAACATGTGTGGCAAGAATGGTAACATTATTTGGTAACTTGACTGCCGTGGAAAAAGGTTTAAAAGACTGAAAAAGAGACAAGGAACAACAAATATGATGTGTGGCCCCTGTGTCTAGGATCCAATCAGTATGAGAAAAATAAGAAGATGTTGAAAAAATACCATGAAAACAGGATACAGAAGGTTCCCCAAGCTGCTGTGATTCTTGAGGGACTACAGAACCAAGTTGAAGGTGAGAAGTAAGGAAAGCAATGAGCTGGTGACATTGATCAGTAGTTAAAGCGTTCCCAAAACTATTCTTGGCATCATTAACAGGTGGAACATTTTGACAAGAATTCACATTCTCCTTCCCTGCCTGTGACGACTTAAATTTTGGATGACCTGGAGGATAACCATGAAGTTTGAAGCATTTGTCCACTGTGTGTCCTGTATAATTACAGTAGGAACAAACAATTTGATCTCGCTTATCTTGTTTATCAAATCTACCTCCCTTAGAAGACTGAAAATTCTTCACAACACCAACAGTAGACGCATTAGATTGAAAACTCCTCACAACAGCTACATTAGATGGAGTAGACTGATCGAGAGAAAATTTAGGCACATCAAGATTAATAGAACGTTGACGTTCCTCTTGAATAACTAAGGATAACACCTTTGATACGGTACGAAGAAGTTCCATCATTAAAATCTGTCCCCGCACTTGAGCATAAGAGTCGTTTAACCCCATCAAAAATTGAAGCACACAATCCTTATTCTGAAAATTCACCAACTGCTTCATTGATCCACAAGTACAAACATCAACGGGCTGAAAATTTCGAAGTTCATCCCAAAGTGTTTTCATCCGAGTGTAATAAGAAACCACATCCATCGAACCTTGATTGAGAGCAATCAACATTTTCTTAATTTGAAAAATGCGAGGTGCATTACTCTCATGAAAACGATCTCTCAAATCAATCCAAATCTCATAGGCAGTAGAGATATACATCAGATTATCAGCAATATCACGAGAAACAAAATTGAAAATCCACGAAATGACCATACTATTGAAACGGTTCCAAGATCCATACAGTAGATCATCAGAGGAAGGTTGAACAATGGTGCGATCCACAAAACCAAGCTTATTTTTGGCAGTTAAAGCCACAATCATCGCGCGACTCCAAGTGTTGTAATTATTGCCGATCAAGTGATGCGAGACCAAAATCATACCTGGATGATCTCCATTGTGAAGAAAAAAAGGACTGCTGGAATCTTCAAAATTGAAACGAGGATTACCAGCAGGAACCTGAAGATTTTGATTCGCCTTCACCATGGAAGTAGATCGAGAAGTATAATTGTAGAATTTTGGAGAATAATCTACTGCCTTTATTAAGCTATAGTGAGAATATATATACAAAGTACATAGAAATCAGATCCATGAAGATAAGATCGTACAAAACAGAAAAAGACCTAAAAAATAGGAACAAACAAAACAACCCATGTGCATAGCCATAAGACTCGGTACCTACCTTGACTATAATACACTTATAAAATGAACTTTAATTAATAAATCTACACTCCCCCTCAAGCTTGACGGTAGATACTCCAAAGATCAAGCTTGCTACAAAGTTCTTGAAAGTTAGGACGAGGCAAAGCTTTTGTCAATATATCAGCAACTTGGTGACGTGTGGGAACATAGCTTAAGCTGATAGTCTTATCTTCGATTTTCTCACTGATAAAATGCCTGTCTATTTCAATGTGCTTGGTTCGGTCGACTTGTATAGGGTTCTTAGCAATACTCAATGCAGACTGGTTATCACATAAGATATTGACTGATTTGTGTTCACCAACCTTGAGTTCTTCAAGTAATCGTTTGAACCACATTCCTTCACAGATTCCGAGTGCAAGTGCTCGAAATTCAGCTTCAGCACTGCTTCGCGCCACTACCGACTACTTTTTGCTACGCCATGCTACTAAGTTTTCCCATATGAAAGAGCAATATCCTGATGTAGACCTTCGATCTGTTGGAGAACCTGCCCAATCTGCATCAGTATACACTGACACTTCACGGTTTGGACTTTTCCTGAACATAAGACCAGTTCCTGGATTACCTTTAAGATACCGTAGAATTCTAAGGACAGCTTCCATGTGTAACTCCGACGGATTGTTCATAAATCTGCTCACCACACTCACTGGGAACCCAATATCTGGACGAGTATTGGATAAATAGATCAGCCTACCTACAAGGCGTTGATACTGACCTTTATCTGCTGCAATTTCATTAACCCGAGCTGTAATTTTTACGTTTGGATCCATGGGAGTGTCTACTGGCTTGCATCCTATCATTCCAGTGTCCTTGAGCAAATCCAAAACATATTTCCTTTGAGAAACTGAGATTCCTTCCTTTGATCGTGCTACTTCCATGCCGAGAAAATACTTCATATGACCGAGGTCTTTAATCTCAAACTCCTTGGAAAGAATTTGTTTTAATCGGTGTATTTCTTCCCCATCATTTCCTGTGATCACTATGTCATCAACATATACACTCAATATTGAACACTTCCCTTCTGTCGTGTGCTTTACAAATAGAGTGTGATCCGTTTGACATTGCAAATAGTGATGAACTTTGAGTACTCGAGAAAACCGATCAAACCATGCCCTTGGTGATTGCTTCAGCCCATACAGAGACTTCTTTAGCTTACAAACTTTATTTTGAGTTGAACCATCTTCAAAACCTGCCGGGATATCCATGTATACTTCCTCTTCTAGATCGCCATTTAGAAATGCATTTTTACGTCTAGTTGCAATATTGGCCAGTCAAGATTGACAGCGAGAGTTAATAAAACTCGGATGGTGTTGAGCTTGGCTACAGGTGCGAAAGTTTCTTGGTAATCAATTCCATATGACTGCGTATATCCCTTGGCGACCAACCTTGCTTTCAGTCTCTCGATAGTCCCATCAGCTTGATGTTTTACCGAGAAAAGCCATCGACATCCCACAGTTCATTTTCCTGGTGGAAGATTTGTTATTTCCCATGTTCCATTCTGTTCCAAAGCTCGGTATTCATCATATGTAGCATCTCTCCAAGCTGGATCTTTGAGGGCTTCATACACTGTATTTGGAATCTTGACTTGATCAACTTTGGATAAGAAAGCTCGGAAGTTAGTTGGTAGTTTCCCGTATTATACAAAGTCGTCCATGGAGTGAGGATGCCGTGATCTAGATGACTTCCGCAAGGCTATAGGATGATCAAGGTCAGATAAAGGAAGAGATGAACTGTTACCTTGTTCAGTGGTTTCTGACATTGCATTCCGAGAAGATTCCTGGGTGTCCTGAGCTTGTGCATCTGGGATATTTTCTGAGTTGGTACTGGACATGTCTAAATCAAGGTTTGGTGGATATGGCAGCACACTTGTGTGGACAGTGTCATTGTTATTCAGCTGTTGGATGTTAGGAGATGTGTTGTAGTAGCCCGTGCCCTAATTGAGTAATTAAATGATTAATGTTAATTAATTGAATTAGGCATCGGACGGATCGGAAGCTCCGAAGGCACGATCGGAAGCTCCGAACAGGATCGGAAGCTCCGATGAGCAATCGGAGGCACCGATGTTATTACGTCAGGCATGACGTGTGGTTGGATCGGAAGCTCCGATCAGGACCGGAAGCTCCGATCACCCCTATCCGGAGTCAACAAGTGATATTTTGACACGTGGCAGATCAGGATCTTCGGAAGCTCCGATGGCAGGATCGGACGTTCCGATCGAGGTTCGGACGTTCCGATCAAGGATCGGAAGTTCCGATCGTTGTCTATAAATAGAAGGCCGAGACTTCACTTTCATTTGCCAATTCCGAGTTCTCCTTTCCTTTCTAGTCCTTTTGGAGCTGTTCTAGTCTTTTTAGGCTTGGTCCGGAGGTCGGAGAGACGTTCGGTAGTCGTAGCGGAGTTGTGCCCAAGTTCTGGAGGCATCGACATCAAAGGGCTAACGACGGACGAAGGTATAGCTTTTGCTCCCTATAAATATTTAGGAGTATGCAATAGCTTAGTTAAGGCTTTTAGAGCACTTTAATGATAGTAGTATCATTTGGCAGTGTAGAGCAGACTATAGGCGTGGACCTAGAGTTGGTAGAGCTTGCACTGTATTGAGGTACGAAAGTACTGTTCGAGATATCGTGACTGAGTATGCATGTATTACGTGACTGCATGATTTATATGCCATGATATTATGCTGCATTCATTTGCATCTTGCTGTATCTCTTTCGAGATGTCTGTTAGTAGGGTTTTACCCTATCCTGTTAATGGATGGACTTCCATCGATTTGGGTCCGGCGTATCCACGGTTATCTCGGTATGGGAGCCACCTCCTGAAGCGATGGCACAGCGTGCTACATACCAGGGCCCGGTCTGTCTCTGTTATCTGATTCTTGACCTCGAGTCTATAGGGAGTTCACTTTGCATGCATGTATACTCATACTCTCGCACTGAGCGTTTTATGCTCACGTCTCGTACTCTGTATTTTCTGGACACCCTATTCCATGGGGCAGGTTTGCGATTGGACGAGGAGGGTGGATCCAGGAGGGTCTAGTCAGTGGTTGGCCAGCTGGAGCTTCGCTTAGGTTTTATTACTGTTGTTTGGGTTTATACAGCTATTCGATTTGGTTGTATATTATTGGATAAATTACAGATTCCTTTACTTGGGATTGTATAATGTTATTGGATTCCGCAGTTTTATTCTGATATCTGTTTAATTAAGTTAATTGCATGCATAAGTTCTGTTTAGTAGGTGATCCAGGTAAGGGTCACTACATTTATGGTATCAGAGCATGCAAAATATTTCTTGGGATTTAGTCTCATCTTGAGGTATTTTTGTAGATGTCAAATCGTGACGACCAGAGTTCTCATGGCAGTGTTGGTGGGCGTTGGGGTGATGCCGACCGGGAGCCTCGTCGAGAACGGCGTCATCGTCACCATGACGACGAGCGTTTCACTGTGCGTCGATTCATAGCTATGGGTCCTAAGCCCTTAGTTGGAGGTGAGTCTCCGGAGGATGTGGAGAACTGGTTAGACCGCATGGAGACGACTTTTCAGACTTTCCAATGCACCGATGAGCAAAAGGTGGAGACCCTTGGTTATCTTCTGGATGGGCGTGCGCGCAGGTGGTGGAGGTTTACTTCTACACCTTTTGTTGCGGCGAGAGGAGTGGCCACCTGGGCCGAGTTTCGCACAGCTTTCCAAAAGCGGTATTTTCCTCCTGCACTCCGAAAGTCGAAGGCAGGCGAGCTACTGAGTCTGCGACAGGGAACCATGTCTATCGATGAGTATCAGCAGAGGTTCTTTGATCTGCTATCCTACTGCCCCGAGATTGCTGATAGCTCAGAGATGAAGTATAATCTGTTCCTTCAGGGCCTTAACCCTGAGATCCATGACCGTGTGGCGGTTGGCGACGACATGTCCTACGAGGGTTTGGTGAGCCGTTGTCATCAGGCAGAGGACAGCATTCGGCGGAACAGGTCTTTCTCTCAGTCGAGACCTGCTAGTTCTTTGGGTCCCCGTGCCCAAACTTTCAAGAAGTCTGGATCTTCTTCTTCCTCTGGTTCTGGAGGTATTGTCCGTTTCGGTAAGAAGGACAAGTGTGATCACTGTGGGAAGAACCATCCATCCGACAAGTGCCGTAGAGCTTCTGGAGCTTGTTTCCGTTGTGGAGAGACTGGTCATATCCGGAGGGATTGTCCACAGTCTGGGGGAGGTGGTTCTGGTTCTGGTACATGATCGGGTTCTCAGGCTACCGTACAGCAGAGATCGCAGGGACAGTCTGCTGGGAGTTCTCATTTGAGGCCACGAGCTTCTGGCCAGGTGTTTGCCCTGATACATGATCAGGCTGTGGAGGAGAATGAGAAAGTCATCGCAGGTACATTTATGCTTTATGGTATACCTGCTCTTGTACTTATTGACACTGGTGCATCTCATTCCTTCATTTCTGCATGTTTTGTTAAGAGGCATAAGTTACCATGCATTGCACTAGACGTAGTGATGTCTGTTTCTACTCCGACGGGCCAATCTGCTTTGGCTAAGCGTCTAGTGATGGGTTGCCCTTTAGAGTTCGAAGGGAACGTTCTGTTGGCGAATCTCATGGTCCTGGCGATGGACGACTTTGATTGCATTCTGGGAATAGATGTGCTGACTACCTATCGAGCTTCAGTGGACTGCTATCAGAGATTAGTACGCTTTCATCCGGAAGGGAGTGAGAGTTGGTTTTTCTATGGTGAGGGAGCGCGACCCCCGATGCCTTTGGTATCAGCTTTGAGAGCCTGTCGAGCTCTAGAGTCTGGCGGGGAAGGCTACCTTATCTATGCAGTTGACTTGTCCGCTGAGAGTATTGGGATAGAGAGCATTCCTGTTGTGGATGAATTTCCAGATGTATTTCCTGATGAGATTCCGGGTTTTCCTCCTGCTAGGGAAGTTGAGTTTGGCATAGAGTTGATGCCGGGTACTTCGCCTATTTCTAGAACACCGTATCGTCTGGCTCCGTCAGAGATGCGTGAGTTGAAGAATCAGCTACAGGATCTTTTAGACAAGGGGTACATTCGTCCTAGTGTATCTCCTTGGGGAGCTCCTGTTCTCTTCGTAAAGAAGAAGGATGGGTCGATGCGGCTGTGCATTGACTATCGGCAGCTGAATCGAGTGACTGTGAAGAACAAGTATCCGTTGCCTCGTGTTGATGACTTGTTTGACCAGCTGCAGGGCACATCAATTTACCCCAAGATTGACTTGAGATCTGTGTTGGAAAACTGGCGAGTTCCCAGACCAATTACGATTGATACCCGGTGCAGCGGAAGTTTAAAAATTTTTTCATGGAACGTTTCCATGGTATGGGTATCAACCATTCATCGATTGAATTACGTGTGTGTAAAATTTAAATAACAATTTAAATAAATTTTACCTCAAATCTCGCAACGAGATTAATGGACACCAACAGAACAATTCTGCTCTTGTTGTCTCTCCCTGGAACCGATGAACGCCTTCAATCAGGTCCACGAACAGAGGTTTAATCCCTCTGATAGATTGCACTAGAAAATCTATCAGAAGTTTTCTGCGAAGAGAATACACGAATTTGATTCGTTATTCCTTACTGCGATTCAAAATCACAGACCGGAATTTTCTCGGGCAGAGCAAGGGGGCGGCCGAAAACGTTTTTGAGAGGGGCTAGGGTTTCGAAAATCCTGTCTCAAAATTATGACCTATTGTGTGTAATTTCTGTACTGAAATAACTTATTTATAATGCAGGCCACTAACACCTTAGGGCCCATTAGTCATAAGCTGGGGCCCGACAAGCAAAGCCCACTCGTTCAGAAATTAATATAAAATTCATCGTGACTCCGATTGATGAAACGATTTCACCAATGTGCACAGAAACCATTTCTGCACGTTTTAAAGTCAAAATAAATTTTCCTGAATCCGAATTCAGTGGTTTCCAAAAATGTCCATCCCTATGTCATTTTAGGAAATCCTACTCCCTTACTCTTATTTAAGAAGTCCAACTCCTTAGTTCATTAAATTTAACTCTTTAAATTTAACTATCTCAACGGGGATTAAAACTCCATTACACTGTGTGACCCTCAATGGTTCAGGGATACAGCTAGCCGTGGGCTCACAACTCCTTGTGACTCGGAACAACACTTTCCGACTTGCCCAACGAATCATGGTAAAGCGCCTAGCAACATCGCCCCATGATTCCCTAGGTATCACTGATAGTGCCTACAAGAACCAGTAGATTTTGGTTAGCGTACAGTACGGTCCCTTCATCCAAATATCCCGATCGAATCAACAACCATTGGTATATCGAGAGTCGCTCAAGATTCGATAACTATGCAATACATCTTGAAGATCAAATTAGTGACATCGCATGTGCTACTAAGAAACCATTTCTTAAATCACATCAAGTACTCTGGCCAGAGATTTGTCACACTAATATCTCCTCAGATCGCATAGGATATCCACACTCGCAAGTATGTGGTGAATCCTTGACAACAATGCATTGACTCCTATATGTGTCGTAACTGTACCCAATCTCGACACCTGATGACCCCCTCAGAGTCGGTAAACGAGTCAAAGCACAGTACTAGCATATAGAGTCTCCATGATGTTTCAAGTCGTAAGGACTAATGGTGTACAACCAAAACCGCGGACTTTATCCACTCGATAAGTGATAACCACTTGGAAAGTCCGGATAGGGTAGTTCGACTATTCATCCTATGAATATCCATTTGCATGCTTCGAACATCTCCATGTTCCCTACCAATGAAACGTGGTACTCCGCATCGCAAATGCTAGTCTCAAACTCGAGCGATCCTTATCCTTATTATCGGACGGCTCAATCGACTAGGAACGGTTTTAGAATATACAGTGACTATAAGATGTATTTCATGATAGACATCTCCATGTTCTACCACATCTTACATACACTATAGTATATTCAAGGTCTTTATCAAAACAACAATAGTATATCACAATATAACAATATGAAGTAATATAAAGTCATTGCCATAACAGTGTAAATAATATTAAACAAAAGATTGTTTATACAAAGAGTCAACAAAGCCCATAGCCACACAGTTGGCTCACTGGGCACCCACTCTTACAATCTCCCACTTGCCCTATAGCCAACTAGTCATACTACGTAGACCCATTGCTTCGCGATGTTTGTCAAACAATGGTCCTGGCAAAGGCTTAGTAAGTGGATCAGCGATATTGTCTGCAGAGGCCACTCGTTCGACACTGATGTCTCCTCTTTCCACAATCTCCCGGATTATGTGGTATTTCCTCAGTACGTGTTTGGATCTTTGATGAGACCTTGGTTCCTTTGCTTGAGCAACGGCACCCGTGTTGTCGCAGTACACCGGGACTGGACCAACAAATTCAGGAATGACGCCCAACTCTTGGACGAAATTCCTCATCCAAACGGCCTCTTTAGCAGCAGCTGATGCTGCAATGTATTCAGCCTCAGTGGTGGAATCCGCTGTGGTGTCCTGCTTGGAACTCTTCCAAGAGACAGCACCGCCATTGAGCATGAACACAAATCCAGAGGTTGACTTCGAGTCATCCACATCACTTTGGAAGCTAGAGTCGGTATAGCCTTCCAGTTTGAGTTCTCGTCCTCCATAAACCATGAACATATTCTTAGTCCTTCGCAAGTACTTAAGAATGTCCTTCACGGCTTTCCAATGCATCTGACCAGGATTAGACTGATATCTGCTCGTGACACTCAGAGCAAATGCTACATCCGGTCTGGTAGATATCATCCCATACATGATACTACCTATAGCTGACGCATATGGTACATGTGTCATATTCTCTATCTCTGCATCAGTCTTGGGACACATAGACTTGGATAGAGAAACTCCATGACACATGGGTAGATGTCCTCTCTTGGACCCATCCATTGAAAACCGTTTCAATATGGTATCGATGTAGGTTGATTGAGTAAGTCCTATCATTCTCTTAGATCTATCCCTATAGATCTGTATCCCAAGAATGTAGGATGCCTCACCCAAATCCTTCATCGAAAATCTACCTGATAACCATATCTTTGTTGACTGCAACATCCCTACATCATTCCCAATGAGTAGGATGTCATCAACATAAAGTACTAAGAATGTTACCGCATCCTTAACTACTTTCTTGTACACGCAAGGTTCCTCCGGGTTCTTGATGAAACCAAAATCTTTTATTGTTTCATCAAATTTCTGGTTCCAACTTCTTGATGCTTGTTTTAGACCATAAATTGATCTCTGAAGCTTGCATACCTTATGCTCGCTTCCCATGGATGTGAACCCCTCAGGCTGCTTCATATAGATTTCCTCCTTAATGTCTCCATTAAGAAAAGCAGTCTTCACATCCATTTGCCATATCTCATAGTCATACCATGCAGCTATGGCAATCAGGATTCTTATGGACTTGAACATTGCAACTGGTGAAAAGGTTTCGTCATAGTCAACTCCTTGCCTTTGAGTATAACCTTTCGCCACCAATCGCGCCTTGTAAGTCAATATCTTACCATCAGGCCCAAGCTTTCTTTTGTAGATCCATTTACACCCTATTGGAACAATTCCATCGGGAGGATCCACTAAAGACCAGACTTGGTTAGTATGCATCGAATCCAATTCAGACTGCATAGCTTCAAGCCATAAATTCGAATCCGCATCAGAAATTGCTTCCTTGAAGCTTCTTGGATCACATCCAATGTCGGGTTCATCTTGACCCTCTTCAAGAAGAAGACCATATCGAACTGGAGGTCTAGAAGTCCTCTCGGATCTTCTAGGTGCAGGCGTGTTCAGCAATGGTTCCTGAGGTGTGGGATCGTTATTTTGTATTTCGGGTTCTTCTCGAACTTCTTCGAGTTCCATCATCTCGCCTTTCTTATCCAATAAGAACTCCTTCTCTAAGAAGGTGGCATTCCGTGAAACAAACACCTTTGTTTCAGCAGGATAATAGAAATAATATCCGATTGAATTCTTCGGATACCCCACAAAATAACACAAGCTGGATCGACTATCCAACTTATCTCCCACTGTCCGCTTCACGTAAGCAGGACATCCCCAAATCCTCAAGTACGAATACTTAGGAGCTTTGCCATTCCATAACTCGTATGGTGTTTTGTCCACTGCTTTAGTGTGGACGTTATTCAACAACAATACCGCCGTTTCAAGCGCATAGCCCCAAAACGAAGGTGGAAGCTCAGTGAAGCTCATCATGGATCGAACCATGTCCAACAAAGTTCGATTACGACGCTCCGATACACCATTAAGCTGTGGTGTCATAGGAGGAGTCCACTGAGAGAGAATCCCATTCTCTTTTAGATAGTCCAAAAACTCGGTACTCAAGTATTCTCCACCTCGATCCGATCGAAGTGCTTTAATACTTTTACCTAGCTTGTTTTCTACTTCAGCCTTGAATTCTTTGAACTTTTCAAATGCTTCAGACTTATATTTCATTAAATATAAATACCCATACCTAGAATAATCATCAGTAAAGGTAATGAAGTAGGTGTGGCCATGTTGAGTCCCTACTCTAAATGGACCACAAACATCTGTATGGATCAAATCCAACAGATTTTGACTACGCTCAGGCTTCCCCTTAAAAGGAGATTTAGTCATTTTTCCTTTTAGGCAGGATTCACAAGTAGGTAGAGAGTTAATATCAGACATATCAAACATGCCCTCTCCCACTAGCTTGTTCATCCTCCTTGAGGAAATATGACCTAGTCTAGCGTGCCATAGGTTTGCCGGGTTTTGACTATCGATTTTCCTTTTGTTTGTTGTTGCCGGTTTGTCAATACAATTCACTGGAACGTCTTTTAGTTTTAAATTATATAGATCGTTTTCAAGTTGTCCATTTCCAATTAAACATTCATTCTTGTAAATACTGCAAATCCCATTCACAAAATTACAAGAATAACCATCTCTATCAAGCATAGAAATAGAAATAATGTTTTTAATTAAATCTGGCACAAATAAAACATCTCTCAACAATAATTTAAAACCATTCTGCAAAATCAAACAAACATCTCCAATGGCCGTAGCTTCAACTCTGGAACCATTCCCGAGCCTCAGCTGGGTCTCACCCATTCTAAGCCTGCGACTTCTTGTCATCACCTGCAAATCATTGCAAATGTGAGATCCACATCCGGTATCCAATACCCAAGAAGTTGTATTAAGTGACATGTTTATTTCGATATAGAACATACCCTTTGCAGTTCCCAACTGCTCAAGATACTCCTTGCAGTTGCGCTTCCAATGACCCGGCTTCTTGCAGTAATGGCAAACATCCTTGGATTTTCCATCGTTTGAAGCCTTTGTCTTTTGCTTCTTCTCGGGTTCCACTTTCTTGGGTGGGGCAGAACGTTTCTTGCCCTTCATACTTGGCCCCTTCTTAGCAGAAGATGAGGAGCCCACCAAGAAAGCTGGCTTATCCTTCTTAAGTGTGGATTCATATGTAACGAGCATATTGACCATCTCTTCAAGGGTGGCCTCTATCTTGTTCATATTAAAATTTATCA
The DNA here is from genome assembly GCF_033568475.1 of Henckelia pumila. Classification (NCBI taxonomy): domain Eukaryota; kingdom Viridiplantae; phylum Streptophyta; class Magnoliopsida; order Lamiales; family Gesneriaceae; genus Henckelia; species Henckelia pumila. The sequence goes on along the minus strand of NC_133120.1, from coordinate 34,503,570 downwards.
CGAATCCATCAAATGAAGAAGGAAGAGATAGAAGCAGCAAGTCCACATTGAGTTCATGCTCCAACACCAAATCAAGGGTCGCTAACTTCTGTATGAGCCAAATCACTCGTACCCCATGATCACGGACCGAAGTCCCTTCACGCATGCGGCACGTCATCAACTCCTTAACAGTAGCGAACCTTTCAGCCCTCGACTGAGCCCCAAAAAGTTCCTTGAGTTGCGTGTGAATGTCAGCAGCATTCACCGTGTCCTCAAATCGCCTCTGGAGTTCATCAGACATCGAGGCTTGCATATAGCATTTGGTCTTGATGTCATGGTCACACCATGCATCAAGTTTGGCCAATTCCTCCGGACTTATGTCAGCTGGTGCTTCCTTCGGAGGTGCTTTCTCTAACACGTAGAGCATTTTCTCCGAAGTTAAGACAATCTTCAACTTCCGGAACCATTCCGTATAGTTGGCGCCAGTCAGCTTGTTTTGTTCGAGGATCGAGAATAAAGGATTTCGCGAATTCATTGTATGAAATACTGAAAAGGAAAAACAGACATATATCAATGATTGTTTAACAATTTACTAAGACATAAAATAGGCGAATTTAATTTTATGAATCTCACTCCCACTATTTTAACGATTTCACCACCCTCTAGTGAAAACGGGAAACTTTTTCCTTAGTGAGAACATGGAGTCCAATTGACAAACTTATGGTCCCGAATAATATCAACCAACCATAATTCTCAAAAGGTAGAGCCCAATTGCTTCCAAAGCAACCCCCATGTATTTACCTCATGTCCAATAAGGGCCCAATAATATGACGCCGTTTAAAGTGACATGTCAAGATGACCCATCAATATTAAGTTGTGATGGACGGTCGCCATGTGGATCCCCCAATAATATGAGCCGATCCCATGGGAGTTCCACCCAACTTACAACATTTGTCGATCCAATGTACAGCTTTCCGACGGACGGGCCCCCCCAATAATATGAGCCGGACCGTATCCGCGGGTAGCATCACATACATTGACCGTTGATGGAAGGTAGGAACATTTAAACAATATTTAAATTTCCTTTATTTATCTTGATATAAATTTTAAATCATATTTAAAATGAGGGATTTTATTTATAAAAATATTTGTCTCATCATATTTAATTTATTGCATGCATTGCCGGATTCACGCAATTTATGTCTAAACATGCATACAATCATAATATCACATATTATATAGGATGATCGATTCCATTTCTAATTGACCCGTGGTTGCCAATCACGGGTCTTAGTCCAATCCTAGGTAATATGCAGTATGCAAATGCAATCCTATTACATATGCTTCCAATTTACATTTCTTCAGTCTTCATTGTCTGCTGGGCCCACCATCTTCAAATCTTGATCTCCCACTAAATCTAATGTATTTACAATAAATAACAATGACAAGTAGGGGATACATTTTTAGGGGGTGGGAACGGGCTATAAACCAAGCCCACTTTTATTACATATGACATTCATATCGGGCCATAAACCAGGCCCATTAATAAAACCAACAACAATAAAGACAAAATGTAAATTCCTAACATACACCTACAAAATTGGTCATGGCAATCGATCATCCTTATCCAATAACATTTAATTCAAAATTAATTTATTGGATAACATGCTGTGGCAATTCAAATTTAAACAAGATAAAATCATATTTTATATATAAAATCACATTTCATATATAAAATCATATTTTATCTCCATATCAAATAAAATCATATTTTATCTATAAAATCCAATTTTACAAATAAAATCATATTTTACTTAATATATCATAAGATCATATCTTATCATCAATTGTACCAAAATAATTGATTTCAAAATTCAATTTACGGATAAAATATTAAAATTTTCCAAAAATTCAAATTTATCCAAAATCAATTTTAAAATTTACGGACTCGAACAATTCGATCCGAAATCTCGTGAACCAATCAAAAACAATTTTTGACCGGACCAAAAAATAAAAATTTTAAATATTAAAATTAATAAAAATATAATTTTTCCCGCGGGCCACCCGGGACACTCCCGGGTTGGCCCGCACCCGGGGCGCGGGCCGGGGGCAGCCCGGCTGCCCCCTTAGGGCAGCGCCTGGCGCCGCCCCTGGGCGGCGCCGTGCGCTGCCCTGGGCGGCGCCGAGCGCCGCCCTGCGCAGTGCCCAGCGCTGCGCTGGGCGGCGCCGAGCGCCGCCCCTGGGCAGCGCCGAGCGCTGCCCTGCGCAGCGCCCAGCGCTGCGCTGGGCAGCGCACAGCGCTGCCCTGGGCGGCGCCGTGCGCCGCCCTGGGCGGCGACGGTCGCCGCCTTGGGCGGCGCCGTGCGCCCCCTTTGGGCGGCGCCGTGCGCCGCCCGGGGCAGCAACAATTGCTGCCCCACCGGGCAGCGATCCAATCGCTGCCCGGGTTTTGCCCCGAAAAAAATTTTTTTTTTTTTATTTAAAAATATTTATTTTGTTTCATAAACCGAGACTCAAAAATTTTGTACAATTGATTAATTCAATCGATTGATCTGAGCAACCTGGCTCTGATACCACTGTTGGAAAACTGGCGAGTTCCCAGACCAATTACGATTGATACCCGGTGCAGCGGAAGTTTAAAAATTTTTTCATGGAACGTTTCCATGGTATGGGTATCAACCATTCATCGATTGAATTACGTGTGTGTAAAATTTAAATAACAATTTAAATAAATTTTACCTCAAATCTCGCAACGAGATTAATGGACACCAACAGAACAATTCTGCTCTTGTTGTCTCTCCCTGGAACCGATGAACGCCTTCAATCAGGTCCACGAACAGAGGTTTAATCCCTCTGATAGATTGCACTAGAAAATCTATCAGAAGTTTTCTGCGAAGAGAATACACGAATTTGATTCGTTATTCCTTACTGCGATTCAAAATCACAGACCGGAATTTTCTCGGGCAGAGCAAGGGGGCGGCCGAAAACGTTTTTGAGAGGGGCTAGGGTTTCGAAAATCCTGTCTCAAAATTATGACCTATTGTGTGTAATTTCTGTACTGAAATAACTTATTTATAATGCAGGCCACTAACACCTTAGGGCCCATTAGTCATAAGCTGGGGCCCGACAAGCAAAGCCCACTCGTTCAGAAATTAATATAAAATTCATCGTGACTCCGATTGATGAAACGATTTCACCAATGTGCACAGAAACCATTTCTGCACGTTTTAAAGTCAAAATAAATTTTCCTGAATCCGAATTCAGTGGTTTCCAAAAATGTCCATCCCTATGTCATTTTAGGAAATCCTACTCCCTTACTCTTATTTAAGAAGTCCAACTCCTTAGTTCATTAAATTTAACTCTTTAAATTTAACTATCTCAACGGGGATTAAAACTCCATTACACTGTGTGACCCTCAATGGTTCAGGGATACAGCTAGCCGTGGGCTCACAACTCCTTGTGACTCGGAACAACACTTTCCGACTTGCCCAACGAATCATGGTAAAGCGCCTAGCAACATCGCCCCATGATTCCCTAGGTATCACTGATAGTGCCTACAAGAACCAGTAGATTTTGGTTAGCGTACAGTACGGTCCCTTCATCCAAATATCCCGATCGAATCAACAACCATTGGTATATCGAGAGTCGCTCAAGATTCGATAACTATGCAATACATCTTGAAGATCAAATTAGTGACATCGCATGTGCTACTAAGAAACCATTTCTTAAATCACATCAAGTACTCTGGCCAGAGATTTGTCACACTAATATCTCCTCAGATCGCATAGGATATCCACACTCGCAAGTATGTGGTGAATCCTTGACAACAATGCATTGACTCCTATATGTGTCGTAACTGTACCCAATCTCGACACCTGATGACCCCCTCAGAGTCGGTAAACGAGTCAAAGCACAGTACTAGCATATAGAGTCTCCATGATGTTTCAAGTCGTAAGGACTAATGGTGTACAACCAAAACCGCGGACTTTATCCACTCGATAAGTGATAACCACTTGGAAAGTCCGGATAGGGTAGTTCGACTATTCATCCTATGAATATCCATTTGCATGCTTCGAACATCTCCGTGTTCCCTACCAATGAAACGTGGTACTCCGCATCGCAAATGCTAGTCTCAAACTCGAGCGATCCTTATCCTTATTATCGGACGGCTCAATCGACTAGGAACGGTTTTAGAATATACAGTGACTATAAGATGTATTTCATGATAGACATCTCCATGTTCTACCACATCTTACATACACTATAGTATATTCAAGGTCTTTATCAAAACAACAATAGTATATCACAATATAACAATATGAAGTAATATAAAGTCATTGCCATAACAGTGTAAATAATATTAAACAAAAGATTGTTTATACAAAGAGTCAACAAAGCCCATAGCCACACAGTTGGCTCACTGGGCACCCACTCTTACAATCTGGGTATCATCAGTTGAGAGTCCGTGATCAGGACGTAGCCAAGACTGCATTCCGTACTCGCTATGTGCATTACGAGTTCCTAGTGATGCCATTTGGTTTGACTAATGCGCCGGCTATATTCATGGATTTGATGAACCGTGTCTTCAGGGAGTATTTGGACAAGTTTGTCGTGGTCTTCATTGACGACATCCTGGTTTATTCGCGTAATACGAAAGAGCATGTTTCTCACTTGCGGTTGGTACTGCAGACTCTTCGAGATGAGCAGTTGTACGCCAAGCTGAGCAAGTGTGAGTTCTGGATGGATAGAGTGGTCTTTCTTGGCCATATCATATCCAGGGAGGGGATTTCTGTTGATCCAAGCAAGATTGAAGCGGTACTTAATTGGTCGCGTCCGACGACAGTTGCTGAGATCCGTAGTTTTCTGGGTCTAGCAGGGTATTATCGTCGCTTCATTCTGAACTTCTCTCAGCTAGCTCGACCGTTGACGCAGCTTACCCGCAAGGGTGTGGATTTTGAGTGGTCCTCCGAGTGTGAGGAGAATTTCCGTGAGCTTCGACGGCGGTTGACTTCTGCGCCGGTGTTAGCATTACCGTCAGGATCTGGAGGGTATGTAGTTTACACGGATGCTTCTCTCCAGGGGTTAGGTTGTGTCCTGACTCAGAATGGGTATGTGATCGCATACGCTTCTAGACAGCTGAAGCTTCACGAGGACAACTACCCAGTCCATGATTTGGAATTGGCAGCCATTGTGTTCGCTTTGAAGATCTGGCGTCATTATCTTTATGGCGAGAAATTTGAGATCTTCACCGACCATAAGAGTCTCAAGTATTTGTTCACTCAGGCAGAATTGAACATGAGACAAAGACGTTGGATGGACTTGCTTAAGGACTATGATTGCGAGATTAAGTACCATCCGGGAGCTGCTAATCTCACCGCTGATGCTTTGAGTCGCAAGGTGCGACTATCCGCATTTCAGACTTGTTCGATGTCTAGTGCGATCAGTGACTGTTGTACTTCAGGTTTTACCTTCAAGCATAAGAAAGGTATGCAGAGTATCCAGATGTTTGCGATATTATCTGAGCCAGCCTTGTATTCGCGGATCCGAGATGCTCAGATGTCTGATTCAAAGACCCAGCGTTTAGCTCGTCTAGCTAACGAGGGTAGCTCGTCTGGATTTCATTATCATTCAGATGGCTTTCTGTGTTTGTCTGGTAGGATTGTGATTCCACAGGATGAAGAGTTGCGAGAGGAGATTTTATCTCAGGCACATCGCACTAAGTTGAGTATTCATCCTGGGAGCAACAAGATGTACAAGGACCTACGTACTCGTTTCTGGTGGAAGGGAATGAAACGCAGTGTTTATCAGTTTGTTTCGAGATGTTTGGTGTGTCAACAGATCAAGGCAGAGCACCGACGACCTGGAGGATTGCTTCACAGTCTGCCTATTCTGATAGGAAATGGGAGTTTATCACTATGGACTTTGTGACCCATTTGCCGGTATCCCCGAGGAACTGTGATGCTATCTGGGTTGTGGTGGACCGACTCACCAAGTCAGCGCATTTTAATGCCTATAGCCGAGAGTACTCTTTGGATCGCATGGCACGGATGTACATTCAGGAGATCGTTCGACTTCATGGAGTGCCTGTGAGCATTGTCAGCGATCGGGACCCCAGGTTTACTTCTAGGTTCTGGGGGAGTGTTCAGCGTGCGATGGGTACTACTCTCAGTTTGAGTACAGCCTATCATCCGGAGACTGATGGTCAGTCAGAGCGCACTATCCGTACGTTAGAGGATATGCTTAGAGCGTGCGTCATGGATTTTGGTTCAGCCTGGCAGGATCATTTGTCGTTGATCGAGTTCGCTTACAACAACAGCTATCACACTAGTATTGGGATGGCACCTTTTGAGGCGTTGTATGGGCGACGTTGTCGTACTCCACTCTTCTGGGAAGAAGTGGGGGAGAGACAGGCTGAAGGACCGGAGTTTATCCAGCAGGCGATAGACATTGTTGATCAGATCAAGAAACGGATTAAGACTGCACAGGATCGTCAGGCCAGCTATGCTAATATTAAGCGTAGGCCTTTGCAGTTCGAGGTCGGGGAGAAAGTGTTTCTGAGAGTGTCACCTTTCCGCAAGATTCTCAGATTTGGCCTTAAGGGCAAGTTGTCTCCCAGATTTATCGGTCCGTTTGAGATCTTGGAGAGTATTGGCGATTTGGCTTATCGACTAGCTTTGCCACCGCATCTATCCAGCATTCACGACGTGTTCCACGTATCTCTGTTGCGACGATATGTGGCGGATGAATCTCATATTCTGCAGCGGTCTGAGGTTCAGGTAGACAAGGATTTGACTTATGTTGAGAAACCTCTTCGTATCCTGGATTATAAGGATAAGGTTTTACGGAACAAAGTCATTCCTTTGGTTTTGGTCCAGTGGCAGCGCCGAGGCACTGAGGAAGCCACTTGGGAGCTTGAGGACAGGATGCGTAAAGACCATCCTGAGTTGTTTTGATTTCATTCTTTAAGTTGTATTCAGTTGCAAACTCTGTAAACGTTTGATTTGAATAAAGAATGTTTCTGATTTCTGTATTTGCATTCGGTACTTAAGATCTGATTTCGAGGACGAAATATCTTAAGTGGGGGAGAATGTAGTAGCCCGTGCCCTAATTGAGTAATTAAAGGATTAATGCTAATTAATTGAATTTGGAATCGGACGGATCGGAAGCTCCGAAGGCACGATCGGAAGCTCCGAACAGGATCGGAAGCTCCGATGAGTGATCGGAGGCACCGATGTTATTACATCAGGCATGACGTGTGGTTGGATCGGAAGCTCCGATCAGGACCGGAAGCTCCGATCACCCCTATCCGGAGTCAACAAGTGATATTTTGACACGTGGCAGATCAGGATCTTCGGAAGCTCCGATGGCAGGATCGGACGTTCCGATCGAGGTTCGGACGTTCCGATCAAGGATCGGAAGTTCCGATCGTTGTCTATAAATAGAAGGCCGAGACTTCACTTTCATTTGCCAATTCCGAGTTCTCCTTTCCTTTCTAGTCCTTTTGGAGCTGTTCTAGTCTTCTTAGGCTTGGTCCGGAGGTCGGAGAGACGTTCGGTAGTCGTAGCGGAGTTGTGCCCAAGTTCTGGAGGCATCGACATCAAAGGGCTAACGACGGACGAAGGTATAGCTTTTGCTCCCTATAAATATTTAGGAGTATGCAATAGCTTAGTTAAGGCTTTTAGAGCACTTTAATGATAGTAGTATCATTTGGCAGTGTAGAGCAGACTATAGGCGTGGACCTAGAGTTGGTAGAGCTTGCACTGTATTGAGGTACGAAAGTACTGTTCGAGATATCCTGACTGAGTATGCATGTATTACGTGACTGCATGATTTATATGCCATGATATTATGCTGCATTCATTTGCATCTTGCTGTATCTCTTTCGAGATGTCTGTTAGTAGAGTTTTACCCTATCCTGTTAATGGATGGACTTCCATCGATTTGGGTCCGGCGTATCCACGGTTATCTCGGTATGGGAGCCACCTCCTGAAGCGACGGCACAGCGTGCTACATACCAGGGCCCGGTCTGTCTCTGTTATCTGATTCTTGACCTCGAGTCTATAGGGAGTTCACTTTGCATGCATGTATACTCATACTCTCGCACTGAGCGTTTTATGCTCACGTCTCGTACTCTGTATTTTCTGGACACCCTATTCCATGGGGCAGGTTTGCGATTGGACGAGGAGGGTGGATCCAGGAGGGGCTAGTCAGTGGTTGGCCAGCTGGAGCTTCGCTTAGGTTTTATTACTGTTGTTTGGGTTTATACAGCTATTCGATTTGGTTGTATATTATTGGATAAATTACATATTCCTTTACTTGGTATTGTATAATGTTATTGGATTCCGCAGTTTTATTCTGATATCTGTTTAATTAAGTTAATTGCATGCATAAGTTCTGTTTAGTAGGTGATCCGGGTAAGGGTCACTACATGTGTCATATAGGATGTCCCAGACTTGTGATTGTGGTTGAGATACTGTATTTAAATTCTCCCCCTCAATCACAGTTTGGGAATAGAAAGATTGGGATTTAGCAAAAGTAACATCCATGGAATTAAAAAATTTCTTAAGTGTAGGAGAATAACACTTGTACCCTTTTTGTCGAGGAGAATAACCCACAAATATGCATCTAATTGATCTTGGATCCAACTTATTTTGATGGTATTGGTGCACAAATGTTGTACAACCAAATACCTTCGGGCTGATGGTGCTAACAAGATGAGTGTTTGGATAGGCTTTGATGAGCAATTGGCAGGGAGTCTCAAATTTTAAGGTTCGAGATGGCATGCGGTTAATGAGGTATGTTGCAGTTAAAATAGCCTCTCCCCAAAACTGTTTAGGAACATTGGAAGTGAACATAAGGGATCGGGCAACCTCTAACAAGTGTCGATTTTTACGCTCGGCGATGCCATTTTGTTGTGGGGTGTCAATGCTTGAGCTGGTGTGTATAATACCATGAGACAGAAAATACTCACCAAGAACAGAATTGAAATACTCTCGGGCATTGTCGGAATGAAAAACTTGGATTTGGGCATTAAATTGAGTGTGAATCATAACATGGAAATTTTTAAATAATTGACTTTCCTCAGATTTATGTTTCATCAAGAATACCCAACTTTGACGTGTATGGTCATCCACAAAGAGTAAAAACCAACGTGCACCTGATATATTAGACACCCTTGATGCTCCCCAAATATCACTGTGAATCTTAGAAAATGGTTGAGATGGTTTGTAGGTCCTTGGAACATAGATGCTACGTGTGTGTTTAGAGATCTGACAAACATCACAAGTAAATAATTTTGCATCTTTATTGGAAAATAATGAGGGAAACATGCGTTTGAGGTACATGAAATTAGGATGTCCGAGACGATAATGTAACAACATAATATCGTCATCTTTATTTGCAAGAAAACTAGTCCTAAACTGAGCAATATTAAAGGATTGGGAGGTTGCTGCTGTGTGATGGGAAATTGGTGGAGAACCTTTTGACTTGAGGAGGTATAGACCTGCACAAAGCTCAGCACTGCCAATCGTCATCCCGGAATTCAAGTCCTGAAATATACACGAGTTAGCGGTGAACATAGTACAACAGTTTTGATCTTCATTTAATTTTCTGACAGACAGAAGGTTGCAATCAAGTTGAGGAACAAAAAACACATGTTGAAGTGTCACTTGTGGTGAGATTTGAACTGATCCTATTCCAACCACACGAGACCTGGAACCATCGGCAATGCTAACAGAGATATGCTTGGAGCATGGAGTATATGTGGAGAATAAGGAGTGATTACCAGTCATATGATCAGACGCCCCTGAATCAACAATCCATGGTGTGGAAGTTTTGGCATGTAACGCCTGGGAAAGATTACCTCGTTGAGCTACATTTCCGAAGCTTGTAGATTGAGAAGTATTCAAAGATGTAGTCTGTGATTGGCTGAAGAGGGTTTGAAGAAGACTCAATTGATCCTGACTGAATGGAGGTGAATTTGCTGCATTGCCGCGTGGTTTCCAGTCTGCTGGCTTCCCATGTATTTTCCAACATGTCTCCTTCGTATGTCCTGGACGTCGACAGTAGTCGCACCATGGTCGGCCCCGACGAGGCTTTCCATCATGGAATTGTTGAGATGTGCCTCGAGCTGCATGGCAGTGAAGTGGGTCACTGTCCTGAGGCGATGTCGAGTCATGGGACAATAGAGCATTGCTGTCGGGTGTGCTTGAGCTCATGTGTCCAAGCATGACTTTCCGCCGACTCTCTTCGCGTCTTACTTCCGAGAAGGCTTCACGGATGTTAGGCAGTGGTTTTGTTGATAGAATCCGTCCACGAACTTCGTCGAGAGTTTTATCAAGTCCAAAAAGGAATTTAAAAATTCGTTTGGTCTCAATAATTTTTCTATAACTCTCTGCATCAGCTGGGCAGTTCCATGTGTGGGATTCAAGGATATCTACCTTTTGCCAATATCGAGATAGGCTTGTGAAGTAAGCTATAACTGTAGATTCGCCTTGTCGGAGATCATGGAGTAGTCCCTCAATTTCAAAGAGTTCAGCAGTGTTTTCTTTGCAAGAAAAGGTTTCACGGGCTGCTACCCAGATTTCATATGCCGTCGAGAAGAGAAGGAAGTTTTCACTTACTTCTTGATTCATGGAATTTATCAGCCATGCCATTATCATGTTGTCCTCTGCTTTCCATGTCTTGAATGTAGCATCTTCTTTGGCTGGTTGAGTTCGGCTTTCAAGGAGGTGGTCTTCTTTTCCCTTCCCCCGAATGAACATTAGCACCGAGCTAGACCATTGCAGATAGTTGTGATCACTGAGCTTGTGGGTTGTGATGGATAGAAGAGATGGCTCATGATTAGAGCTTCGAGTGACACTGGATGAAGGATTACCGTCGGACGTCAGTGTTGGATTTTCCATGGCTCTGATACCATGTAGAATTTTGGAGAATAATCTACTGTCTTTATTAAGGTACAGTGAGAATATTTATACAAAGTACATAGAAATCAGATCCATGAAGATAAGATCGTACAAAACAGAAAAAGACCTAAAAAATAAGAACAAACAAAACAACTCATGTGCATAGCCATAAGACTCGGTACCTACCTTGACTATAATACACTTATAAAATGAACTTTAATTAATAAATCTACAATAATCCTTCTAGCTCTCTGATACCATTTTACGAACAGAGAATATGCACGGAAGAAGAAATATTCATCTTATTAATTGTGAATGAATGAATTTACAGTTACATTGGGAAAACTTTTATATACTATCCACCTAATACACGTCATCACCTATGCATACAAAATATGTATTTATTCTAATATTGACCAATACTCATGGAATCCAGATCTTTTGATTCCTCTATAGTCACAACAATATAGTCAAATCTTGCATCAAGTGATCGAAGATTTTTTTCAATCACGAACATCCTCTATTTTCTCTTCAAGTATCTTCAACTGGTTGACAGTGACAAGAACACGGGAAATGTATTCCGAAATCGATTCCGACTCATTCATATTCAAAGCGTCAAACTCTTTTTTCAAAGTTTGAAGGCGAATACGTATGACTTTGTCACTTCCTTTGAATGAATTTTGAAGCAAATCCCATGCCTCCTTTGACGTTTATGTCGTGGCTCTTTTTTCAAAACCAGCATCATCTTACATAAATTTGAATGGTGGACAGTGCCTGTTGATCCTTCTGTTCAGATTTTTGCAAAGCTGTTCTTTGAGCTTGACTCAACGCTGCTTCATCTTCGGGAGCTTCCACACCTTTTTCTACAGCATCCCACACACCTTGAGAACGCAGCAGAGTCTTCAGTTGCTGTAATTTTCCTTTGTCAGTTTCGAAAAATGTACGGGAAGAGGATTCATGGTGATGTCTTCTTCCTTTCAGTATACACTCCAATCAAATCTCCCTGATACCACTTTGTTGGAGTATGGAGGCAAAATATATTTTGACAACTCACGTTAAATTAGATTTCATTCCAGAATTTATAAAAAATTACAACTACAAATATTAAATGCATGCTAATTAATAATTGGAAAATGAACTTTTGACTGATATCAATTCTTCAAGCATTCCAAGCAAATGTCTCTTGAGATCACATGTTTAATTTTTATCATCGACTTCCTTCAGATCTTTGATATTAACTATTTTGTTTAACACCAAAACATATATTGATTTCCCAACAAAATCTTTAAAAAAAATTTAACCCACGGGTATCGTTTGGACAAATAAAGATCTACGCAAGGGAAAAAATTAAAACACACACAACGAATCTCTTTTACGACATGCCTACCATATATGCAAAATACTAATGTGATCTTCAATTTTTGGCCTTTATTTTTAACAGGGAAAAAACTTTTTTGATTTCCTAAATTTTTAAAAAAATTTAGGGTTTCACCCGGCAAGTTTTCAAAGTTGGATTTTTGCACTAGTTTTAATTTTTTTTTCTCTTTAGGACTTATTTCGCCGAAATATTGACGTAAAACCGGAAAATGTTAACGCGATATTGAAAACTATTGACTTGTCATATGCGATGTCAGCAATTGAACCAAATAGGTGAAAAAAATTTAGACGCATATCAAAACTAAATTTTAAAAATTTAATGCATCAAAATCCATGATATGGCAAGTTAGTGGAAAAAAAATGTTTTCCCTTTCTACAAATTATTTGATTTCAGAATTCGCTAACAGAGCGGTTTAGCTACAATCTTCAGCAATGTGTAAAACACTAGAAATGAGATGAACAATCTAATAAAATCAATCGAGTGAGGATAAAACAAAAAAAAAACGTTAGATATGTATTGGGAACAAATTTCTATAAAATAATGAAAATTAGTACAACAAATTAAGGAACAAAATGCTCAAAATTACAATACAAGGATCAAGGAGAATGGTGTAAAATTTCATCCTCCCATTTATGCCTAGATTTTCCTCTATGATTTTAACATTATAAACGTAACAAATTCAACATATAAATTGCAAAGTACACAAATAGACCAAAGAAACAATCTAGAAATATTAATTAGAAACTTTACTGTTTGTTTGCATCCTCTGCTTAGAATTATCCGCATCTTCTGAAACATTTATTAGAGCTTAATTTTGTCGCGTAAAATCATAGGACACGACGACGAATATCAGATCGATCAGTGTATGTAAAGCATGTAGGAAACATGCTTTAATTTAATGAAGCAGAAATCCATGTAGCAGGATATGGAATGTAGGGGAGCTCGGTTCGATCAGGGATCGTGGCCTAACCGGAGCTCCAAGTCGACTTGATTGTTTTCCTCCTCATTTTCCTTCTGTCCCTCTTCAGCAGCAGGTGGTATTCCAATCCTCAAACTCAGGGTTTCATCTTTTTTACCTTCTTCCTTGTTTTCTAGCCTCCAGAAAGGCACGCGACTCCGAAAATTTTCGGACAGGAAACTAGGGTTTGATGAAGGCAAGTAAACTTGATAGTTCATGTGTGCATCCACAGGCCTACGGTGCTCTCTTTGCTGCTGCTGATCAACAGGGAGTACTTGGGCAAAGGCACTATACCTCAAAGTCGCGTGATCTTCGCTCGGTTTCGTGTTCTTGGTCGAAGGCTCCTCTTGATTCTTCTGCTTAGCCTTGGCCTTGTCTTTCCTATGTATGTTCATGTGCCCGCCTAGAGCCTGCGCATTGGTGAAGCCGCGTTTGCAGAAAGTGCACTCGTAGGATCTCCCAACTCCGGTATTTTCGTCGCTATTCTTCTCCGGCTGAGGGTCGTTTTCGGTGCTCGCGGTTTCAGGATTCATCTGTTTCCCAGGCTCCATTGTAATGGTTTTTTTTATTTATTTAATATTAACAAGAACACAAGAGAAGATTTATTGGGTTGAAAATTACTAGAGCTAAGAATTCTTGATAAGTGGGAGAGAAGAGAGTTTGATAGCTAGCTAGGGTTCGGTTTTGAGATGGGGAAAGGAATAGAAAACTCGAGACTACCTATTGTCTTGTCCCATGTTGTATTTATATTTTGACGGGGACATATTGTTTTGGTGTCAGTTTATTTTATTTATTGGTTTGTTATTCTTGCCGGCTTAGAAACTTTTCTTTGTCATTATTTTTATTTTATTTATTGGTCTCCTAAATGGCATATTTCTTTATGGTCAAAACATTATAGACACAGAAATTTACACTCTTAAGTTGATATCTTTTGTTTTTTTTTCCTTGTAAAATGTTAAAGTTTGGTATTGACGAGCTTAGTATTAACTGACTAACTTGGTTTTAGGCTATTATATAGACCAAAAGTTTACGACTGAAAGATAATGATCGAAGGTTCATCGGCATAAAGTTTGGTATTAATCCAATAAATTGATCATTGTACACGGAAGTGCTGAACTTGTCCGAGTTCGACACCATATCAACAAATACAATTAAATTCATTTCTCATTTTTCAAGCTCCTAGGATGAAAATTAGTTTCATTTAATGTTCATCAATAATAAATGGTAGGTTTGATCGTGAAGTTTCCTTTGGCAATTGGCACGCGCAATAGGAACAAGATTGGAAACAATCTTTTGTAAATTATTTATTCCTTTCTCCTAGAGATTTCTTCGTATTAGGATATCAAATATCTAAGTTTTGGTATTTGACAAAACTAAAAAGCACATCTCTGGAAGAGCAATAGCTGATCGATAAACAAGAGCAAATCATAAGACCAGATCAGCAGAGCAACCAGTACAAGAGTAAGCAGAAATGGTCAGCAGAAGAAGTAACAGATGCTATCCAGTAACCAGTCAAAGATATTAACCTCTGGTCAAAGTCTCTCGTACCCTGATGGACTCAGAACTGTGCAGCCGTAAAAGTGTACCTTCTCACATTGAACTAAAAGACAAGAAAACGGCCACAAAAACGGATATTTTTGTTGGAACACGGTCTCGGATCTGTCAGATATGATACCTATGGCAGCGGAAGTTTAAAAAATTTTATTTTTTGATCTGGAACGATTTCAGATCATGGGTACCAAATCCGTTCGATTAAAATAATATGCGTAAAATAAAACAAAAGCAAATTTTACCTCTCAAGTCTCAACTTGAGGTTCTGGCTCCAACAGATAAATCTGCTCTTCTTATATATCCCAAGAACCGATGCCTCGATCAACTCCTAAATCAGGTCCACGAACAGAAATCTAAAACCCTCTGATAGACTGCACTAAAAAGTCTATCAGAAGTTTATATGAAGAGATTTTAACATATCTGATCTGCTAAACCAGACAGTAATTTTCGAAAACTGCAGACTGGAATTTCGAACAAGAAAGGGGGGAGTGGTCGGCCACCCTAGGGAGACTACTCTCTAGGGTATCGAAATTACGATCTTGTGTTGTCTAATTTCTGTACTGCAATAACTTATTTATAACATGGGCTGCTAACAGCTTAAGGTCCATTAATAATAAGTTCAAGCCTGTCAAGCAAAGCCCGCATGTTCAGAAATTAATATAAAATTCATCGCGACTCAAATTGATAAACCAATTTTACCAATGTGTGCAGAAACCTTTTATGCATATTTTAAAGTCAAGATAAATTTTCTGAATCTGAATTCAGTGGTTTCCAAAAATGGCATCCCCATGTTATTTTAGGAAATCTCACTCACTCTATTCATTAATAAGAAGTCCTACTTTTCGTTCGCTAAATTTAACTCATTATATTTAACTATCTCAACTGGGATTAGAAATCTATTACTTGTGTTACCTTCAATGGTTAAGGGATACAGCTAGTCGTGGGCTCACAACTTCTTGTGACTCGGAACAACAATTTTCGATTTGCCAATCGAATCATGGTAAGAGCGCCTAGCAACATCGCCCCATGATTCCCTAGGTATCACTGATAGTGTCTACAAGAACCATTGGGTTTCGGTTAGCATACAGTAGGGTCCCTTCATCCATATATCCCGATCGAATCAACAACCATTGGTATATCGAGAGTCATTCGAGATTCGATAACTATGCAATACATCATGAAGATCAAATAGTGACATCGCATGTGCAATTAGGAAACCAAGTAACCTAAAGAACATCATGTACCCTGGCTAGAGATTTGTCACACTAATATCTCCTCAGATCGCATAGGATATCCACGCTCGTAAGCGTGTGGTGAATCCTAGAAAACAAAGCATTGACTCCTATATGTGTCATAATTGTACCCGATCTCGACACCTGATGACCCTCATGTAGTCGGTAAACGAGTCAAAGTACAGTACTAGCATATAGAGTCTCCATGATGTTTCAAGTAGTAAGGACTAATGGTATATAACCAAAACCACGGACTTATCCACTCAATTAGTGAAAACCACTTGGAAAGTCCGAATATGGTAGTTCGATCATCCATCCAATGAATATCCATTTGCATGCTTCGAACATCTCTATATTCCATACCAATGAAACATGGTACTTGGCATCGCAAATGCTAGTCTCAATCTCGAGCGATCCTTATCCTTATTGCGGAAGGCTCAATTGACTAGGAATTTGTTTAGAATATACAGTGATTACAAGATGTGTTTCATGATAGTCATCCATATCCACTATCAAATCTTACATGCACTTTATTATATTCAAGGTCTTTATCTAAACATCGTATAGTATGTCACAACATAACAATATGATAAAAGATAAATTAAATGCCAATAAAGAGTGTAAATTATATTAAACAAAGATTGTTTACAAATAGAGTCATAAAGGCCCTTACCCACAAGTTGGCTAGCAGGGCACCCGCTCTTTCAATCTCCCACTTGACCTAAAGCCAACTAGTCATACTACGTAGTCCCATTGCTTCGTGATGTTTGTCAAATAATGGTCCTGGCAAGGGCTTAGTAAGTGGATCACCGATATTTTCTGCAGAGGCCACTCTCTCGACAGTAATGTCTCCTCTATCCACGATCTCCCGGATGATGTGGTATTTCCTCAGTATGTGTTTGGATCTTTGATGAGACCTTGGTTCTTTTGCCTGAGCAACGGCAGCAGTGTTGTCGCAGTACACTGGGACTGGACTAACAGCTTCAGGAATGACCCCAACTCTTGGACAAAATTCCTCATCCAAATGGCCTCTTTAGCAGGAGCTGATGCTGCAATGTATTCTGCCTCAGTGGTGGAATCCGCTGTGGTGTCTTGCTTGGAACTCTTCCAAGAGACAGCACCGCCATTGAGCATGAATAAAAATCCAGAGGTTGATTTCAAGTAATCCACATCGCTTTTGAAGCTAGAGTCGGTATAGCCTTCCAATTTCAATTATCCTCCCCCATAAACCATGAATATATTCTTAGTCCTTTTCATGTACTTAAGAATATCCTTCACAGCTTTCCAATGCATTTGATCGGGGTTGGCCTGATATCTGCTCGTGACACTCAGAGCAAAGGCTACATTCGGTCTGGTAGATATCATCCCATACATGATACTACCTATAGCTGACGCATATGGTATGTGTGTCATTTTCTCTATCTCTTCTTCAGTCTTGGGAGACATTGACTTGGATAGAGAAACTTCATGGCACATAGGTAGATGTCCTTTCTTGGACTCATCCATTGAGAACCTTTTCAATATGGTGTTGATGTAGGTCATTGAGTGAGTCCTATCATTCTCTTAGAAATATCTCTATAGATCTGTATTCCTAGAATATAGGACGCCTCACCCAAGTCCTTCATCGAAAATTTACCTGATAACCATATCTTTGTTGACTACAACATCCCTACATCATTCTCAATGAGTAGGATGTCGTCAGCATAAAGCACTAAGAATGTCACAGCATCCTTAACTACTTTCTTGTACACGCACGATTCCTCCGAGTTCTTGATGAAACCAAAGTCCTTTATTGTTTTATCAAATTTCTGGTTCCAACTTCTTGACGCCTGTTTGAGACCATAGATTGATCTCTGAAGCTTGCATACCTTATGCTCGCTTCCCATGGATGTGAATCCCTCAGGCTGAATCATATAGATCTCTTCCTTAATGTTTCCATTAAGGAACGCAGTCTTCACATCCATTTGTCATATCTCATAGTCATACTATGCTGCTATGGAAATTAGGATTCTTATGGACTTGAACATTGCGACTGGTAAAAAGGTTTCATCATAGTCAACACCTTATCTTTGTGTATAACCTTTTGCGACCAATCGTGCCTTGTAAGTCAGCACCTTACCATCAGGCCCATGTTTTCTCTTGTAGATCCATTTACACCCTATGGGAACAATTCAATCGGGAGGATCTACTAAAGACCAAACTTGGTTTGCATGCATGGAGTCTATTTCAGACTGCATTGCTTCAAGCCATAAATTCGAATCTGCATCAGAAATTGCCTCCTTAAAGTTTCTTGGATCACATCCAATGTCAGGTTCACTTTGATCCCCTTCAAGTAGGAGATTAAGTCGAACAGGAGGTCTAGAAGTCCTTTCGGATTTTCTAAGAAGTGGCGTGTCATTTATTGGTTCCTGAGGTGTGGGGTTGTTATTTTGTATCTCAGGTTCTTCTCGAATTTCTTTGAGTTTCATCATTTTTTCTTTTCTATCAAGTAAGAACTCCTTCTCAAAGAATGTGGCATTCCTAGAAACAAACACTTTTGTTTCAGTAGGATGATAGAAGTAATATCCGATCGAATTCTTCGGATACCCTACAAAATAACATAAGGTGGATCGACTATCCAACTTATCTCCCACTGTTTGTATGGAGTTTTGCCAGTCCATAATTTGTATGGAGTTTTATCCACTGCTTTAGTGTGGACATTTTTCAACAAAAATACTGCTGTTTCAAGTGCATAGCCCCAAAACGAAGGTGGGAGCTCAGTGAAGCTCATCATAGATCGAACCATGTCCAACAGAGTTTGATTACGACGCCCTGCTACACAATTAAGCTGAGGTGTGGCAGGAGGAGTCCACTAAGAAAGAATTCCATTTTTTCAGATAGTCTAAAAACTCGGTACTCAAGTATTCACCGCCTCAATCAGATCGAAGTGCTTTAATAATTTTACCTAGCTGATTTTCTACTTCCGTCTTGAATTCTTTGAACTTTTCAAATGATTTAGACTTATATTTCATTAAATATAAATACGCATAACTAGAATAATCATCAGTAAAGGTAATAAAGTAGGTGTGACCATATTTAGTACCAATACTAAATGGGCCACAAACATCTGTATGGATCAGATCCAATAGATTTTGACTACGCTCAGGCTTTCCCTTAAAAGTTGTTTTAGTCATTTTTCCTTTCAGGCAAGACTCACAAGTAGATAGAGAGCTTATATCTGACATATCAAACATGCCCTCTCCCACTAGCTTGTTCATCCTCCGTGAGAAAATATGACCTAGCCTAGCGTGCCAAAGGTTTGCTGGGCTTTGACTATCGTTTTTCCTTTTTATTGTTGTTGTCGGTTTATCAACATAATTAACTGGTACGTCTTTTAATTTTAAGTTATATAGATCGTTTTCAAGTTGTCCACATCCAATCAAACATTCATTATTGTAAATATTGCAAATCACATTCACAAAATTGCAAGAAAAACCATCTCTATCAAGCATAGAAACAGAAATAATGTTTTTAACCAAATTTGGCACAAATAAAACATCTCTCAAAAATACCTTAAAATTGTTCTGCAAAATTAAACAAACATCTCCCACAGCTTTGGCCTCAACTCTGGAACGATTCCCGAGCCTCAAATGGGTCTCACCCATCCTCAGCTTACGACTTTTTGACATCACCTGCAAATCATTGCAAATGTGAGATCCACATCCGGTATCCAATACCCAAGAAGTAGTATTAAGTAAAGCATTTATTTTAATATAAAACATACCCTTTGCAGTTCGCAACTGCTCGAGATATTCCTTGCAGTTACGTTTCTAGTGACCGGGTTTCTTGCAGTGATGACAAACATCTTCAGAATTGTCCATGTTAGAAGCTTTGGTCTTGTGCTTCTTCTTGGGCCCAATTTTTTTGGGTGGGGCAGAACGTTTCTTACCATTTGCACTTGGCCCCTTCTTAGCAGAAGAAGAGGAGCCCACCAAGTGAACCGATTTATCCTTCTTGAATGCGTCCTCATAAGTGACAAGCATATTGACCATCTCTTCAAGGGTGACCTCTAGCTTGTTCATATTGAAGTTCACCACAAAACCGTCAAACGATGGAAGAAGAGAAAGAAGCAATAAGTCCACACACAGTTCGTGCTCCAACGTTAACTCGAGGGTCACCAACTTTTCAATGAGCCAAATCATGTGTACCCCATGTTCACGGACCGAAGTCCCTTCACGCATGCGGCACGTCATTAGCTCTTTGACAGTGGAGTACCTCTCAGCTCTCGATTGAGCCCCAAAAAGATCCTTGAGGTGCATGTGTATGTCAGCAGCATTCACGGCATCCTCAAATCGCCTCTGGAGTTCATCAGACATTGAAGCTTGCATGTAGCATTTTGCCTTGATATCATGGTCCCACCATTTATCAAGTTTTGCCAACTCATCCGCACTCACATCAGCCGGTGCTTCCTTCGGAGGAGCCTTTTCTAACTCGTAGAAAATCTTCTCCGAGGACAAGTCAATCTTAAACTTACGGAACCAATCCATATAGTTTGCGCCAGTCAGTTTGTTTTGTTCGAGAATAGAAAACAGTGGATTACGCGAATTCATCATAATGATATACTAAAAAATAACACACAATAATCAGTGATTGTTTAATTAATTTAATAAGACATAAAATAAGGCGAGTTTAATTTTATGAATTACTCTCCCACTATATTAACGATTTCACCACCCTCTAGTGAAAACGAGAAAACCATTTTCTTTAGTAGGAACATCGAGCCCAATTTACAAATTATAGTTCCGAATAAAATCAGCCAATTATAATTTTAAAAAGGTAGAGTTCAATTGCTTCTAGAGCAACCTCCATGTTTTTACCTCATATCCAATAAATGGCCCAATAATATGATGCCGTTTAAAGTGATATGTCAAGTTGACCCATCAATATTAAGTTGTGATGGACGGTCGCCATGTGGACCTCCAATAATACGAGGCGATCACATGGGAGTTCCACCCAACTTGCAACAATTGTCTACTCAATGCACAGCTTTCCGGCGAACGGGCCTTACCAATAATATGAGATGGACCACGGTCGCGGGTAGCATCTATCATTCATTGATAGTTGATGGAAGGTAGGAAAATATAAACTATATTTAATTTCCCTTTTGTTAAACTTGATATTAATTTTAAATCATATTTAAAATGAGGGATTTTAATTTTGAAAAATTGTCTCATCATTTAATTAATTTGTATGCTTGCGAGATTCATGCAATTTAGTCTAAACATGCATAGAACAATAATATCAAATATTAAATAAAGGATGATCGATGTATAGATCTAGTCAACCCGTGGTTGCCAATCACGAGTCTAAGTCCAATCCTAGGTCATATGTAAGTATGCAATGCAATCCTATTACATTGAGCTTCCAATTTACATTTTTTCGGTCTTTATCATTGTCTGCTGGGCCCACCATCATCTTCAAATCTTTATCTCCCACTAAGTCTAATAAATTTACAATAAATTTCGATGAAAAGTAGGGGATACATATTTTAAGGGTGGGAACGAACCATAAACCAGGCCCACTTTTATTACATATGACAAATCAAATTGGGCCATAATACAAGCCCATTAATAAAAACCCAACAACAATAATAAATAAAAACCAAATGTAAACAACCTAACATACACCTAAAAAATTGGTCATGGCAATCGATCATCCTTTTATCCAATTATTTAATTCAATTAAATGATTGGATAACATGCAGTTCTAAATGGCAATATATTTAAACAGATAAAATCATATTTTATACATAAAATCCCATTTTATATATAAAATCATATTTTATCTAATTTATCCATAAAATAATATTTTATACATAAAATCTAATTTTATATATAAAATCATATTTTTTTATCAATTGTACCAAAATAAATAATTTTTAAAATTTTAATTTATTGGATTAAATTTATAAAATTTCCAAAAATTAAAATTCATCCAAATAATTAATTTTCTTAAAAATTTCGGGTTCAAACAATTTTGATTCATTGCCTCGTGGACTAACCGAAACAGTTTTTGATCGGGCCAAAAACTGGGCCCAATAACTATTAACGGGCCGAAATTCATAATTTAATAAAAAATAAAATATAATTTTCTGGGCTGCTCGGGACGATCCCGGGCAGCCCCCGACCATCGGGGGCCCAGCCCCTCTCACAGCCCAGCTGCGCGCTGGGCTGCTAGGCCGCGCGCAGGGTAGCGGCTGCCCGAAACCCAAATTTTTTTTTTTCGCTTTGTTTTCTGAAAAATCGATGGTTTGTACAATCGATAAATTTTAATCGTAAGATCGGAGAACAACCTGGATCTGATACCACTGTTGGAACACGTTCTCGGATCTATCAGATATGATACCCATGACAGCGAAAGTTTAAAAAATTTTATTTTCTGATCTGGAACGATTCCAAATCATGGGTACCAAATCCGTTCGATTAAAATAATATGCGTAAAATAAAACAAAATCAAATTTTACCTCTCAAGTCTCAACTTGAGGTTATGGACTCCAACAGATAAATCTGCTCTTATTGTATATCCCAGGAACCGATGCCTCCATCAACTCCTGAATCAGGTCCACGAACAGAAATCTAAAACCCTCTGATATACAGCACTAGAAAGTCTATCAAAATTTTATACGAAGAGATTTTAACAGATCTGATCTGCTAAACCAGACTGCAATTTTCGAAAACTGCAGAGTGGAATTTCGAACAAGAAGGGGGGAAGTGGTTGGCCACCCTAGGGAGACTACTCTCTAGGGTTTTGAAATTATGATCTTGTGTTGTTTAATTTCTGTACTGCAATAACTTATTTATAACATGGGCTGCTAACAGCTTAGGGCCCATTAATCATAAGTTCAAACTTGCCAAGTGTGGGGACCCGGGTTGCTAATCTCATCTTAGGGCAATAAATGATTAATTAACAATTAATCAAACAATACATGAATAATAGACCAAGAGCTAAAAAAAAATAAAATTTTTTTTAAAAGAAGTCCCCTCGCTCGATCGGGTAAACTTTACCGATCGAGCGAACACGAAGTAAAAACTCTCGGGTCTGCATCCATATTGGCCTCACTCGATCGGTGAAATCTTACCGATCGAGCGAGCCCAAAATTTCAACCTTCTGTTGAGCAACAAAAGGCCTCGCTCGATCGGTGAAATCCTACCGATCGAGCGAGCTGTATTTCCAGAAAATCTGCAGGAAACACTCTTATTGTCAACCAAGGAACTTGCATAAATATACTCTTTGATAAGCTACCAAATAATATACATGAATTGACAAATAAATCGTAATATTCAAATACATCCATTCTTGAATATAAACTAGGATTCACATAAACATGTACAAGATTCCTTGTCTTCTAACATGTTTGTATACAATACAAATCAGCTGCTTAAAACCCGAATCTCCACTTCTAATCTATCAATCTCGTGCTATCCAAGTCACATCTGACTCACTCATGCCCCCAACCTGATGCAATGCACACATACAAACAAAGCAACAGCCGGATAACTCCAGTGAGAATAAATCTCAGTATGAAAGACATGCATATACATCATGAAAGCATATGGAATCTATATGCTATAAAACTCTAAAATCATAAAACATGTAATAACATGCAGATCATAGAATCATCATCGACTCTTAAACTCTTAACGCATAATGATTCATCTAAAGCAATAGCACATATTCATATCTAGAATAGCATATCACCACATGCTAGCATTTATAACTGCATAATCTAAACCATATAAAACTCTAGGTTAATGCATAAATACAATGCATGTGCCAAGGAAAAAGGCTATCAAATCTGATACCAATAAGCTTAGTTCTTGGGATCCCGGGGAATAAAATCTTTAACTAACCACTGTCTCTCCCAATCGAGGTGGTGTTAAATATCTTAATTCCCTGACTTTGGTGCAACTATAGTGAGTCATCTAGCTCTGGATATAAATCTATATTCCGTGTCATGAGTCATTTGACTCTGGAAGTAAATCTACATTCCATGCCACTCACTACAGTTCTCCAAACGTTATATGCACTCTAGGCCATTCTGCCCTCTGTGCTATTCAAGGTAGGGTTCAAGATGAATGCAACATAATCTGTATGCATTAATCAAATAAATACTGATAAACATCTTGAACACAAAAGTCAATATTCATAGCAACAAAAGCAAGTAAATCACATAAGAGCACTTAAACAACTAAGTATGTGATTTCAGGATAACTCGAAAACCACCACGTTCTCGAGTTGTTCTACCTGGCAAGAATAATGTCAACTCATACCTTTCATCGCGATTCAAACCTCTTGAATCTGTTGCCAATTCTGATCATCTCAAAGCTATCCAAATCGGTCATACAATGCTACTCATTTCAATCAGTGCTACTTGAAGGTATTCTTGATTCAACTTCAAACACTTCAAGTCATTCGAACTTGAACTCGTCGATTCAACTTCGATAATCTTCACTTCAAATCTGAAATGGTTTATAACATATCTAAACATCAATATCCAATCTGAATCGATGTTTCATTAAAGCTTTTATAGTTCAAATCTTGCTAATACAATCGGAATTCAAACCGACGTCGCAACTATTCGAGTCCGATAAATATTTCGATTCAAATATCATTATATCGTCATTCTAAACATAATTCCATAGTCAATTCATCCATAATAAACTTGAAGATGAGCTCTAGACCTTTAGAATGCATATCAATTCAAAATCTTGAACCGGCGGCGTAACGGTATGAAAACCGGAAATTCCAAAAGCATAAACATCATCTTGTTAATCATTTAAACACAATATCATCACCAATTCAATAGCATAATCTCGAAATCATCAACCTCATAAATTCAGAATTTCGAAAATTCTTTTAAAATTCCAAAACATGTTCAAACGACGATCTTTTCACGATCCTTCTTAGATATGCTATCGTCGTATATGCTAGAACATGTTTATACAATCAAATCTTAATTCTAACAACATCATAAAATTCAAACATGGTAGAACTTCATAAAACTTACGTCAAAACGTAGCACTCGAAACTGTGATCGCAAATATATGCTCAATCGAAAATTCTACCGGGCGGATTGCTACAACTTAAATTGTAATTCACCCAAGTGTAGGTTGTCTGCAAGTAATATACTCGTGAGTACGAGATCGATCCACGGAGAGGATGTTGTAAGTTTAATTTTAGCAATAATATATTATAGATGAAAATATTATTATAAAACTTCAAATACACAAATTATAAAATTGTCAAGGTTTCAAAGGTTCATTGTTGGTTTATTTAAGATTGCTTAATAAAAATAAATAAAAGAAACTAAAATAAAAATAAACATAAAAGAACAATGAAATATTTAAACAAGTATATCATATAATATAGTTCCCACTATATTAATATCAGATTAACCGATATTTAATACATGGTACCCATAATATATATATAGATGAATAAATATAAACATAAAAAGAACAATTAAATATTTAAACAAGTATATCATATAATATAGTTCCCACTATATTAATATCCACCGATATTTAATACATGGTACCCATAATATATATAAATGCATAAATATAAATTGACATAAAAGTAAATGTTAGATCAAATCACAATATTTTATTTAGAACAACCGGCAGAGCCACGCTATCGTCTAAATAAAATATATGACTTTATGTTAGATGCGATAAAGTAAATGTTAGTTGCGGAAAAGTAAAAGTTAGATGCGAGAAAGTAAATGTTAGTTGCGGAAAAATAAATGTTAGTTGCGATAAAGTAAAAGTTAGATGCGATAAAGTAAATGTTAGTTCAAATCACAATATATTATTTAGAACAACCGACAGTGTCACGCTATCGTCTAAATAATATATATGACTTTATTATAAATAGATACATATATTTATAGTATATAATTATTGTAGTAATTATTGTATCATATTTGACAACAAATCAAGGTAACCACATTCAAGGTACCAAGCATTTGATGTAAATAGATAACAACAAATCATCCAAAATTATACCTACAAATAAAGATCAATTAGTAAAAATAAAAATAGAAAAGAAAAGAATATACAAAATATAGACAATCTTACTTGACCAACAATGAAACCTTTTCACCTTGACATAAAAAGATTTAGCTTTCCATGAACATGAAACTCAAGAATAAAGATAAAAGAAATTTCATACTTGAACTTGAGAAACTTGCACTCACAACTTTTATTCTCACACACACAATATTTATTTTACAAATGAAGAATTCTCTACACTCTTGCACACTACAAAGCTTATACAACACATCTATTTATAGGCCAAATGAGAGGAAGAGTCCAAGGCTTATTAAATGTGAAATAGTAAAGTTGGTGGGTGCTTGTCTCCTTGAATGTCAATACCATGACCCAACTTTAATTGGCATGTTTGATGCCTTAGACCACCGATTCAGCCTTTCTTTTCAACATAGAACACGTAGGATATTTTGTGTAGATGTGTTTGGACAACTCATTCACCCCTTTTGGATAAAATATGAAATACTTATGATATTTTTACTCCAAGCTGGTCATAGTAAAAGTAAATCTATCTCCATTTTGATGTTTTATTATTTTGATCATCTTAATGAAGTTTTTGGAATTTCTTGTCTTCTACAAAGTTGAAGATGCCTCTTTTGTGATTCTACAGGTTTTGAGATTACTCCATTATGACCACTGTAGCTTGAGTAATTTTATTTTTACCAAACCTGCGCAAACCGTAAAATACAACATTTTAGTAAAACATTTAAATATAAACACATAACACTAAAATAATACAACTTCATAATTTTAATTAAACTTAAATTTTAAAACACACTTTTTAACATATAAATAATTACAAATTTTAAGTTTCATCACACCCCCAAACCGGCTAATTACTAGTCCCTTAGTAATAAAATATCATAAAATATCATAAAATATCATAAAATCACAAGTTAGATTTTTATTCCTTAATATATATATTCAAATTTGCAAACTTTAAAATTTTAAAAACACACTTGTGAGGAGATCATATGTTTATTTATAAATCTCATTATCAACTAATATATTAATATATAATTGGATGGGGTATACATATATATTACACACAATATCAAAATATTAAATATATATAATTTTTTTATATAAATATTTTCTAAAAACTTTGAGAATAATATAATTAAAATGATAATAGAAATCATTTCATAACATGTATAATATCAGGAATCTTAATGTAAAAGTCTCAACTCCATATTCTCTCGGGTTAAAGTATTTCATATATAGCTGTTTTTCACTCGTGGAGTTGGAAGAAAATTATACACTCTTTGAAAATGGCTAGTAAAGCAGACAATCAAATAACCTAATATTGAAAATAAGATAGGATGATTTACAAAGAATAAACCCATTTTTTTTTTTTTTTTGTTTTTTTGTTTTTTTTTGTTTTTTTTTTTGTTTTTTTTTTTTTTTGCTTGGCTGCAAAATTGTTTTTACATAATCAAATACCTCCAATAAACTTTGAAAATGTAACATTTTTTTTTTCAAAGTTTATTTATTTTTTTATTTTTTATGAGGTAAATCTATTACATTAATAATTATAGTAGAGATATTAATACTCTACATCTTTACAATCAAACTTCAAACAACTTTGCAGCCAATTTTCATTTTTTTTTTTTTTTTTCAAAATGGGTTTAATCTAATAATCAACCATTTCTTAATAATCAATAAAAGCTTATAAGTTGTTTTCTCAATTCTTACCCCTCACTCACAAAATTTATGTGAGTAACTATTGCACTTTTACAAATTAATTCCCTCAATTATACATGTTATTATTTATTCAATCAATATCACTTTAATTATATACTCATAAAAGTTTTAAAAAATATGTATTTGAAAACACACAATTATATATTATTTATAACTTATATCCCATCAATTATATATTTTTTATTAAATTGATAAAAAGAATAATAAATAAACATCTATACAAAAAGACTTCATTTTCTTAGTAGTTTGCAATTTAAATATATACGGAATATTAAAATCTAATCTATTGTGATAAAATGATAAATAAAAACTAATGCGTGTCAGGAGTTTTTGACTCCTTACTCCGCCATTGAAAAAGAAAAATAAATATTATTATAGAAATATATATATATTTTTTTTAAATTTTAAATTTTTTTTTTTTTTTTTTTAGAGATAAACCCTCCCCCAAACCTGAATATGACATTGTTTTTAATTTTTTTTTTTTTTTTTTTTACAAGAAAAATAAAGAGTACATGATGAAAGAGATATCACCTGGAATTTATTGAAGATGAGGAACAAACACAAACCATTTCGTAACATGTTGAATCAATGATGACTTCAACGTCTTCTTATGAGTTGAGGGTTGGCTTCCCATCCAATTTTCTTAAAAATTGGCAAATAGGGTCTTTTTTAGTCAGATTCCCAAGACCATTACCATGACGCTGCGCTTGGAATAGTTTCCATAAACGGAGAAGTTGACCTTGTACATATCCACTAGAATGCGTCTCAAGAGTCAATGAGATATCATCCAATGACTCTTTACTCAGCCCATTCTTAATGAAATCAATTTTATCTTCTCTATTTGTGGAAACACATCCCAAAGATCTGCATCGTTTGTTACAAGTCCATCTGGCACATTTATGACAAACATCTAACCCTTTTGCCCTCCTTTTCTTCGCATAGGTGCTTTTTCCTAGTCCGGACATATTTCGAACATATAAGAATTTTGGAACTTCACCACCTAATCGAACCTTGGCTTCAATTATAAGACGAATATCCTCCGGGATTCCTTTTTGCATAAGCATTCTCAATCTTTCACATCTGCCTTCATAAATCATTCTCAGAACTTTTTTAGAAACAGATGGAAAATATTTACCAAGTTTTTTGATATCTTCATCCATAATATATATTTATATATATATATATATTCAATTATTTTGGGAAATTGAAATAAAACCGACTGAAAGTAGTCACGGAGTACCGTTATCCGCCACTTAACCGGGAAGTGAACTCAATTCTGCAAAAATAAAATAAAAATATAAGTAACAATTAAGTTGGATCATATAAAGGCATAAACTCTTCATTAAGAACTTCATTTTCTATAAACGGTTTAAGTCTTTGCCCATTAACTTTAAATACATTATTATTTTTAGGATTTTCAACATCAACAGCACCATTAGGATAGACAAATTTAACAATAAATGGTCCAGACCATCGCGATCTAAGTTTTCCTGGAAACAAATGCAAGCGAGAATTATAAAGTAAAACTTTTTGTCCGATTTCAAAAGATTTTCTCATAATATTTTTATCATGAAATGCTTTTGTTTTATCTTTATAAATCTTTGCATTTTCATATGCATCATTTCTTAATTCTTCTAGTTCATTTAATTGCAATTTTCTTGATTTAGATGCATCATCTAAATTAGTATTAAACGCTTTAATTGCCCAATAAGCTTATGTTCAATTTCAACAGGTAAATGACAATGCTTTCCAAAAACTAATCTATATGGTGACATCCCCAATGATGTTTTAAATGCAGTTCTATATGCCCATAATGCATCACTTAATCTTAAAGACCAATCTTTTCGATTTGGATTGACTGTTTTTTCCAAAATTTGTTTTATTTCTTTATTTGCAAGTTCAACCTGACCATTCGTTTGAGGGTGATATGGAGTAGAAACTTTATGTGTAATACCATATTTTCTTAACAACGAAGAAAATGATTTATTTATAAAATGACTTCCCCCATCACTTATTATAGCTCTAGGTATTCCAAATCGACTAAAAATATTTTCTTTCAAAAATTTTATCACAACTTTATGATCATTAGTTCTACATGCAATTGCTTCAATCCATTTTGAAACATAATCGACAGCTACTAAAATATAAGTGAATCCAAAAGATAATGGAAATGGACCCATAAAATCTATTCCCCAACTGTCAAATATTTCAATAATCATGATTGGATTTAAAGGCATCATGTTTCGTTTTGAAATTGAACCCATTTTCTGACAATTTTCACAAGATTTGCAAAATGAATGTGTATCTTTGAATAAAGAAGGCCAATAAAATCCACATTGAAAGATTTTTGCAGCTGTTTTCTTTGACGAAAAATGACCTCCACATGCCTCAGAATGACAAAATTTAATGACACTACTTACCTCATTGTCGGGTATGCATCGTCGAAAAATTTGATCAGGACAATACTTAAACAAATAAGGATCATCCCAATAAAATTTTTTGACCTCTTTCAAAAATTTATTTTTATCTTGTGAACTCCAATGAGAAGGCATTTTATTTGTCACAAGAAAATTTACAATATTAGCAAACCAAGGCATAGTAGTAGCATAAAATAGTTGATCATCCGGAAAATTTTCATTTATTGGTATTTCATTTTGAGATGATTCAAAAATTATTCTTGATAAATGATCGGCTACTACATTTTCTTTTCCTTTTTTATCTTTTATTACAAGATCAAATTCTTGTAACAACAAAATCCATCTTATTAATCTTGGCTTAGCATCTTGTTTATTTGATAAATATTTTATGGCAGAATGATCAGTGTAAACAATAGTAGTAGAACCAATTAAATAGGATCGAAATTTATCTAATGCAAACACTACTGAAAGTAATTCTTTTTCAGTTGTTGAATAATTGATTTGAGCACTATTTAATGTTCTACTTGCATAATAGATCACATAAGGTTTACCTTCTTTTCTTTGTCCTAACACGGCTCCTACAGCATAATCACTTGCATCACACATTAATTCAAATGGTAAAGACCAATCAGGAGATTGTAAAATAGGTGATGTAGTTAAAAGATTAATTATTTTTTTAAAAGCAGTTTCACATTCTTGAGTCCATTCAAATTGTGCATCTTTTGTTAAAAGATTTGAAATTGGTTTCGATATTATGCTAAAATTTTTTATAAATCTTCTATAAAATCCCGCATGACCCAAAAATGATCGAATTTCTTTTATCGTGTTTGGTGATGGTAAATTAGCAATAACATCAACCTTAGCTTTATCAACTTCAATTCCTTTTTCAGATATGACATGCCCTAACACAATTCCGGATTTAACCATGTAGTGACATTTTTCCCAATTTAAAACAAGATTTTTTTCTTCACATCTTTTTAAAACTTCTTCCAAATTTTTAAGACAGTTTTCAAATGAGTTTCCAAAAACAGTTATATCATCCATAAAAACTTCCACAAATTCTTCAATCATGTCACTAAAAATACTTAGCATGCATCTTTGAAAAGTAGCCGGGGCATTACATAAACCAAATGGCATTCTTTTAAAAGCAAAAGTTCCGAACGGACAAGTGAAAGTAGTTTTTTCTTGATCTTCTAATGATATTGGTATTTGATAATACCCCGAATACCCATCAAGAAAACAATAATAAGGATTACCTGCCACTTTCTCTAAAATTTGATCTAAAAATGGTAACGGAAAGTGATCTTTTCTAGTTGCATCATTTAATTTTCTATAATCAATGCACATACGCCAACTAGATGGAATCCTAGCTTGTAATAATTCTCCCTTTTCATTTTTTATAACAGTGATGCCTGATTTTTTTGGTACTACTTGTGTTGGACTTACCCATTTACTATCCGAGATTGGATAAATAATTCCGGCATCTAATAGTTTTAAAACTTCATTTTTAACAACTTCTTTCATGTGTGGATTTAATCTTCTTTGTGGTTGTTGATATGTTTTAGCATTTTCTTCCAAATGAATTCTATGTGTGCAGATTAAAGGATTTATACCTTTTATATCTTGCAAAGTCCATCCAATTGCATTTTTGTGTTTTTTAAGTAGTGTTATTAAATCTTCTTCTTGTTTTGGTAAGAGGGTAGAAGATATTACAATAGGATATGTTTGATTTTCACCAAGAAAAGCATATTTTAGTTCTATTGGCAAGGGTTTTAATTCAAGTTTTGGATGATCATTTTCTTTTACTTCTTCAAGTTCATTAATTTCTTCAAATAAATTTGATTTAAAAACATTTTTTGAATCAAAACTTTCCACTAAACAAACTTCAGATTGTTGATTTAAGTTTTCTTGGTGTATATTTTCTTCCACAATTGTTTCTATTGCATTATCATCTTCATCTTCATTAATACTTGGTTGTTTACATAAATTGAACACATTAAGTTCTAAAGTCATATTTCCAAAAGACAATTTCATTATTCCATTTCGACAATTAATTAAAGCATTTGAAGTTGCTAGAAATGGACGTCCCAATATTACTGGAATTTTGTTATGTACTTCTATTGGTTGTGTATCCAAGACAATAAAATCCACAGGATATATGAATTTATCGACTTGAACTAACACATCTTCTACGATACCTCTAGGTATTTTGATTGACCTATCGGCTAGTAAAAGAGTAACAGATGTAGGTTTTAAATCTCCCAACTTAAGCTTTTCATAAACTGAATAAGGAATTAAATTCACACTTGCTCCCAAATCTAACAAAGCTTTTTTAATTTTATTTTTTCCAATAATACATGAAATTGTTGGACAACCGGGATCTTTATATTTCAAGGTAGAATTATTTTGAATAATAGAGCTTACTTGCTCCGTTAAGAATGCTTTCTTCTTTACATGCAATTGTCTTTTTACAGTACATAAATCTTTTAAAAACTTTGCATAAGAAGGAACTTGTTTAATAGCATCTAATAATGGAATATTTATTTTTACTTGTTTAAAAACTTCATAAATATCAGAATCATTTTTTTGTTTTTTATTATTTACTAATGCATGAGGAAAAGGAACATGTTTATTTATTTTATCATCAATTTTCTTAATCTTAGGACTCAAAGTATCATCTTTCTCGAAAGTATCAAGATTTTCATCCTTACTCTTTGAGTTTGACTGATCTTTGTTTTCATCACTATATGGATCATTAACTATTTTACCACTTCTAAGAGTAATAACAGATTTTACTTGATCAAATTTTTCTTGATTTTGATTTTTAGGATTAGGTTGTGGTTGAGATGGAAATTTTCCTTTTTCATGAATATTAAGTGCAGATGCAAATTTTGCAAGAGTTTCTTTCAAATCATTCATAGATTGAATGTTTTGAATATTGATCGACTCTTGCTTTTGAATGTATGCATGAATTTCATCTTCAAAATTTTTTCTTGGAGGTGGAATATAAGGAGCATAACCTTGATGATTTTGGTTATTTTGAAGAGGTTGTTGTGAAGGTTGTGCATTATTATCGTTCCTCCAACTAAAATTGGGATGATTTCTCCAACCAGGATTGTATGTTTGTGAAAAAGGATCTAATGTTGGTTTTTTAAAATTGTTAACATAATTGGCTTGTTCATGGAGACATTCTTTAAATGAAGGCAAAGTAGGACAATTTTTTGTAAGATGATCATGTGTGTCACATATATGACAAACAATTTCTTGAACACTTTTTAATTGATCACTCTTTTTCATTTCTAATGACTCGATTTTTCTTGCTAAAGATGCAAGTTTAGCTTGAACATCTACATCATCTTTAAGATGATAAATACCACCCCCATTTGTTGAATTATTGGTTTTACTTGGTGGTTCAATTGAGCCTATATTATCCCAATTTTGAGCATTTTCTGCTAATGACTCCAAATATTCCATAGCTTCATTTGGGTTTTTATCTTCAAAAGTTCCATTACACATGAATTCTATCATTTGCCTATCTTTAGGTATTAAACCTTCATAAAAGTGAGAAATTATTCTCCATATTTCAAAACCATGATGTGGGCATGTATTAAGTAACTCTTTATATCTATCCCAACATTGATAAAATGTTTCCCCTTGTTTTTGAGAAAAAGTTGTAATTTGTCTTTTAAAAGAGTTTGTTCTATGGGAAGGAAAAAACTTTTTTAGAAATTGTTGTTGCATTTCTTCCCATGATCTTATTGAACTTGATCTCAAATTTTGCAACCATGTTTTAGCTTTATCTTTTAAGGAAAAAGGGAAAAGCTTTAATCGAACAGTATCCATGCTACAATTTTGATCATTATAAGTGTTGCAAACCTCCTCAAATTCTCTTAAATGCAAATATGGATTTTCAGAATCTAAGCCATGAAAATTTGGTAAAAGTTGAATGACTTGTGGCTTAAAATTGAAATTAGATGCATCAGGAGGAAAAACTAAACAAGATGGTGTACTAGTTCTTATTGGATTCATATGGTGCCTAAGTGTTCTTGGTTGTTCATGTTCTTGATGATGATTATTATTATTATTATCATCTTGATTATTAGAATTATCGTCCATGTTTAAAATATTTTCAGTTACTCGAACAAGTCTACCACTTTGTTTACGACTCCAAACAATCATACAATTAAAAACAACATACTATTTACATAATAACAAAATTAAACTTAATTTATACCTCCCCGGCAACGGCGCCAAAAACTTGCTACAACTTAAATTGTAATTCACCCAAGTGTAGGTTGTCTGCAAGTAATATACTCGTGAGTACGAGATCGATCCACGGAGAGGATGTTGTAAGTTTAATTTTAGCAATAATATATTATAGATGAAAATATTATTATAAAACTTCAAATACACAAATTATAAAATTGTCAAGGTTTCAAAGGTTCATTGTTGGTTTATTTAAGATTGCTTAATAAAAATAAATAAAAGAAACTAAAATAAAAATAAACATAAAAGAACAATGAAATATTTAAACAAGTATATCATATAATATAGTTCCCACTATATTAATATCAGATTAACCGATATTTAATACATGGTACCCATAATATATATATAGATGAATAAATATAAACATAAAAAGAACAATTAAATATTTAAACAAGTATATCATATAATATAGTTCCCACTATATTAATATCCACCGATATTTAATACATGGTACCCATAATATATATATAAATGCATAAATATAAATTGACATAAAAGTAAATGTTAGATCAAATCACAATATTTTATTTAGAACAACCGGCAGAGCCACGCTATCGTCTAAATAAAATATATGACTTTATGTTAGATGCGATAAAGTAAATGTTAGTTGCGGAAAAGTAAAAGTTAGATGCGAGAAAGTAAATGTTAGTTGCGGAAAAATAAATGTTAGTTGCGATAAAGTAAATGTTAGATGCGATAAAGTAAATGTTAGTTCAAATCACAATATATTATTTAGAACAACCGACAGTGTCACGCTATCGTCTAAATAATATATATGACTTTATTATAAATAGATACATATATTTATAGTATATAATTATTGTAGTAATTATTGTATCATATTTGACAACAAATCAAGGTAACCACATTCAAGGTACCAAGCATTTGATGTAAATAGATAACAACAAATCATCCAAAATTATACCTACAAATAAAGATCAATTAGTAAAAATAAAAATAGAAAAGAAAAGAATATACAAAATATAGACAATCTTACTTGACCAACAATGAAACCTTTTCACCTTGACATAAAAAGATTTAGCTTTCCATGAACATGAAACTCAAGAATAAAGATAAAAGAAATTTCATACTTGAACTTGAGAAACTTGCACACTCAAACTTTTATTCTCACACACACAATATTTATTTTACAAATGAAGAATTCTCTACACTCTTGCACACTACAAAGCTTATACAACACATCTATTTATAGGCCAAATGAGAGGAAGAGTCCAAGGCTTATTAAATGTGAAATAGTAAAGTTGGTGGGTGCTTGTCTCCTTGAATGTCAATACCATGACCCAACTTTAATTGGCATGTTTGATGCCTTAGACCACCGATTCAGCCTTTCTTTTCAACATAGAACACGTAGGATATTTTGTGTAGATGTGTTTGGACAACTCATTCACCCCTTTGGATAAAATATGAAATACTTATGATATTTTTACTCCAAGCTGGTCATAGTAAAAGTAAATCTATCTCCATTTTGATGTTTTATTATTTTGATCATCTTAATGAAGTTTTTGGAATTTCTTGTCTTCTACAAAGTTGAAGATGCCTCTTTTGTGATTCTACAGGTTT
The DNA here is from genome assembly GCF_033568475.1 of Henckelia pumila. Classification (NCBI taxonomy): domain Eukaryota; kingdom Viridiplantae; phylum Streptophyta; class Magnoliopsida; order Lamiales; family Gesneriaceae; genus Henckelia; species Henckelia pumila. Next base: position 34,467,509 of record NC_133120.1, on the reverse strand, counting down.
TGAGATTACTCCATTATGACCACTGTAGCTTGAGTAATTTTATTTTTACCAAACCTGCGCAAACCATAAAATACAACATTTTAGTAAAACATTTAAATATAAACACATAACACTAAAATAATACAACTTCATAATTTTAATTAAACTTAAATTTTAAAACACACTTTTTAACATATAAATAATTACAAATTTTAAGTTTCATCACGGATCAATTTTTATCGGAGCTTAAAGAGGAGCAAAAATGGCGTGTGAAGCTTCTGATTTCTTTTCCCCCTTAATTCTGCTGATTCACGTGAGAATCAGAAGGAAAAACGTGAAGTTTAGATATATATTAGTTTATTTGCAGTTTAGTCCCTGAACTTTGGCCTAATTGCAATTCAGTCCCCAGACAAGCGATTTAATTCAATTTCAATCCTAAATAATTTAAAAATATTAGAATTCAAGTCTAAACTCTAAATATTCTCAAATGAAATATGCTCGAATTAAAATTAAATCATTTCGGACCTTATCGCATTTTAGTCCTTGAACTATTCAATATTTGCAAATTGGCCGTTGCTCGGATTTCATCCTCAAATTCAATCTTTGATATTTATCATCTTGGAATTCACATCTTAAATTCCATAAATATCAATTGCAAATATTTTTAAACTTTTAATTTAAGAATTCCGGATATCAAAATCTTAAAATCCGAAAATACTCAAATTAAATATTTCTGACCCAAAATTGAAATTTCTAATTTCCATAAATTCTTAAATTCATCTTTTCCCTTTTATTCGGAATTTAAATCTTAAATCCCGTAATTAAGAACTTAATATTTTCGGGCCTTACACCAAGCAAAGCCCGCATGTTCAGAAATTAATATAAAATTCATCATGACTCAAATTGATAAACCAGTTTTACCAATGTGTGCAGAAACGTTTTCTGCATATTTTAAAATCAAGATAAATTTTCTGAATCCGAATTCAGTGGTTTCCAAAAACGGCATCCCCATGTCATTTTAGGAAATCTCCCTCCCTCTATTCATTAATAAGAAGTCCTACTTCTCGTTCGCTAAATTTAACTATCTCAACGGGGATTAAAAATCTATTACTTGTGTGACCCTCAATGGTTCAGGGATACAGCTAGCCGTGGGCTCACAACTCCTTGTGACTCGGAACAACAATTTTCGATTTGCCCATCAAATCATGGTAAGAGCGCTAGCAACATCGCCCCATGATTCCCTAGGTATCACTGATAGTGCCTGCAAGAACCAATGGGTTTTGATTAGCATACAGTACGGTCCCTTCATCCATATATCCCGATCGAATCAACAATCATTGGTATATTGAGAGTCATTCGAGATTCGATAACTATGCAATACATCTTGAAGATCAAATAGTGACATCGCATGTGCAATTAGGAAACCAAGTAACCTAAAGAACATCATGTACTCTGGCCAGAGATTTGTCACACTAATATCTCCTCAGATCGCATAGGATATCCATGCTCGTAAGTGTGTGGTGAATCCTAGACAACAAATTAAGCATTGACTTCTATATGTGTCATAACTGTACCCGATCTTGACACCTGATGACCCTCATGGAGCCGGTAAACGAGTCAAAGTACAGTACTAGCATATAGAGTCTCCATAATGTTTCAAGTAGTAAGGACTAATGGTGTAAAACCAAAACCACGAACTTATCCACTCAATTAGTAAAAAACACTTGGAAAGTCCGAATAGGGTAGTTCAATCATCCATCCGAGGAATATCCATTTGCATGCTTCGAACATCTCTATGTTCCATACCAATGAAACGTGGTACTTGGTATCGCAAATACTATTCTCAATCTCGAGCGATCCTTATCCTTATTGTGGATGGCTCAATTGACTAGGAACTTGTTTAGAATATACAATGATTACAAGATGTGTTTCATGATAGTCATCCATATCTATTATCACATCTTACATGCACTTTAGTATATTCAAGGTCTTTATCTAAACATCGTACAGTACGTCACAACATAACAATATGATAAAAGATAAAGTAAATGACAATAAAGAGTGTAAATTATATTAAACAAAGATTGTTTACAAATAGAGTGATAAAGGCCCTTAGCCATAAGTTGGCTAGCAGGGCACCCACTCTTTCAATTTTTGAATCAAGATGACTTTTTCTTGTTCCTATAAATAGAGACCACAAGCCAGTTGGAGAACCATCCGACTCACAAGAACTTTCAATAACCCATATCGTGCTATAGAACAACTGAACACCTTCGGTTGTTCACATACAATCAGAGAAGAGTTCTTAGCTTACATTCTAGATCATAAAAAGAGCCGAAGAACATTGAGCACACGCTTCAAGAAAATCAGATTTTTTAGGATCATATTGTGTTAAGTGTTGAGTTACAAACTTTGTATTCATACAGTTGAGGTGATGCAATTCTGTGTAATCTGATTCAGTCAAGGGCTGAAACAGTAGAGTGACTAGCTAGGGGTCTCAGCTATAGGCAGTAGGGTTAGTCCTAGCTGAGGTGGGTTGTTTATTCAAAGTCTTCTAGTGATAACTTCTGAAAACAGAAGGGGCGACGTAGGATCAGTTGAGTCTCTGAACATCCAAAATCAAATTCACGTGTTGGTTATTTTATTTTGAACACACACACATCTAGTGGAGTCGCTTTGATGCAAGTTCAATATATCTCTCAGTTGACCTTGTTTCGCACATTCTTAAATTTATTGGTTTACTGCTAAGGAGAATCAGAGGAAGGAGAGTTCAATGGCTTACACTTCTGAACTCACTATTGAATCAGTAGGCGACTGATTCAACGTTTCATTACTAGAACAGTAGCAGTTCATTATTCGTTCATCAGTAGCACAACGATCCTGACAAGTGGGATCAGAGCGAGGTTCCTTTCTCGCCTCTAAACGATGCATCAAATGGCAGAACATCATGTTCAGAACCCTCAAACAACTGCAATTTCAAGAAGATCAAGGCTCGACCTACTGTTAAGGATATTTGACAGAAACTGATTCAGTGAAGAATAGCAGATGCTGAGCAGAACATAAGCCAACAGACCAATTTACTGATGAACCTTGCTGCTCAGATTCTCCAACTAGCTCAAATATTGACAAGACAACCCTGTGCTTTACATTGCATGATGATCAAGCATATACAAGCACTTTTCTAAAGCAGAAGTTGACAATTAGAAGACCAGAATCAATATTGGAAGGGAACTGGAGTGAGGGGGAATACCAGCCTCACTAACTCTGCTAAGGACAACACAAATCTAGAAAAACATCAATCGCTCATTTCGGCTCTTGACTAAACTTTCTTATATCTTAACTTTTAATTTCGGAATTAATTTTTCAGTTTGCTTCACTTATATATGCTCTATTATTCGATTTTGTGCAACTTATATTCATACAAAATTGGTATTGATCGCTAGGAAAATGCTTGCATAAAATAAAAAGGAACAACTTAGTTAAATAAATATAGTTATTATTCATAAATTATTATTTACAATTTCAATCTCCCACTCTATGTACATTATCTAGTAGCTCATCCAGGTGCACATTTCACCTGAATGGAACCCAACATAGAGTGAGAACAGATTCAATATCTGAAGCTCTTTCATGAGCATCAAAAGACGAACACTCTCAGCACTGTAGACGCCCTCAAATTTGGTCATCTCTAGTCAAAGCTTGTACTTCTCCAGCCTTATCTTCTCCTTCGGAAAGAGAAGTGCAGCATTGCGAGATTGGAGTATCGATATTTTAGCCCGGAGAGATTTTGTCTTCTACGAGACAAAATCATCATATTTCTTCTTTCTAGCTTGCTTCAATCTCGGCAGAAATTTTTGTTAATCTTATCTCCTTGTGTGTATCTGGACTTCTAGCTAGAGCACTCATTTTATATACGTATTCATGGTATACCAAGAGTCGCACATAAATGCTCACTCTTTTCAATGACATGACAGGTACATCAGGAATGTGAAAAGACACCCTGATGTTGGAAACTGCTATGACAAGAAAGATTCTATGGAGTCTAAGAAATCTCTAGACTATGGATAGGATTCAGGATGGAAGAGACAATATTCAATGGAAGAAGTTAAAGGCAACTAGACAGTGTTTAATCAACAGTAGCCAAAGAGCGGATGACACCAGCAGAAGCCTATCTGCAGCGCTATCAGAAGCAGAATTCAAGGAAATTTCAAGACTATTTGGAAGACATCCTTGGCATAACTTTTAGCAGAAGTAGTAATGAAGGGGGAATGATAGCAGAACAGAAGCATGAAAAAAATATGTTAATGATATATTGTGTGTATATTCTTAGGGATTTGATTTGATTATATCCTTGTATATCTTTTTTTAAATTAGGTATTTATTTGTGCTTATCTAGTCGTGATAGACCCTTCATATTGTTGTATATATACACTTTTCTGGTGATTAATAAAATTATTATTCACACTCAAATCTTTTATGGTATCAAAGCCCTTTGGCTCACGCCTATCAACCCTACCCTAAGCAATGGCCGCCAACACCTCTGTCACCCTCACCGCCACTAACGTGGCAGCCCAAGCTCCACTCAAGCTCACTTCCACAAACTATCCTGCATGGAAAATTAAATTCCAATATCTTCTCATCGGTTATGATCTCATGGGCTTTGTTGATGGCTCCCGGTCGTGCTCGACCCCTACCATCACCAACAATACTGCCACCATCTCCAATCCGGAGTATCTTCTCTGGGTTTGGCAAGATCAGTTACTTCTCAACGCGGTCATTGGTGCTCTCTCAACCCACCTTTATCCCGTTCATTGCTGCGTCCAACACATCTCTTGATGCATGGGTGATGCTTGCCAAGACTTATGCTTCTCCTATCCGGGGTCTCATCTTACAACTCAAGGCTCAAATTTCGAATCCCGTCAAAGGCTCGAAATACATCACTGACTTCATGCAAAGCATGAAAGTCACGATTGATGCTGTCCTACCTACCAGTTTAATCCATGGACTCACCAAGTGTGCCTCCTCCACCCAGACCTGCCTATATTGCCCCTCAAGTTCATACAGCGGCTGTCCCTTTGGCCATTCCAACTCCGACTGAATGGCTGTTGGACACGGGTGCCTCTCATCATGTCACTACCAATCTCGCAAATTTGTCTCCGCACGCTCCCTATAATGGTTCGGATTCCATTGTTGTTGGAAACGGCACTGGTTTGTCTATCACACACTGGAACTCTTACCTTACCGGCTTCCCCTCACCCCTTTACTCTCCCCAATACTTTATGTGTTCCCTGTATGTGCAAAAGTCTAATCTTGGTTTCTCAATTGTGTGGCACTAATTATGTTTCTGTTACCTTTTTACCTTTTGGCTTTCAGGTGAAGGATCTGCGCACGGGGGCCATTATTCTCACGGGACCTTGTAAAGATGGCATTTACACCTGGCCGCTTCCTCAGTCTGTTGTCTCTCCACACTCGGCCTTCACCTCCACCATCGTGCCCCTTTCTTTGTGGCATTCTCGTCTTGGTCATCCCTCCCCTGATATTGTACAGCATCTCGCTTCCTCCAATGTTTTTTCCATTTCGTCTCTTTCCGCGTCAAATTTTTATTGTTATTCTTGTCATATTAATAAAAGTCACAAACTTCCATTTTATACTTCTACTCTTACTTCCTCATCACCGCTTGAATTAATATTCTCAGATGTCTGGATGTCATCGGTTGTGTCCGATAATGGGTACAAATACTATGTTATTTTTGTTGATCATTACTCAAAATACATATGGTTTTACCCCTTACAGCGCAAATCAGATATCTTAACTATGTTCCCAATATTTAAAGATCTTGTCGAAAATTTCTTTCATAAGAAAATTATCTCACTATACACTGACAATGGTGGAGAATTCCAAGCTCTTAAACCTATCTTAGCACAATCAGGCATCTCCTATCACACCACCCCACCTCAAACCCATAATAATATTCTGATGGTGAAGAAGAAGAAGAAGAAGAAGAAGAAGAAGAAGACCAGGAAATGCAAGCTATCAAGCATAAATAATATTCTGAGCGTCGTCATCGTCACATTGTTGAAACTGGACTTACCCTCCTCCACCAAGCATCCCTTCTGTCGACCTTCTGGCCTTATGCTCTAGCTACTGCCACTTAACTTATAAATCGCTTGCCCAAAACCAATCTCTCGATGATATCTGCTTTTGAAAAGCTATTCCTTCGCCCACCCAACTTTGCTAAACTTCGCGTCTTTGGTTGTCTCTGTTATCCGTGGTTACGTCCATACACTAACCATAAGCTTGATCCTCGCTCTTCTGCATGAATCTTCCTTAGGTATTCTCTCACTCAAAATGCTTATATCTGCCTTGATATATCCTCCTCCAAAATCTTTATCTCTCATCATGTCCGCTTTGTTGAGTCTGTATTTCCTTATAAAAATCCTCCGCCTTCTGTTCCTCCTGACTCTGCTTCAGCGCGTGACCCGAACCCCATCTTGCCTCCCGTGTCCTTGCTACCCACTCCTCCGCCCCCGGACTCTGTCACGTTTGCTATTGTGGCCCCTTTTCATGATCCATCACCACCGCCTGCTTCATCCTCTTCGTCTTCTATGAACACACATTCTATGACGACTCGCTCCAAAAATTGTATCTCAAAACCAACCCCAAGTATTCTCTCACTGTCATTATTCTTCTAGTTTTATCGCTTGCTGTTCAATGGGGTTGGGCTTTACGATAGTTAGATGTGAATAATCTATTTCTTCATGGTTCTCTCAGTGAAGAAGTTTTTATGGCTCAACATCTGGGCTACCTGGACCAGAATTTTCCTGGCTATATCTGCAAGTTGAACAAGGATATTTATGGTCTTAAGCAAGCTCCTCAGGCTTGGTTCCAGGAGCTACATTACTTCCTGCTACTTCTTGGCTTTCACGGTTCTCGGGATGACTCCTCTTTATTTATTTATCAACATGAGGACCGTACTGTCTATTTTCTCGTGTATGTGGATGATTTGATCATTACTGGAAGTCATGCATCGCTTGTTACTAAAATTATTGAGAAACTGGTGTCGTGATTCTTTGTCAAAGATTTGGGTCCCTTAGAATACTTTCTCGGTGTGGAGGTTCTTCCGTCGTCAAATGGTATTATTCTTTCTCAATGATGGTATGTACTTGAAATTCTTACACGATTCAATATGCAGAATTTGAAATCGGTCAACACTTCTCTTGCCACTACTGGGTCTCTATCTCTTCATGATGGTGCTTCTGCGACTGATGCATCCCGGTATCGACAGGTGGTTGGCAGTCTATAGTATCTCCTACTCACTCGACCTGATATAGCCTTTGCTGTCAACCATTTATCTCAGTTTATGCACTCTCCGTATGAATTACAATGGGGTGCAGTCAAACGCCTGCTTCACTACCTTCATGGGACTCTCGCTTATGGACTCCTTCTTCGTCCCTCCTCTGCTCCCTCTCTTCATGGTTTCACTGATGCGGACTGGGGGGAAATCCGGATGACCGTTGTTCCACTGAGGCCTATGTTATTTTTTATGGGGCTAATCCGATTTCCTGGAGTTCAAAGAAGCAGAAATCTATTGCTCGCTCTTAAACTGAGGCCGAGTATCGTGTTGTGGCTTCGGGAGCTGCTGAAATTTATTGGGTTTGCTCCCTTCTTCGAGAACAGGGTATTTCATTGTCATCCATGCCGGCTCTCTACAATGACAATATTGGTGGAACTTATCTTTGTGCTAATCCGGTTTTTCATTCCAGAATTAAACATATTGCCTTTGATTATCACTTAATCCGCGAACTTGTCCAAAGCAAGAAACTTTGTGTCTCGCATATTTCCTCAGCTGATCAGCTTGTGGATGCCTAGACAAAACCTTTATCCAGTTCTCGGCTTCGCAGCTTAATTTTCAATATTGGTGTTATGTGTTGAGTTACAAACTTTGATGCATACAGTTGAGGTGCTGCAAATCTCTGTAATCTAATTTCAGTCAAGGGCTTAAAACAGTAGATTGACTAGGAGTCTCAGCTGTAGGAAGTAGTGTAAGTCCTAGCCGAGGTGGGCTGTTTAATCAAAGTCTTCTAGTGAAACCTTCTTAAAAAAGAAGAATGGGTGACGTTGGAGCAGTTGAGTCTCCAAACATCCAGAAACAAATTAATGTGTTGGTTATTTTCTGTTGAACACACACACACATCTAGTAAAGTCGCTTTGATGCATGCTCAATCTCTCAGTTGACCTTGTTCCGCACATTCGTATGTTTGTTGGTCTACTGCTAAGGAGAATCAGAGGAAAGAGAGTTCAGTGGCTCACACTACTGAACTCACTACTGAATCAGTAGGCGACTGATTCAAAGTTTCAGTACTAGAACAGTAGCAACTCACTACTCGTTCATTTCCAGTAGCACAACGATCCTGACACCTCGTTTAGGCACAATTCAAATCAATAATATATTTTATGTTTGCACATGTTTTTTAAGAAATTCTTGTCCCAAGTTAAGAAAATATTTTACCATGTGAGATTTTTAAGGGGTTTTTTTTTTAAAAAAAATAGTAGAAATAATTTTTATTTTTTGGTATGTTAATTAAAAAATAATAATTATTTTTTGAAGCTATATAATTATTTTACAATAGCATGTTACACTTAGATATTATTTGCAATCTCTAAAAATAAGTGATTATATATTTTTTCTTAAAAAATTTATAAAAAAAAAAATCTATAAGAACTTATTGTTAAAGGTTCCAAACACTACCTTAGATGAACTGTCCTCTTCTAGAATAAATTCTCCTATATCTTGTAATTTGGTTTTTTCATAAATTGTTTAATTAATTTGGAGCTTATAAATTATGTGATCTTATTTTAAAAATTAGATAATATTTTTTTTCATTAATATAAATTAAAAAAAAGATTAACATATTTGGTATTTTAAAGTCTTTTTACTATCATAATTATGAAAAAATTACACAATACCATAGAAGTAGTTATATATATAAGGGTAATGTGCAATGTAAAAAAAAGATTAACATATTTGGTATTTTAAAGTCTTTTTACTATCATAATTATAAAAAAAAAATGACACAATACCATAGAAGTAGTTATATTTAAGGGTAATGTGCAATGTAAATATGTGATAAATTTATGCAGATATTTTGGTGTTTTAAAATATTAGAATACGATTTACAACGAAAATTAGGCTGACTCAATTTTTTTTAACAGTGAATTTTGGCATCTTATAAACTCCTTTAAAAAATGTTTACCAAATACAATTTATAAGTATTTAGTCATCTTATTTTTACTATATAATCTCTTTTTTATTTTAAAAAATAAAATTTCAATTTTCGTTTGGAATATATTTTCCATTTGAAATTTTGATCTTCTCTATTGTGAAAATTGATTCTAGTCAATTGTATTTCAATTTTTTGTAATTTTAGTCATTTTTCATAAATAGTATTGATGTGACACGTGAGTGATATGACCAAGTCAGCACCACATCAGAAAAAGGGGTCCAAATTGCAAAAATAGAAAGATAAAAAAACTGAAATTTGACAAAATAGAAGACCAAAATCACAAAGTAATTGCACAAGACCAAATTACAATTTTCTATTAAAAAAATTTATGCAAGTTTAGTCAAATATTCTCTAAATATTGTAATGCCAATTATTCAATTTCTCAGGTCATGATCTTCAAAATTTCACGAAGAAGTGTATAGGATTAAAAAAAATTATGACAATATAATTCATCACAAAGAAAAGAAGAAAATATTGTAATTTTGTCAATGCAATGGTATTAATATACAACTAGCTCATTCCAGCTAATGGTGTTTCATCAGTTCTATGTGTTCTTTTAGCTTGATAAAGTCTAAGCAAATAAAAAACTTCAAGCTTTATATATAATATATATTTTTAATAAATCTGATTAATAATTAATTCAACAATTCAAAAGAATTTAATAGATGTAACACATAGGATTCCTAGCTAAACTTTAACTCCAAAACTTAGCATATGTCTTATGTTGTGAAGATGTTTAGCTGTTACCTTTGCAGACAAATAGACGGCTAAATTACGCGTTAATGATACCTTACTCATACTTTTGACTATTTCTTAAGAAACAAAGTTAGCAAAATTGTAGTATTAAGACAGCTAACTAATTATATTAATTATCATGGGATTATTTTTAAAAATATAGATAATCCTAAATTAAATTCTAATCATTATAAATAAACCATGATAAAAAATTGACGAGACAAAATCAAAAAACATCTGTGAAAACAACGCGACAGACTCCCTTTTGCAAGCTAGTTTGAATTTTAATCCTTGCCGACTTAATACATTTTGGAAGGTAAAATATAAATTGTTAGAAAATTTTCTTAGTTTGTTAATGCCATCGTACAATTTCGTTATAATCGTTATGCTAGTTATATTTAACGAAAATTTCGGTACGGTATCAATATAAAATTTTCTTATACCGTAATTTTCTATACGATATACGGTATATGTTTTTCACTACGGTATGATAAGTCACTCCTAACGGTGAAGATCACTACAAGAAAAAATGGATTCAACCACACAAAAAATACTGTTGGAAAAACGTGTTCAGATCAATTAAGAATTGATACCCGATGCAGCGGAAGTTTAAAAATTTTTATTTTTTGATATGGAACGATTCCATATCATGGGTATCAAAACTTTACGATTAAATTATGCAAGTAAAAATAAAATCACAATTAAATTTTTACCTATTCAAGCAACGGTTTGATTATGGACACCAACAGAATTTAATCTGCTCTTCTTGTATATCCCGGGAACCGATGGCTTCACGATCAATCTCCGGAATAAGGTCCACAAACAGAAAACAGAAACCCTTTGATTGATTGCACTAGAAATCAATTAGATGTTTATCGATGAGAATAAACAGATTTGATTTGTTAATTCAGAAAGTGATTTTTCGGAAAAATCACAGACCGAATTTTCTCAAAAGGGAGAAGGGAATTTTCGAAAAATCCCTTAGAAATTTATGTAGTGTTCGAAAATTGCAAGGAGAAATTCTTAAGAATTTCAAACCCTACATATGTATATATATAATTTCTAGACTAGATTAAGTTATAATTATGTTATGACTATAACTCCTTAGGGCCCATAATCCATAACTTAAGCCCAACAAGCCAAGCCCGTTATTATAGAAATTAATATAAAATTCATCATGACTCCGATTGATAAACCGATTTCACCAATGTGCACAAAAACCATTTCTGCACCTTTTAAAGTCAAGATAATTTTTCTGAATCCGAATTCAGTGATTTCCAAAAATGCTCATCCCTATGTCATTTTAGGAAATTCCACTCTCTTTAGTTAAGAAGTCCAACTTCTCTTTCATTAAATTTAACTCTTTAAATTTAACTATCTCAACAGGGTTTAGTAATCCATTACTTGTGTGACCCTCAATGGTTCAGGGATACAGATAGCCGTGGGCTCACAACTCCTTGTGACTCGGAACAACAATTTCTGACTTGCCCAATGAATCATGGTAAGAGCGTCTAGCAACATCGCCCCATGATTCCCTAGGTATCACTGATAGTGCCTGCAAGAACCAGTAGATTTTGGTTAGCGTACAGTACGGTCCCTTCATCCATATATCCCGATCGAATCAACAACCATTGGTGCATCGAGAGTCGTTCGAGATTCGATAACTATGCATTACATCTTGGAGATCAAATAGTGACATCGCATGTGTTACTAGGAAAACCGAGTAACCTAAAACACATCATGTACTCTGGCCAGAGATTCCTCACACTAATATCTCCTCAGATCGCATAGGATATCCACACGCAAGTATGTGGTGAATCCTTGACAACAAAGCATCGACTCCTATATGTGTCGTAACTGTACCCAATCCCGACACCCGATGACCCCAATAGAGTTGGTAAACGAGTCAAAGTACAGTACTAGCATATAGAGTCTCAATGATGTTTCAAGTAGTAAGGAATAATGGTGTACAACCAAAACCGCGGACTTTATCCCCTTGATAAGTGATAACCACTTGGAATGTCCGAATAGGGTAGTTCGATCATTCATCATATGAATATCCATTTGCATGCTTTGAACATCTCCATGTCCATTACCAATGAAACGTGGTACTTGGCATCACAAATGCTAGTCTCAATCTCGAGCGATCCTTATCCTTATTAGCGGACGGCTCAATTGACTAGGAACTGTTTAGAATATACAGTGACTATAAGATGTGTTTCATAATAGTGATCTCTCTTTATTCACTATCTCATCTTACTTACACTATAGTATATTCAAGGTCTTTATCAAAATAACAATAGTATATCACAATATAACAATATGAAGAAAGATAAAAAAAATGCCATTAATGAATGTAAATTATATTAAACAAAGATTGTTTATACATAGAGTTACAAAAGCCTTTAGCCATAAGTTGGCTAACCGGGCACCCACTCTTTCAATCTCCCACTTGCCCTAAAGCCAACTAGTCACACTACGCAATCCCATTGCTTCGCGATATTTGTCAAACAATGGTCCTGGCAAGGGCTTAGTAAGTGGATCACCGATATTGTCTGTAGAGGCCACTCTCTCGACAGTGATGTCTCCTCTTTCCACAATCTTTCGGATGATGTGGTATTTCCTCAGTACGTGTTTGGATCTTTGATGAGACCTTGGTTCCTTTGCCTGAGCAACGACATCAGTGTTGTCGCAGTACACCGGAACTGGACCAACAACTTCAGGAATTACGCCCAACTCTTGGACAAAATTCATCATCCAAACGGCCTCTTTAGCAGCAGCTGATGCTGCAATGTATTCTGCCTCAGTGGTGGAATCCGCTGTGGTGTCTTGCTTGGAACTCTTCCAAGAGACAGCACCGCCATTGAGCATGAATACAAATCCAGAGGTTGACTTCGAGTCATCCACGTCGCTTTGGAAGCTAGAGTCGGTATAGCCTTCCAATTTCAATTCTCTTCCTCCATAAACCATGAATATATTCTTAGTCCTTCTCATGTACTTAAGAATATCCTTCATGGCTTTCCAATGCATTTGACCGGGGTTGGCCTAATATCTGCTCGTGACACTCAGAGCAAAGGCTATATCCGGTCTGGTAGATATCATCCCATACATAATACTACATATGGCTGACGCATATGGTATGTGTGTCATTTTCTCTATCTCTTCATCAGTCTTGGGACACATAGACTTGGATAGAGAAACTCCATGACACATAGGTAGATGTCCTCTCTTGGACTCATCCATAGAAAACCTTTTCAATATGGTGTCGATATAGGTTGTTTGAGTGAGTTCTATCATTCTCAAAGATCTATCTCTATAGATCTGTATCCCTAGAATATAGGAGGCCTCACCCAAATCCTTCATCGAGAACCTACCTGATAACCATATCTTTGTTGACTGCAACATCCCTACGTCATTCCCAATGAGTAGGATGTCATCAACATAAAGCACTAAGAACGTCACCGCATCCTTAACTACTTTCTTGTACACGCACGGTTCCTCCGGGTTTTTTGATGAAACCAAAGTCCTTTATTGTTTCATCAAATTTCTGGTTCCAACTTCTTGATGCTTGTTTGAGACCATAAATTGATCTCTGAAGCTTGCATACCTTATGCTCGCTTCCCATGGATGTGAATCCCTCGGGCTGCATCATATAGATTTCTTCCTTAATGTTTCCATTAAGAAATGCAGTCTTCACATCCATTTGTCATATCTCATAGTCATACCATGCTGTTATGGCAATAAGGATTCTTATGGAATTGAACATTGCGACTGGTGAAATGGTTTCATCATAGTCAACTCCTTGTCTTTGAGTATTACCTTTTGCTACCAATCGTGCCTTGTAGGTAAGTACCTTACCATCAGGCCCAAGTTTTCTCTTGTAGATCCATTTACACCCTATTGAAACAATTTCATCGGGAGGATCTACTAAAGACCAAACTTGGTTTGTATGCATCGAGTCTATTTCCGACTGCATAGCTTCAAGCCATAAATTAGAATCCACATCAGAAATTGCTTCCTTGAAGTTTCTTGGATCACATCCAATGTCGGGTTCACTTTGATCCCCTCAAGAAGAAGACCATATCGAATAGGAGGTCTAGAAGTCCTCTCGGATCTCCTAGATATAGGCGTGTCCGTTAAAGGTTCTTGAGGTGTGTGGTCGTTATTTTGTATCTTGGGTTCTTCTCGAATTTCTTCGAGTTCCATCATCTTGCCTTTCTTATCTAATAAGAACTCCTTCTCCATGAAGGTGGTATTCTTCGAAACAAACACTTTTTTCTCATAAGGATGATAGAAATAATATCCGATTGAATTCTTCTGATATCCTACAAAATAACATAAGGTGGATCGACTATCCAACTTATCTCCCACTGTCTGCTTCACGTAAGCAGAACATCCCCAAATCCTTAAGTACGAATACTTAGGAGCTTTGCCATTCCATAACTCGTATGGAGTTTTATCTATTTCTTTAGTGTGGACATTGTTCAACAACAATACCGCCGTTTCAAGCGCATAGCCCCAAAACGAAGGTGGGAGCTCAGTGAAGCTCATCATAGATCGAACCATGTCCAACAAAGTTCGATTGTGATGCTCCAAGACACCATTCAGCTGAGGTGTCATAGGAGGATTCCACTGAGAAAGAATCTCATTCTCTTTTAGATAGCTCAAAAACTCGGTACTTAAGTATTCTCCACCTCGATCCGATCAAAGTGCTTTAATACTTCTACCTTGTTTGTTTTCTACTTCAGCCTTGAATTCTTTGAACTTTTCAAATGATTCAGACTTATATTTCATTAAATATAAATACCCATACCTCGAATAATCATCAGTAAAGGTAATGAATTAGGTGTGTCCAAATTTAGTACCGATACTAAATGGTCCACAGACATCTGTATGGATCAAATCCAACAGGTTTTGACTACGCTCAGGCTTCCCTTTGAAGGAGATTTAGTCATTTTTCCTTTTAGGCAGGACTCACAAGTAGGTAGAGAGTTAATATCAGACATATCAAACATGCCCTCTCCCACTAGCTTGTTCATCCTCCTTGAGGAAATATGACCTAGCCTAGCATGCCAAAGGTTTGCCGGGTTTTGACTATCGTTTTTCCTTTTATTTGTTGTTACCGGTTTATCAACATAATTAATTGGAACGTCTTTTAATTTTAAGTTATATAGATCGTTTTCAAGTTGTCCATTTCCAATCAAACATTCATTCTTGTAAATATTGCAAATTCCATTCACAAAATTACATGAAAAACCATCTCTATCAAGCATAGAAACAGAAATAATGTTTTTAACTAAATCTGGTACAAATAAAAAATCTCTCAAAAATAACTTAAAATTATTCTGCAAAACTAAATAAACGTCTCCCACTGCTTTGGCTTCAACTCTGGAACCATTTCCAAGCCTCAGCTGGGTCTCACCCATCCTAAGCTTACGACTTCTTATCATCACCTGCAAATCATTGCAAATGTGAGATCCACATCCGGTATCCAATACCCAAGAAGTAGTATTAAGTGAAACATTTATTTCAATGTAAAATATACCCTTTGCAGTTCGCAACTGCTCGAGGTATTCCTTGCAGTTACGTTTCCAATGATCGGGTTTCTTGCAGTGATGGCAAACTTCTCCAGATATGTTCACGTTTGAAGCTTTTGTCTTGGCCTTCTTTTGTGGTACAATTTTCTTGGGTGGGGCAGAACGTTTCTTACCCTTTCCACTTGGCCCCTTCTTGGAGTAAGAAGAGGAGCACACCAAGAGTACCGGTTTATCCTTCTTTAATGTGGCCTCATAAGACACAAGAATATTGACAATCTCTTCAAGGGTGGCCTCTATCTTGTTCATATTGAAGTTCACCACAAATCCTTCAAACGACGAATGAAGGGAAAGAAGCAACAAGTTTGCGTTTAGTTCATGCTCCAAAGTCAAATCGAGTGTTATCAATTTTTCAATGAGCCCAATCATGTGTACCCCATGCTCACGGACCGAAGTCCTATCTCGCATGCGGCATGTCATGAGCTCTTTGACGGTGGCATACCTCTCCGACCTTGACTGAGCTCCAAAAAGTTCCTTGAGGTGCATGTGTATGTCAGCAGCATTCACGGCATCCTCAAATTGCCTCTGGAGTTCATCAGACATTGAAGCTTGCATATAGCACTTGGCCTTGACATCATGGTCCCACCATTGATCAAGTTTTGCCAATTCTTCCGGACTTATATTAGCCGGTGCTTCCTTTGGAGGATTCTTTTCTAACACGTAGAAAATTTTCTCCAAGTTTAGAACAATCTTTAATTTATGGAACCATTTCGTATAGTTTGCGCCAGTCAATTTGTTTTGTTTGAGAATTGAGTATAGTGGATTTCGCGAATTCATTGTAATGAAATACAGAAAAGAAACAGACAATAATCAGTGATTGTTTAATTAATTTACTAAGACATAAAATATGGCGAAATTTAATTTTATGAATTTTACTCCCACAATTTTAACGATTTCACTACCCACTAGTGAAAACGGAAAACTTGTTTCCTTAGTGGGAACATGGAGTTCAATTGACAAACTATAGTCCCGAATAATATCAGCCAACCATAATTTTTAAAAGGTAGAGCCCAATTGCTTCCAAAGCAACCCCCATGTTTTTACCTCATGTCCAATAAGGGCCCAATAATATGACGCCGTTTAATGTGACATGTCAAGATGACCCATCAATATTAAGTTGTGATGGACGGTCGCCATGTGGATCCCCAATAATATGAGCCAATCCCAAGGGAGTTCCACCCAACTTACAATATGTGTTGATCCAATGTACATCTTTCCGACGAACGGGCCTCCCCCAATAATATGAGCCAGACCGTGCCCGCGGGTAGCATCTCATACATTGATCGTTGATGGAAGGTAGAAATATTTAAACAATATTTAAATTTCCTTTTATTTATCTTGATATCAATTTTAAATCATATTTAAAATGAGAGATTTTTAATTTTTGAAAATCTGTCTCATCATGCAATTTATGTATGCTTGCGGAATTCATACAATTTAGTCTAAACATGCATACATCAATAATATCATATATTATTTAAGGATGATCGATCCCATTATCTAATCGACCCGTGGTTTCCAATCACGAGTCTAATTCCAATCCTAGGTGATATGCAAGTATGCAATGCAATCCTATTACATTGAGCTTCCATTTACATTTCTTCGGTCTTTATCGTCTGTTGGGCCCACCATTGTCTTCAAATCTTTATCTCACACTAAGTCTAACAAATTTACAATAAATTTCGATGAAAAGTAGGGGATACATATTTAAGGGGTGGGAACGGGCCATAAACCAAACCCACTTTTTTATTACAAATGACAATTCAAATTGGGCTATAAACCAAACCCATTAATAAAACCCAACAACAATAAAACCAAATGTAAATTACCTAACATACACCTAAAAACTTGGTCATGACAATCGATCATCCTTTTATCCAATAATTAATTTAATAATTAAATAATTGGATAACATGCAATGGCATCATATTTAAAAAAAAATAAAATCAAATTTTATATTATCCTTTCATAAGATCATATCTTATCATAAATTGTACCAAAATAATTGATTTTATAAAATCTAATTTAACGGATAAAATTTACAAATTTTCCAAAAATATAAATTTACCCAAAAATCAATTTTAAAAATTTCGGACTCAAACAATTTGATCCGATGCCTCGTGGACCAATCAAAAACAATTTTCGATCGGACCAAAAACTAAAATTCCAAAATATTAAAATTTTAATTAAAAACTCAATTTTAATTTTTCCCGAACTGCCCGGGACATTCCCGGGCAGCCCCCTCCTCCACGTGGGATAGGGCTGCCCACGTGGAGGCGGGCAGATTCATCGCTGCCCTGGGCAGCGATCAAATTGTTACCCTGGGCAGCGATCAAATCGCTGCCCCGATGCCCCTGTTCCGTCAAAATTTTAATTTTTAAAATTCGTTTTGTTTTCAAAAAACCGAGGCCAAATATTTTTTACAATCGATTAATTTAATCGGTTTATCTGAGCAACCTGGCTCTGATACCACTGTTGTAAAAACGTGTTCAGATCAATTAAGAATTGATACCCGGTGCAGCGAAGTTTAAAAATTTTTATTTTTTGATATGGAACGATTCCATATCATGGGTATCAAAACTTTACGATTAAATTATGCAAGTAAAAATAAAATCACAATTAAATTTTTACCTATTCAAGCAACGGCTTGATTATGGACACCAACAGAATTTAATCTGCTCTTTTTGTATATCCCGGGAACCGATGGCTTCACGATCAATCTCTGGAATAAGGTCCACGAACAGAAAACAGAAACCCTCTGATTGATTGCACTAGAAATCAATCAGATGTTTATCGATGAGAATAAACAGATTTGATCTGTTAATTCAGAAAGTGATTTTTCGGAAAAATCACAGACCGAATTTTCTCAAAATGGAGAAGGGAATTTTCGAAAAATCCCTTAGAAATTTATGTAGTGTTCGAAAATTGCAAGGAGGAATTCTTAAGAATTTCGAACCCTACATATGTATATATATAATTTCTAGACTAGATTAAGTTATAATTATGTTAGAACTCTAACTCCTTAGGGCCCATAATCCATAACTTAAGCCCAACAAGCCAAGCCCGTTATTATAAAAATTAATATAAAATTCATTATGACTCCGATTGATAAACCGATTTCACCAATGTGCACAGAAACCATTTCTGCACCTTTTAAAGTCAAGATAATTTTTCTGAATCCGAATTCAGTGATTTCCAAAAATGCCCATCCCTATGTCATTTTAGAAAATTTTACTCCCTTTAGTTAAGAAGTCCAACTTCTCTTTCATTAAATTTAACTCTTTAAATTTAACTATCTCAACGGGGTTTAGTAATCCATTACTTGTGTGACCCTCAATGGTTCAGGGATACAGCTGGCCGTGGGCTCACAACTCCTTGTGACTCGGAACAACAATTTTCGACTTGCCCAACGAATCATGGTAAGAGCGTCTAGCAACATCGCCCCATGATACCCTAGGTATCACTGATAGTGCCTGCAAGAACCAGTAGATTTTGGTTAGCGTACAGTACGGTCCCTTCATCCATATATCCCGATCGAATCAACAACCATTGGTGCATTGAGAGACGTTCGAGATTCGATAACTATGCATTACATCTTGGAGATCAAATAGTGACATTGCAGGTGTTACTAGGAAAACAGAGTAACCTAAAACACATCATGTACTCTGGCCAGAGATTCGTCACACTAATATCTCCTCAGATCGCATAGGATATCCACACTCGCAAGTATGTGGTGAATCCTTGACAACAAAGCATCGACTCCTATATGTGTCGTAACTGTACTCAATCCCGACACCTGATGACCCCAATAGAGTCGGTAAACGATTCAAAGTACAGTACTAGCATATAGAGTCTCAATGATGTTTCAAGTAGTAAGGACTAATGGTGTACAACCAAAACCGCGGATTTTATCCACTCGATAAGTGATAACCACTTGGAATGTCCGAATAGGGTAGTTCGATCATTCATCATATGAATATCCATTTGCATGATTTGAACATCTCCATGTCCATTACCAATGAAACGTGGTACTTGGCATCACAAATGCTAGTCTTAATTTCGAGCGATCCTTATCCTTATTAGCGGACGGCTCAATTGATAGGAACTGTTTAGAATATACAGTGACTATAAGATGTGTTTCATAATAGTGATCTCTATTTATTCACTATCTCATCTTACTTACACTATAGTATATTCAAGGTCTTTATCAAAACAACAATAGTATATCACAATATAACAATATGAAGAAAGATAAAGAAAATGCCATTAATGAATGTAAATTATATTAAACAAAGATTGTTTATACATAGAGTCACAAAAGCCCTTAGCCACAAGTTGGCTAACCGGGCACCCACTCTTTCAAATACAACGGTTTTTTGAAAAAAAAAACGTTGTCTTTTTCAGTTTAACAACGGTTTTTATTAAAACTGTTGTCTTTGAGTGTTTTTTTCTAATCAAATACAACAGTTTTTAAAACATTGTTGTCTTTTATTGGTCAAAGACAAAGGTTTTTCAAAAAGTATTGTGTATGATCAAGTTTTTTGGGCCTACGACAACGGTTTTAATCAACCGTTGATTATAGTGTAAAAAACAACGGCAATATGCTGTGGTTGGCTTTGATTATAAGTGATTTTTTATATGTATATTGTCAAGCAATATTTTCTGTAAAGTAACAATTTTTTAATTTAAGTATTGTTGTCATTGCATGGGTGGTTGATCTTTATGGGTAGACTGTATGATGCTAATGCTCATAAAATTTGTTTTTCTCTCTTTCCTTCAATTATTTTTTCTCAAGTACTGGAATTCTCAACTGCACACCATCTTTACTTTTTTGAATTATATGCATTATACGCTTGCATCTGCCTTCCTGTCATCCCTTGCTGGTTAATTGTCAATTAGTCGATAATTGTCGTTCTACATTTACTTGTAGGCTGCACATGGTACACTTTTTGAAGTTGAGCATCGTTCTAAATTTTACTTTCCTTACTGGAAAATTCCATTGGCCAAATGATTAGTTCCTCAGCAGCGGAAGTTCCAAAATGACCTCAAATATATCAATGATTGTCTCGATGATTTGATTAAAAAAATGCAAAAGAAACCAGAGAGGTGAGACAATTTACAGCTGAATTTTCATGATAATGTATATAAATCATGCTATCATAATGAAAGTTGTATTCGATAAAGATGTTCCATCCCAAGAGCCAAATTTCTCATTTTTGAAATATGGTGGCAGCATTCATGAGATGTGTCTAGTTTTTTATATTTATAACGTATACTCGAAACTTAAGAGTTGCATAAAGTATCACAGAGTTATTTGAAAAATTAAGGACTACCTATTTATTTGTTGCATGTTATAATGCCATGTATTTGTATTATACTATTAGATATTAAATAGGATATAAAAAGTCAAAGGTACACATTGTTTGTGAAATGACTGAACATATAGATTCATAAGTTGAAATCTGTTGATTGCATAGGTCGATCCTACTATTTGGTATCATAGTTATCTTTGTTTGTAGAATTGTAAATTTTTGAGTTTACTAAGCAAAGAATGAGCTTTTGTTTGCTGTTTGCTCACCCATGTCTTCCTTTCTTGGGTTATGGTCAAACTTATATTCAAGATTGTTAATATAGATGAGAAAGATTGTTATGATGTGTTTCTATCTTAGAGTTGTTGAGTTTTTTTATTTTCATTTTTTCCCTTGACAAGTGAGAGACATTAGTCTATGTTTGATTATCCATGTTTAAATTGGAATAAGTTTGTGTTTACTATAATTTTGTAAGGACCATATTTTCTTATAAGCTAAGTGTTAGTTTTGGAGCTCTTGATTGGAAACTATTTTACAGAGATTCAGGAATATTGATTCGGATTTGCCAACGAAGGTTTCCAGAGAATCATGAAGCATTTTCTGAAGAACATCAAAAGAAGAAAGCAGAGTTCCCAGATGATGCGGCCACACGAGGTGGCGGTGGAAGCACAACCTTGGCAGTAACCGACAAGTTACGGAGTGGATTCCGAGCATTACAAGCTGGGAGCTGACCGAAACACACTGAGACAAGAAATTTTGAAGCTGAGGCAGCAACAAGAGTGCGCATAGCATTTGTAACACCCTCAACCGATGAAGACGTTACACAACTAACATGACCTTAAAATAAACGCGGAAAATAAAATTTTTGAAAGATGTATGAATACATCAAATCTCACTTAAAACATTTCAAAATAGTTTACGAACCAAACACGACAATTTGAAACATAAAATTTGTTTTTTTCATTCACTATAACAACATTTAGTTTCATGAACTCAACACAAACACACTCATGCATCTCCCGCTGGCTTGACTCTTGGCTCCTCCTCATGTCCGGCATCAAACTCATCGACGTAAGCATAAATGTCATCCTCATTACCTGCACCATTCAAGCATAGTGAGCCTAAAGACTCAGCAAGAATATGTAATAAAAATCATAAGTTTTAAAATTTCTTTTGAATATAATATGACGTAACATAAACATGAACATAAACATAAACTCATTCTTAATTGATGAATTATGTGAAATTTGTGGCAACCGTCTGATAGTCCTGATATCATCATTCATGTTGATCAACAAGTAATTGGAAAGGCCCCTCCGGAGCATATCCCGAATTGCCAGTCCCGTGTCTTTACATCGCTTAACTCAGAATTGGAAAGGCGCCTCTGGAGCTTATCCCGAAGTGCCAGTCCCATAGATTTGGAAAGGTCCTTACGACATCCATCCCGAAGTACCAATCCCGTATTATCACCACAAAAATACATAAGACATCAAATAGTTTTGTGCATCAACATATCATATCATCATGTGTCATATTAACATCATTCATTAATGTTACATCATTTTTCATTTCATCATAACTTCTCATTCATCATATCATTTCATTTCTTATGAAGCATCATTGTTTCATCGTAACTTCCGTCATTACTTTAATTTCATGAGCATAAAACTTTACTCAATAACTTTATGCATGTCATAGACGATTAAAAATCATACTTTCATATTGAACATAGGTTTCATGAATGAAAATTAAACATGTACATGCATCACATAACGTAAGCGGTCCACGTAAGTCGTTCTTTTCCTTCTTGACATAAAACTTGAAACTTTTTTGCATAGAAACACTTAAATATATTTTAGAAGCCTTAAGAGATCATAACCATGAAATTAGGACCCTAAAATTACATAAAAATGTGAATTTTAAAGGCCATGCGTGGGGGTGCCACCTTTCGGGCGCGGGCGCGCATGCCCTGTGCAGATGGGTCTGCTTGCTCGCTCTCAAACTCTATTTTGCAGTCTGAATTGGCAAACGTGGTAAACAGGAAAGTTGTATTCCTTGAGCTTGGATTTCCAATGCCGAAAACCTAACCTTAATTGGATATTTCAGTAAAACGTTATTGTAACACCCGAAAATTTTAATACGTAAATTTGCATGCATAATTAAGGAAAATAATTATTTAAAATTTATATTTGGGTTAAATGACATTTATGTGTTATTATGTGAATTATATGCATGATTTAATTTATTTTAGCATTTAACCCGCTATTTTAGAATTTTTAGATTTTTAAGGAATTATTGGTTTTGATCGCGTAGACGGGACCGTGGACGGACGAGATACCAAAATTCTTAGCCAAAAATATTTTATGGGTTTTATGAGCCTTAAAATAATATTTTAAGGTATTTTGTCAAGAAAATTTTAGTATTTAGTTATATATTTATTTAAGGGTTGATTTTTAGCCAAAATAAGTCATTTTAATGACTTTATTTAAATTTTAAAAATCCCTTAATTTATAATTTCGGGATTTATGCTTTTACATCAGATTATTATTATTATAAGAGAGTTTTAATTATATTTTTTTTTAGGTATATTATCTAGATACATATTATTTTTAATTATTAACCTATTATTAAACCTATACCTACCCCAAACCCCACCACTATCTCACTCAGCCGACAACCTTTCTTCCACCCCCTTCCTCACGTTCCCACAGCAGCAACTCAAGCCTCCATAGCCGATTTCTTCAAGGAAAATCTAAGTTCTTCGTAGGTCCGTCGTCCCGGAGTCGTTCACGCGGTCTAGCTTCGTATTAAATCAAAGGCATGTTTAACTCTTTTCTTTCAACACCATATAAGCTATTATTTTGTTTTACATCAGGAATTTTATGGTCTATGCGTGAGGTATTCAGATTTATACATTAATAGAATTTTCTTTTCCACATTGCTCACGTTTCTTGTCTTGTCTTTATGGCATGCTCATATTTCTGACATGGATCGGTCCAGGGCTGTTGGTTGTTGGTTCGAGGGTCTGTTAGGGTCCTTAAGGTCGAACCATGGCAGGGCTAGGGTCTGAGTTGGGCTAGGCCGAACAGGTTGAAGGATGGAAGTGCAGATCGGCCGATATTAGGGTTGGTGGAAGGGGCTCGGGGGAGGCTCTTGTTGGATGCATGCGGCTGGGACTTAGTGCTGGTTCGAACCGCCCAGACGTGGGCTACGTCTGGGCGGCGCGGCTCCAGCCAGGGGTGGCCGGAGCCGGGCGGCAGCAGGCCCTAAAGGCCCGCTGCTCGCGGCCGAAGGGAGCAGGGGGTAGGGGTTCGGGTTTTGGGATGGGGCTGGGTCTGGGCCGGGTATTGTGGTCCGGGTTGGGTCTGGGGTGTAGTGGGTCGGGTCAGTTGTGTAGTGACCCTTACCTGGATCACCTACTAAACAGAACTTAGGCATGCAATTAACTTAATTAAACAGATATCAGAATAATCTTGCGGAAACCATAAACATATACAATCCCAAGGAAAGGAATCTGTAATTTATCCAAATAATATACAATCAAATAGAATAGCTGTATCAACCTAAAACAACAGAAATAAACCTAGACGAAGCTCCAGCTGGCCAACCACTACCTAGACCTTCTTGGATCCACCCTCCTCGTCCAATCGCAAACCTGCCCCATGAAATAGGGTGTCCAGAAACACAGAGTACGAGACGTGAGCATAAAATGCTCAGTACGAGAGTATGAGTATACATGCATGCAAAGTGAACTCCCTATAGACTCGAGGTCACAGATCAGATAACAGAGACAAATCGGGCCCTGGTATGTAGCACGCTATGCCGTCGCTTAAGGAGGTGGCTCCCATACCATAATACCAGTGGATATGCCGGACCCAAATCGATGGAAGTCCAACCACTAACAGGATAGGGAAAAAACCCTACTAACAGACATCTCGAAGGAGATAGCTTAGTATGCAAATGAATGCAGCATAAATCAATGACATATAAACCATGCAGTCACATAATACATGCATACTCAGTCAGGATATCTCGAACAGTACTTCCATACCTCAAATACTAGGCAAGTGCTATCAGCCCTAGGTCCACGCCTATAATTCGCGCTACACTGCCAAATGATACTACTATCATTATAGCGCTCTAAAAGCCTTAACTAAGCTAAAGCATACTCCTAAATATTTTGAGGAAGCAAAAGCTATACCTTCGTCCGTCGTTAGCCCTTTGCTATCGAGTGCCTCAAAACTAGGCCATAGCTCCGCTACGACGCCTGGATCGCTATGCCACTTCCGGATTCCCCACGGGACGCCTAGAATTCCCTAGATCTGAGTTAGAAGGCTAAAGAATCGAGAGAGAAGAGAGGGATTGGTGCACTCAAAAATGAGCTCGGCACCCCCTATTTAAAGACGGAGTTCGGATCGTCCGAACTGGACTTCGGGTCGTTCGAACACGTTCGGGTCGTCCGAACTGGGCTTTGGGTTGTCCGAATCCGATATTACGTCATTGCTTACGTCAGCATGATGACGTCATCCATGACGACTGTTGGCAGCACGTTCGGAGCTTCCGAACCACTCTTCGGATCGTCCGAACCCTGACTTCGGACCGTCCGAACCTTGACTTCGGAGCCTCCGAACTCGATGACCCTTAAACCATTTTCAAGTGTTCTGAATCCAATTCCGGACTCCGTTAACCCATTAAGAGTTCCCTTAATCATGTTTACTCTTAACTAGTAGGATTAACAATTAATCACTGATTTCGGGTACGGGCTACTACATTCTCCCCCACTTAAGATGTTTCGTCCTCGAAAATAGATCTTAAGTACTGAATGTAAAACAAAAATCAGAAACATTCTTTATTCAAATCAAACGTTTACAGAGTTTGCAATTGAATACAACTTAAAGAATGAAATCAAAACAACTCAGGATGGTCTTCACGCATCCTGTCTTCAAGCTTCCAAGTAGCTTCATCAGTGCCTCGGCGCTTCCACTGAACTAAAACCAGAGGAATGACTTTGTTCCGCAAAACCTTATCCTTATAATCCAGGATACGATTAGGTTTCTCAACATAGGTCAAATCCTTGCTCACCTGAACCTCAGATCGCTGCAGAATATGAGACTCATCCGCCACATATCGTCGCAACAGAGATACGTGGAACACATCGTGAATATTGGAAAGATTTGGTGACAAAGCTAGTCGATAAGCCAAATCGCCAATGCTCTCCAAGATGTCAAAAGGACCGATAAACCTGGGATACAACTTGCCCTTAAGGCCAAATCTGAGAATCTTGCGGAAAGGTGACACTCTCAGAAATACTTTCTCCCCGACATCGAACTGCAAAGGCCTACGCTTGGTATTAGCATAGCTGGCCTGACGATCCTGTGCAGTCTTAATCCATTTCTTGATCTGATCAACAATGTCTATAGCCTGTTGGATAAACTCCGGTCCCTCAGCCTGTTCTCCCCCACTTCTTCCCAGAAGAGTGGAGTACGACAACGTCGTCCGTACAACGCCTCAAAAGGTGCCATCCCAATGCTAGTATGATAGCTGTTGTTGTACGCGAACTCGATCAATGGCAAATGATCCTGCCAGGCTGAACCAAAATCCATGACGCACGCTCTAAGCATATCCTCCAATGTACGGATAGTGCGCTCTGACTGACCATCAGTCTCCGGATGATAGGCAGTACTCAAACTGAGAGTAGTACCCATCGCACGCTGAACACTCCCCCAGAATCTAGAAGTAAACCTGGCGTCTCGATTGCTGACAATTCTCACAGGCACTCCATGAAGTCAAACGATCTCCTGAATGTACAATCGAGCCATACGATCCACATTGTACTCTCGGCTATAGGCAATGAAATGCGCTGACTTGGTGAGTCGGTCCACCACAACCCAGATAGCATCACAGTTCCTCGGGGATACCGGTAAATGAGTCACAAAGTCCATTGTGATAAACTCCAATTTCCATTTAGGAATAGGCAGACTGTGAAGCAATCCTCCAGGTCGTCAGTGCTCTGCCTTGACCTTTTGACACACCAAACATCTCGAAACAAACTGATAAATACTGCGTTTCATTCCCTTCCACCAGAAACGAGTACGTAGATCCTTATACATCTTGTTTCTCCCAGGATGAATACTCAACTTAGTGCGGTGCGCCTGAGACAAAATCTCCTCTCGCAACTCTTCATCCTGTGGAATCACAAGCCTACCAGACAAACACAGAAAGCCATTTGACTGATAATGAAATCCAGACAAGCTACCCTCGTTAGCTAGACGAGCTAAACGCTGGGTCTTCGAATCAGACATCTGAGCATCTCGAATCCGCAAATACAAAGCTGGCTCAGATAATATCGCAAACATCTGAATACTCTGCATACCTTTCTTATGCTTGAAGGTATATCCCGAAGTACAACAGTCATTGATCGCAATAGACATCGAACAAGTCTGAAGTGCGGATAGTCGCACCTTGCAACTCAAAGAATCAGCGGTGAGATTTGCAGCTCTCGGATGGTACTTAATCTCGCAATCATAGTCCTTAAGCAAGTCCATCCAACGTCTCTGCCTCATGTTCAACTCCGCCTGAGTGAACAAATACTTGAGACTCTTATGGTCGGTGAAGATCTCAAATTTCTCGCCATACAGATAATGACGCCAGATCTTCAAAGAGAACACAATGGCTGCTAACTCCAAATCATGGACTGGGTAGTTGTCCTCGTGAAGTTTCAGCTGTCTAGAAGCGTATGCGATCACATGTCCATTCTGAGTCAGGACACAACCTAACCCCTGAAGAGAAGCATCAGTGTACACCACATACCCTCCAGATCCTGATGGTAATGCCAACATCGGCGCAGAAGTCAACCGCCGTCGAAGCTCACAGAAGTTCTCCTCACACTCGGAGGACCACTCGAAATCCACACCCTTGCGGGTAAGCTGCATCAAAGGTCGAGCTAGTCGAGAGAAATTCAAAATGAAGCGACGATAATATCCTGCTAGACCCAGAAAGCTACGGATCTCAGCAACTATCGTCGGACGCAACCAATTAAGCACCGCCTCAATCTTGCTTGGATCAACAGAAATCCCCTCCCTGGATATGATATGGCCAAGAAAGACCACTCGATCCATCCAAAACTCACACTTGCTCAGCTTGGCGTATAACTGCTCCTCTCGAAGAGTCTGCAGTACCAACCGCAAGTGAGAAACATGTTCTTCCGTATTACGCGAATACACCAAGATGTCGTCAATGAAAACCACGACAAACTTGTCCAAATACTCCCTGAAGACACGGTTCATCAGATCCATGAATATAGCCGGTGCATTAGTCAAACCAAATGGCATTACTAGAAACTCGTAATGCCCATAGCGAGTACGGAATGCAGTCTTGGCTACGTCCTGATCACGGACTCTCAACTGATGATACCCAGATCTCAAGTCAATCTTGGAGTAAACTGAAGTGCCCTGCAGCTGATCAAACAAGTCATCAATACGAGGCAAATGATACTTGTTCTTCACAGTGACTCGATTCAGCTGCCTATAGTCAATGCACAGCCGCATCGACCCATCCTTCTTCTTTACAAAAAGAACAGGAGCTCCCCAAGGAGATACACTAGGACGAATGTACCCCTTGTCCAACAGATCCTGTAGCTGATTCTTCAACTCACGCATCTCTGACGGAGCCAGACGATACGGTGCTCGAGAAATAGGCGAAGTACCCGGCATCAACTCTATGCCAAACTCGACTTCCCTAACAGGAGGAAAACCCGGAATCTCATCAGGAAAAACGTCTGGAAATTCATCCACAACAGGAATACTCTCTATCCCGATTCTCTCAGCGGACAAATCAATTGCATAGATAAGGTAGCCTTCCCCGCCAGACTTTAGAGCTCGACAGGCTCTCAAAGCTGAAACCAAAGGCATCGGGGGACGCGCTCCCTCTCCATAGAAAAACCAGCTCGCACTCCCCTCCGGATGAAAGCGTACTAATCTCTGATAGCAGTCCACTGAAGCTCGATAGGTAGTCAACATGTCTATTCCCAGAATGCAATCAAAGTCGTCCATCGCAAGAACCATGAGATTCGCTAACAGAATGTTCCCCTCGAACTCTAAAGGGCAACCCATCACCAGAAGCTTAGCCAAAGAAGATTGGCCCGTCGGAGTAGAAACAGACATCACTACGTCTAGTGCAATGCATGGTAACTTATGCCTCTTAACAAAACGTGCAGAAATGAAGGAATGAGATGCACCAGTGTCAATAAGTACAAGAGCAGGTATACCATAAAGCAGAAATGTACCTGCGGTGACTTTCTCATTCTCCTCCACTGCCTGATCATGTCTCAGGGCAAACACCTGGCCAGAAGCTCGTGGCCTCAAATGAGAACTCCCAACAGGCTGTCCTTGCGATCTCTGCTGAACGGTGGCCTGAGAACCAGATCCTGAACCAGAACCAGAACCAGAACCGCCTCCCCCAGATAGTGGACAATCCCTCCGGATATGACCAGTCTCTCCACAACGGAAACAAGCTCCAGAAGCTCTACGGCACTTGTCGGATGGATGGTTCTTCCCACAGTGATCACACTTGTCCTTCTTTCCGAAACGGACAACACCAGCAGAGCCAGAGGAAAAAGAAGTAGATCCAGACTTCTTGAAAGATTGGGCACGGGGATCCAAAGAACTAGCAGGTCTAAACTGAGAGAAAGACCTGTTCCGCCGAATGCTGTCCTCCGCTAGGTGACAACGGCTCACCAAACCCTCGTACGACATGTCATCGCCAACCGCCACACGGTCATGGATCTCAGGGTTAAGGCCCTGAAGGAACAGATTATACTTCATCTCGGAGCTGTCGGCAATCTCGGGGCAATAGGATAGCAGATCAAAGAACTTCTGCTGATACTCATCAATAGACATGGCTCCTTGTCGCAGACTCAGTAGCTCGCCTGCCTTCGACTGACGGAGTGCAGGAGAAAAATACAGCTTCTGAAAAGCTGTGTGGAATTCGGCCCAGGTGGCCACTCCTCTCGCCGCAACAAAAGGTGCAGAAGTAAACCTCCACCTCCTGCGCGCACGTCCATCCAGAATATAACCCAGGGTCTCCATCTTCTGCTCCTCAGTGGAAAGTCTAAAAAGTCGTCTCCATGCGGTCTAACCAGTTCTCCGCATCCTCCGGAGACTCACCTCCAACTAAGGGTTTAGGACCCATAGTTAAGAATCGACGCACAGTGAAACGCTCGTCGTCATGATGACGATGATGCCGTTCTCGACGACGCTCTCGGTCGGCATCGCCCCAACGACCGCCTCTACTTCCGTGGCTACTCTCATCATCGTAGTTTGCCATCTACAAAAATACCTCATGATGAGACTAAATCCCAAGAATACTTTTGCATGCTTTGATACCATAAATGTAGTGACCCTTACCTGGATCACCTACTAAACAGAACTTAGGCATGCAAATTAAACAGATATTAGAATAATCTTGCGGAAACCATAAACATATAAAATCTCAAGGAAAGGAATCTGTAATTTATCCAAATAATATACAACCAAATCGAATAGCTGTATCAACCCAAAACAACAGAAATAAAACCTAGACGAAGCTCCAGCTGGCCAACCACTACCTAGCCCCTCTTGGATCCACCCGCCTCGTCCAATCGCAAACCTGCCCCATGGAATAGGGTGTCCAGAAACACAGAGTACGAGACGTGAGCATAAAATGCTCAGTACGAGAGTATGAGTATACATGCATGCAAAGTGAACTCCCTATAGACTCGAGGTCAAAGATCAGATAACAGAGACAGACCAGGCCCTGGTATGTAGCACGCTGTGTCGTCGCTTCAGGAGGTGGCTCCCATACCATAATACCAGTGGATATGCCGGACCCAAATCGATGGAAGTCCAACCACTAACAAGATAGGGAAAAAACCCTACTAACAGACATCTCGAAGGAGATAGCTCAGTATGCAAATGAATGCAGCATAAATCAATGACATATAAACCATGCAGTCACATAATACATGCATACTCAGTCAGGATATCTCGAACAGTACTTCCGTACCTCAAATACTAGGCAAGTTCTATCAGCCCTAGGTCCACGCCTATAATCCGCGCTACACTGCCAAATGATACTACTATCATTATAGCGCTCTAAAAGCCTTAACTAAGTTAAAGCATACTCCTAAATATTTTTAGGAAGCAAAAGCTATACCTTCGTTCGTCGTTAGCCCTTTGCTGTCGAGTGCCTCAAAACTAGGCCACAGCTCCGCTACGACGCCTGGATCGCTATGCCACTTCCGGATTCCCCACGGGACGCCTAAAATTCCCTAGATCTGAGTTAGAAAGCTAAAGAATCGAGAGAGAAGAGAGGGATTGGTGCACTCAAAAATGAGCTCGGAACCCCCTATTTATAGACGGAGTTCGGATCGTCCGAACTGGACTTCGGGTCGTCCGAACTGGGCTTCGGGTCGTCAGAACCCGATATTAAGTCATTGCTTACGTCAGCATGATGACGTCATCCATGACGACTGTCGGCAGCACGTTCGGAGCGTCCGAACCACTCTTCGGATAGTCCGAACCCTGACTTCGGACCGTTCGAACCTTGACTTCCGAGCCTCCGAACTCGATGACCCTCAAACCATTTTCAAGTGTTCTGAATCCAATTCCGGACTCCGTTAACCCATTATGAGTTCCCTTAATCACGTTTACTCTTAACTAGTAGGATTAACAATTAATCACTGATTTCGGGTATGGGCTACTACAAGTTGGGTTTGGGTCCGGGTTAGGTGGGCCGGGCTCGAGTATTTTAATTTTTAAGTATTTAATAGTTTAAGTGTATTTTGGGCTTTAATAATTAGTTAGAAAATTATTTGGGCCTCCAAATAATTTTATTTGGGCCTTAAATAATTTATTTAAGTTAGCCTAATAATTTTTATGGGCTTGGGAGCCCATGAATATTTTTGGGCCAGTCAGTGGATTTTGGGCCAGTCTAGAATTTTATTGTGTTTAATTAAGTTAATGGGCTTAAATATTTTATTTGGGCCCAGTTAAGTTTAATTAAGTTATTTGGGCTAAAAATATGATTATTGGGTTTTATTTAAGTTTAATGGGCCTAGATGAGTGATCAGTAGTCTGGACCAACCCATGAAAAATAAATAAGTCCGGAATATATATTTAATTATTTTTATGCATGAAGTCTATTTTAATTATATTATGAAAAATTAATTAAATATATATTACGGACATATTTTCAGTGCATGCATTCATGAAATTTCTTATGTATATAATTATGTAAATGATGAACAATAAAATATTTTGGTGGAAATTGAAGTATGTGTGACATAGGGGTGGTTTTCCACCATATGATTCGGTAGTTTTACTACCATAGGGGTGGTTATCCACCATATGATTCAGTAGTTTACTACCATAGGAGGTGATTTATCACCGTCATTGTACGTTGGTTCAGGAGACTGATCAGTCGACACATGAACGTCACACTTATGGATAGGACCATCTTCAGGTTTCAAAAGCATTGCTCAATTATGTTATATATGATGAAGAAATAATATGTTTATGATTCAGTTTATGATTCAGCAGTTTTATTATGTGATGAAAATATTTCCATGCATGCTCATATACATGTATATGTATTAGTAATTATGTGATGCATTATTTTTAACCTTGTTATAAAGGATTAGACATGTTGAGCTCCTAGGCTCACTACGCTTATATGGTGCAGGTGAGCATGATGACGTTTATGTAGCTCCTACCAGTGGTGAGGACTTATGAGCTCACGGAGCAGTGGACCCCGTGACCATCGCAGCTATTTAGTTTATTATGTTGAGTTTTGAAACATGTTTTATTTTATTATTGTTTTCGCATATGAGATTTTTCAACAACATTGTTTATTATTTTAAATTGATGCATAAAACATTTTTAAGGATTTATTTATTTAATATTTTTTTTCAGGTTATTTAAGAAAAAGTATGTTATTTTTTATATACATATATGTATGGGCATGTATGTATAGTAGTATTATAAAAAAAAAAAAATTTCCGCATTTATTAGTAGTAGGCATTTCAGTTATGCTCATTCTCCCAAGACTGGTTAGTGCAGGAAAATCAAACCAATCAATAATACACTTCGGGGAACTTTTGGCCTAACTTCCAGAACGACTTTGACAAAACTCAAAACATGAAA
This sequence comes from Henckelia pumila, assembly GCF_033568475.1. Lineage (NCBI taxonomy): Eukaryota > Viridiplantae > Streptophyta > Magnoliopsida > Lamiales > Gesneriaceae > Henckelia > Henckelia pumila. Next base: position 34,434,429 of record NC_133120.1, on the reverse strand, counting down.
TTTGTAGAAAAATGATTATTTTTCAAATAAAATTGGCCTCATATCATTTGGATTAGTACACTAGTCTTTATATTCAAAACGTAACAAGTGTCGCTAATCCGGAACAATCCAGCACATGTAACATTTTAAAGTTTCAACTCAAACTAACTCAAAACTTCAAAATATGATATTTTATACTACTATTGCTATATAATTTGAATAAAACATTTTTAAAACTTCAAGAATACATCAAAATTTAAAAGAAACATGAATCTCTTGAATCCACTCAAGAATTTGAAAAGAACAACCTACGCTTCACGATCTCGTAAAATCATAACTTCATGCTCTTGAAATTCTTGAAAATCATGCATACATATCTCTTCAACACACATCATTTCTTATCAAAATAGACATACCTTGAATGATGGTTTAAAATAATTAAAATACTTGCCTTGAAATGGAGACGGAGTTGATTCGGAGTCTTGGAAACGAGCTAACCACGCAAAGAACGAGATTTGGAACTTTAGCTTACCAAAATCTTGAAGAACCGCGAAGATTAAAGAAAAAAACAAGAAGAAGAATATGAGATAATAGAGAGAAGTGGGCGGAACCATGTAGATGAGGGGGAAGAAAGTGAGAGTCAAGGGAACAAGGGGAAATGGGAAATAATGGGGTGGGGAACCATGTAGATAGATAGGATAATGATCATTCAATACGTAGTGTGTGCTCATCTCTAAAATGAAGTCAGTGACCCGTCTCGACTCGTCTGATAAAATTCTATCCCCCGACTCATACATAACAAGCATATCAATATTATACTTAAAACGCTCATAAAAATGTATTCTATCACCTCGTTCATTGGTTAGCTTCGTCCCGTGAGTCCAGAATCAGACTCAGCCTGACACCATAGATTAAACAAAAACGTTAAACATAAAAAAAATCATATCATGAAATCTTATTGTATAATCATAACTTAAAACAATTTAAAGGAATATGATTTCTAAAGTCATTTTAAATCACCGTGAACGAGTTTAGTGGATTTTGGACCTTACAACTCTACCCTCCTTAAAAGAATTTCGTCCTTGAAATTTGACTTACCAAATAATTGTGGTTATTGGCTATGCATATCTTGTTCGGTCTCCCAAGTAGCCTCTTCCATTAGTTGATTGCGCCACAAAACTTTCACCATCTTAATCTCTTTATTTCTCAACTTCCGGACTTTCCTATCAAAAATCTGAACAGGTACCTCTTCATACGACAAGTCTGGCATCCACTGGACTGGCTCATGATGAATTAAATGGGAAGGATTTGAGATATATTTTCTCAACATCGAGACATGGAAGACATCGTGTACTCCTTCCAAATTTGGATTCAATGATACTCGGTAAGCTCTTGCTCCAACCTTGTCAAGGATCTCGAAAGGCCCTATATTTCTCGGGCTCAGCTTCCCTTTCTTTACAAATCTCAAGACTCCCTTCCAAGGTGACACCTTCAATAACAAGTAGTCACCTACCTGGAATTCCAAATCCCCACGCCTTTGATCGGCATAGCTTTTCTAACGACTCTGTGTTGTCAACATTCTGTCCTTGATTTTTGCTATCATGTCGACTGTCTGCTGCACTATTTTTGGTCCTAAAATAGCTCTTTCTCCCATTTCATCCCAATGTAACAGAGTCCTACATTTCCTCCCAGAAAAAGCCTCATAAGGAGCCATTTCAATAGTGGTTTGATAACTATTGTTGTAGGTGAACTCCATTAAAGATACTTTGATTCCAAATTTCCTCCGAAATCAATCATGCAAGCCCTGAGTAAATCCTCCAGTATCTGAATCACTCGCTCAGATTGTCCATATGTCTGCGGATGAAAAGCCGTACTGAATGCTAGATTTGTTCCCAATACATGATATAGACTCTTCCAAAAGTTCAAAGTGAACCTGGGATCCCTGTCAGATACTATCCTTTCTGGAACTCCATGCAATCTTACTACCTCTCGAATATACTACTCTGCATATTGATTCATGGAGAAGTTGTTTCTGACTTGTAGGAAATGAGCTGACTTTGTCAATCTGTCAACTATCACCCATATTGAATTCATTCTCCGTGGTGTAATTGGCAATCCAACCACGAATTCCATAGTGACATATTCCCATTTCCATGTAGGAATGGGTAATGGTTTCAGAAGTCATGCTGGCCTTTGATGTTCAACTTTCACCTGTTGAGATGTCAAACATTCGTTGACAAACTTAACGATGTCTTTCTTCATACCTGGCCACCAGTATAGAATCTGTAAATCCTTGAACATCTTCGAACTCACTGGGTGAATAGAATACGACACAGTGTGGGCCTCAGTCATCACATCTTCCCTCAGTGAATCTACTACTAGTACCCACATTCGCCCTTTGTGATGCATGATCTCATCCTTTACTGTTTACAATGCACCCCATTTTGCTTCATCTTTACGTTTCCAACTTAGCAATTGCTGGTCTAAAGACTGACCTATTTTAATCCTGTCAAGAAAACTTGGAACTATTGTCAAAGCTGATATAGCACGAACCTTCACTGGCTTAAATACTTCCAATTTATTCTTTCAAAATCTGCAATCAACTCTTTTTGAGTTGTCAATCGGTTCAAGGTTGCATACTTATGACTCAAAGCATCAGCCACTACATTAGCCTTACCCAGATTGTAACTAATGTCACAGTCATAATCTTTCACCAATTTCAGCCACTTTCTCTGATATGAATCTTATGTATGAAAGGCAACACGATTTCAACGAATCGCACCTCAATTCGATAACAAAAGAATTCAATAATGTTGTCCCGACTTTGAAACAAGTAACAGATTTTGGAATCTCCACCTCTAGTTGAACCTGTAACTAGCAATAGAGAATTCACGATTGAAAGCAATCAAAGATTCAATTAGACCTTCAAAGGAACCTATCTTTGACAATCCAATTGAAAATCGATTAACAAACGCCACAAAGCTATGAAACTTTGATAAGTTTGATTTTGGGTAAAGCAAAATCTTTGATAAAATTCTAAAGAGAATTTCGTATTGAATAATCAATAATCTGAAAATCTTAGTTATTATTAAAATAATGAATGTTGTAGTATTTATATTACAACCCAAAATATTAAAAGATAACGCAAAATAAATTAAAAAGATATCAAAGATATCTCCTAAAGTTTCCTAGTAGGAATAAAAGACCTAAAATAAACAAAGTAAATCCAAAATATTAAAAATCCCAAACTCACACACAAACACCTTCGGTGCGTGTAAAAGGGCATGGCGCGGGCGCGCCGAAGTTGCGCAGACAAGGGCGCGGGTGCGCCGAGAGCTCGCAAAACATCGTCAATTTGGCATCCGTAAGCGCGGGCGCGCGATCATTGGGCGTGGGTGCGCCTTGGCTTCGAGCAGGGTCTTCAATTTCTTCACTTTCTTGACCTCTTTTGACCTCAATAAGATTATAACTTCCTCCAAATTGAATATCAAGAAATCCAACGCCCTCTTGTGTCTTCAACAACAAATATTGAAGTGTTTCCTTTAACTTCTGAGCTCGGCCTCTCGTAACCGGTCCTCGTGGTATCTCCAACAGATCCTTAGTCACTTGATCAGCATGCGAGCCATCCATGATCGCATCATCCTTCCCTTCTTGAAAAGGATTTGTCCTCAAATTTTGATCATCACCTACATCAAACGGAGATAAATCAGAAACATTAAAAGTAGCACTGACATTATACTCATCTAGCAAATCTAATTTGTAAGCGTTGTCATTGATGCGCTCCAATACTTGAAACGGTCCATCGCCTCTAGGTAGAAGCTTTGAGCGCCGTTTTTTAGGAAACCGCTCTTTCCTCAAATGCAACCATACCCAATCTCCTGGTTCAAACACAACTCTCTTCTTTCCCTTATTTTCTTGCTTTGTATACTGCAAATTCTTTTTCTCAATGTTCTCCTTCACTTTTTCATGCAAATTTCTCACAAATTCCGCATTTTTCTTACCATCCATGTTAAACCTTTCACTCATAGGTAAAGACATCCAATCCAACGGGGTTAAAGGATTAAAACCATACACAATTTCAAAGGGTGAAAAATTTGTAGTAGAATGCACACTACGATTATATGCAAACTCAACAAATGGCAAACATTCTTCCCAACTCTTCAAATTCTTTTTAATTATAGTACGCAACAAAGTTCCTAACGTTCTATTAACAACTTCAGTTTGACCATCCGTTTGAGGATGACAAGTAGTCAAAAACAATAATTTAGTACCAAGTTTGCACCATAATGTTTTCCAAAAGTAGTTCAAAAAACGAGTATCTCTATCAGACACAATACTCCTAGGCATGCCATGCAATCTAACAATTTCATTAAAGAACAAGTCCGCAACATGAGATGCATCATCAGATTTATGACACGCAATAAAATGAGCCATCTTAGAAAATCTATCAACCACAACAAAAATTGAATCCATCCCCTTCTTAGATCTCGGTAGTCCTAAAACAAAGTCCATAGAGATATCTGCCCACGGTTCACTAGGAACAGGAAGTGGAGTATACAAACCATGTGGTTGTTGTCTAGACATTGCTTTCCTACAAGTCACACATATTTCGCAAATTTTATCAACATCATGCTTCATATGTGGCCAATAAAAATGTTCATGCAAAGTTTCATAAGTTTTAGCCACTCCAAAATGCCCCATTAAGCCACCCCCATGTGATTCCCTCACAAGTAATTCCCGAATAGACGACTTAGGAAGACATAACTTATCCTCCTTAAACAAATACCCATCATGCATGAAGAATTTATCTTTTGGACCATGCAAACATGACGCATATATCTCACCAAAATCAATATCACTAGTATATAACTCTTTCACATACTCAAATCCTAAGAATTTAGAATCTAGAGTAGATAAAAGTACATACCTTCGTGATAGAGCATCCTCTACCACATTTTCCTTCCCTTGCTTGTATTTGATAACGTAGGGAAAAGTTTCCACAAACGCCACCCACTTAGCATGCCTCTTGTTTAGCTTTTTTTGTCCTTTGAGATGCTTCAATGATTCATGATCCATATGAATCACAAATTCCTTTGGCCTCAAAGAGTGTTGCCATGTCTCAAGTACCCTTACCAACGCATAAAACTCCTTGTCGTAGGTAGGATAATTCAAGGATGCCCCACTAAGTTTCTCACTGAAGTAAGCAATCGGTCACCCACCTTGCATCAAGACACCTCCAATTCCTACACCTGACGCATCACATTCAATTTCAAAAGTGTTAGTAAAATCAGGTAATACAAGTAAAGGAGAATTAATTAATTTATGCTTGACAATATTAAAAGACTTCTCTTGCTCCTCGCCCCAATGGAATGGAACGTTCTTCTTGATCACTGCAGTCATAGGTGCCGCCAAAGTACTGAAATCTTTCACAAATCTCCTAATAGAAACTTGCAAGACCATGAAAACTTCGAACTTGACAAATAGAAGTATGCGTTGGCCAATCTCGAATTGCACTTACCTTGCCCTCATCAACTCTGACACCTTGGGAACTCACAACAAAACCAAGAAACACAAGTTCTTTTGTACAAAACACACACTTCTTCAAGTTAGCATACAATTGTTCAGCTTTTAGTGTGATTAGCGCAATTCTTAAATGTTCGACATGCTCATCCAAATTTTTGCTATATACCAAGATATCATCAAAATATGCCACAACAAATTTTCCAATATAAGCACGCAACACATGATTCATCAATCTCATAAAAGTGCTAGGTGCATTAGTTAGTCCAAAGGGCATAACCAACCACTCATACAAGCCGTATTTTGTTTTAAAAGCAGTTTTCCACTCATCACCTTCTCTCATCCTAATTTGATGGTAACTACTTTTTAAATCAATTTTACTAAAGATGTTAGAACCATGCAACTCATCCAACATATCATCTAGTCTAGGAATAGGATGCCTATACTTGATGGTAATGTTATTAATGGCTCTACAATCCACACACATTCTCCATGAACCGTCTTTCTTAGGAACTAACAAAACAGGCATAGCACACGGTGACATGGACTCACGCACAAAACCTTTATCTAAAAGCTCACTTACCTGTCTTTGCATCTCTTTTTTTTTTCCTCCGGGTTGCTCCTATACGCTGGACGGTTTGGCAACGCACTTCCGGGCACAAAATCAATTTGATGTTCAATCCCCCTCAAAGGTGGTAAGCCTTGAGGCAAATCCTCCGGAAATAAATCTTCAAATTCCTGCAAAAGAGAAACAACAGTGGTCGGAAGATTTCCGGCTATATCACTTGTGTTAAGGAGAAACTCCTTATAGAAAATCAACACAAGTGGAGTATGCACATGTAAAATCTCTCGCAACTCACTTTTTTGGGCCATAATTATTTTTTTATCGGCCTCTTTCCTCTCAATTTTTTTTAATCTTTTTTTCTCTCAATATTTTTTTCTAAGGCCATCTCACTTTTTTGTTCACTCTTTTTTTCGGCCTCTTCTTTCTTTTTCTTTTTCAAATGGTCTTCCAACACTTTCTTTGGAGTCATCGGTAACAATACAATAGGCTCCTTTTTCAAGGTAAAAGAATAACGATTTTTAAAACCGTCATGTATCACCTTTATATCAAATTGCCACGGCCTACCCAACAAAATATGACAAGCTTGCATAGGCACCACATCACACAACACTTCATCTACATATTTACCAATGGAAAACGGTACTACCACCTGCTTATGCACTCTCACCTCCAAGCTATCATTAAACCACTGCAATTTATAAGGTTAAGGATGCTTTATAAAAGACAAACTCAACTTTTCCACCAGCTCATAACTCGCTACATTAGTGCCACTCCCACTGATAGTTGTGTTTTTGTTGCATTTGTTAGTATCATTTTTGTTGTTGTTTTGCATTAGTTGCATGTTTTATTTTAGCCTTTTGTTCGTATTGCATTTTCTGTGTTTGCATGATGGGATTCTTGTTTTTGTGGTTAGGTCGCTTATTTTGCGGACTAAGATGGAACCTCGGAGGAACGGAGATTTGAAGCAAGGGAAATTCAAGCCAAATTCTGGAAAGGCTCTCTCGCTCGATCCGCAAGAGTATGCAGATCGAGCGAGCGCTTATATTTTGAGGAGAGTAGGATGGAACTTCTCTCTCGCTCGATCCGCAGATGTCTACCGATCGAGCGAGACCCTTTTTACGCGAGGCAGAGAGTTACGCATTTTCACGCCGCTCGATCCGCAGAATGTTGCAGATCGAGCGGGCGTCGTGATTCCAAAAAAAAAATATATTTTTGGAAAATTTGTTAATTTAGTTTCTAGCCTTTATTAGACTATTATTCCGTTTTAGGAGGATTATTATCAGACTTGTGGAGATACATTGGAGGCTAGGTTTTCTTCTTGAATTCTTAATTTCATTTTTCTTCTTTTTCTTTGAATTTTGTGAATTTTGCTATGAATCGTTGTAGCTAAACTCTTTCACTTGGTTGAGGGAGACGAACCCTTGGTATATTTCATTTATGAGATTTGATTTGTAGTGGTTTAATCTTTATTAAGTATCAATTTTTGATCTGTTTTATTTTATGTTTGTATGCGAGATTTTAGGATTGGCCATCTTAGGATTTTGTATTGCAAGCGATAGCTAAGTTAGAATTCAAATCCATAATTGTTTGAATAACCTTATTTGTGAAGCAACTACGTGTGATAATTTCTGCTGTTGAATTTATTATCTCGTAGGGTCAATTATTGGATAGGATAAATATAACCGCTGGTGTTGTGTTGTCTAGTTTCGTCAGTTTTACTAGTTTGAATGCTGCATTGGATTTAAATCTAGATTGCTGTTATCGGGTTGGTCCATTGGTAAGGGTTAGTTAAGAATGCTGTTTTCTAATTAACTAATATTACGGTGAAACAGGAATTGAATTTTTCATTGACGAATATTTAATAAGATTAATTATTTTAGAGAATCGATGATTGAATGAATGAATATTAAGGGTGTAGTCGACCGATACCAAGTCTCATCTCTTTTGAATTTCTCCAGTCTTTTATTTAAATTTTGCATGCTAGTAAATTTTGATTGCTTAAAGTTTTTAGTAGTTAATCCAAACTCCAAAACCCCCATTTATTTTATTTAGAACACATTGAATTTACCTTTTTTCGTGGGAACGATCCCTACTCACACTACTACATTTTCAGTGATTATCTACTTGAGTTGTGTAATTTGGGCGTGACACGATAAGCGTTACCAAATTTGGCGCCGTTGCTGGGGACGGTGTTAATTTTTTTTTTGTGTTCTTTTATTTTGTTTTATTTTGCTTTATTCTATTATTCTCATTTTTTTTTTTCTTTTCTCTGGTTCTAGCTTTCTCTAGTTCATGCTTTTAGGTGATCTTGTTGAAGAGGATTTTTTCTACGATCCAGAGATCGAAAGAACTTTGCATAGGCGAAGGCAAGAATTCTGTAGGCAACAACAAGAAGCCGCTGCTCGAGCTGCTTTTCCAGAAGAAGAGATGGCTGCCTGAGTCTCAGACAATTGGGCACTACTGATCCCAATCAACAACCTCTATGCATTACTTTTCCTACATTAGAAAATAATGCTACTTTTGAACTTAAATCTGGTTTAATTCACTTACTACCTGATTTTCATGGTCTTGCAGGTGAAGACCCGAACAAACAATTGATGGAATTCCACGTGGTTTGCACTAGTATGAAACCCCATGGAGTGACGGAGGAGCAGATTCAACTGAGGGCCTTTCCTTTCTCTTTGAAGAGTGCTGCTAAGGATTGGCTATACTACTTGTCCTCTGGCTCTATCACCACGTGGACGGAGATGAAAAGGATCTTTCTGGATAAATTTTTTCCAGCCTCTCGAGCTGCGAACATCCAAAAAGAAATATATGGCGTCAAGCAATATTCAGGGGAATCACTGCACGAATATTGGGAGCGGTTCAAGAAACTTTGCGCTAGTTGTCCGCAACACCAGATAAGTGAAAACCAGTTGATTCAATTATGCTATGAAGGTTTTTTGCCTCATGACAGGAGCATGTTGGATGCGGCGAGTGGAGGTTTTTCATGGACAAAACGCCGGTACAATCACGGAATTTGATTGAAAATATGGCTGCCAATTCTCAACAATTTGGCACCATAAGGAATGATCATCCACCAAGGAAGAACAACGAGGTAAATGTTTCTTCCCTTTAACAGCAATTAATTGAATTGACGACTCTTGTGCGTCAGATGGCTGTAGGGAATGGACAGACTGCGAAGGCATGTGGCATCTGTGCTGCAATAGGACACGCCACTGATATGTGTCCTATAGTTCAAGAGGACTCAGTTGAACAGGTAAACGCTACTGGCGGATTTCCTAGACCACCACAACGGAAGTATGATCCTTATTCCAACACATTCAATCCTGGTTGGAAGGATAATCCAAAATCTAAGATATGGGAATCCTCAAGCAAGTCAATCGGGGCCTCAAGCACCACCACATAATCAAACTTATAGGCCGCCGTACCCTCAACAGCAACAGTAGAGACCTCAGATACCAACTCCAGGTGAGTTTCTCAAAAATATAGTTAAGGAACTTGCCACTAACACTGCATCTTTTCAACAGGATACCCGGGCAAGTATACAAAATTTAACCACTCAAATGGGACAGCTAGCCACAACAATCAACAAGCTGGAATCACAAAATTCCAGCAGTTTGCCATCTCAAACTGTGGTGAACCCAAGAGAGAACGCAAGTGCGATAACTTTAAGGAATGGGAAGGAGTTGAAAATGAAGGAGAACGAAGTTGAGGTTGAGACCAAAGAGAAGCTGAAAGAAGAAGAAGAGCAAAAGGTAAGTGAAGAAAAATCATCCAAGGATGATTCGCCAAGAGGTAAGTTTCCTCCTTTATCTGAATATAAGCCTGTTGCCCCTTTTTCCCTTAGCACTTAAGGACTCTAGAAAAGGTGAGGGGATTAAGGAGCTCTATGAAACTTTTCATAGATGTGAGGTCAATATTCCATTGCTAGATGCGATTAAGCAGGTACCTCGATACGCAAAGTTTTTGAAGGAGTTGTGCACAGCAAAGAGGAAGCAAACATTGAAGGGCTGTCAAAAAGTGGAACTTGGTGAGAATGTATCTGCAGTGATCCAAAGGAAACTACCCGCAAAATGTAAGAATCCAGGTATGTTTTCTATCCCATTCACTATAGGGAATGTTAGACTTGAGAAGGTCATGCTAGATCTAGGAGCATCAATTAATGTTATGCCTTATTCTATATATGCATCCTTAAAACTTGGCCCATTGAACAAAACAGAATTTTCATACAGTTAGCGGACAGGTCTAATGCATACCCTAGGGGAGTAGTAGAAGATGTGTTGGTGCAAGTAAATGAATTAGTGTTTCCTGCAGATTTTTATGTGCTAGATATGGAAAACGGTGATCATAATATTCTTATTTTGTTAGGCAGACCATTTTTGAAAACTTCCATGACGAAAATTGATGTTCACAGTGGCACACTTACTATGGAATTGATGGCGAGGTTGTAAAATTTAATATTTATGATGCCATGAAATTCCCTGATAGTGATGATTGCGTGTTTTCTGTTGATATTGTGGATTTCTTGGCACAAGAGTATTGTGAGCATGCAGGGAAATATGATCTAGAGGTGGCTATTACAACACCCATTATGCAGACGGAAGATGGAATTCGATGCAATCAAGAAATAGAAGAGATTGAGAAACTTTTGAATTGTTCGCCTGAGCTACCTCAGTCAGGTAATGTCTCTTACTTAGCTTTGCCAGTTTCTAATACCAGGCATCTTCCATCTGTTTTGCAGGCACCAGAGGTCGAATTGAAGACACTTTCAAACCATCTAAAGTATGTTTTCCTTGGTAAAGGTGAAACATTACCAGTTATCATCTCCAACAGCTTGGAAGTTGATCAAGATGAGCGATTAGTCAAGGTGTTACAAGAGCACAAGACTGATATTGGGTGGACCATTGCAGACATTAAAGGAATTAGCCCATCGACATGCATGCACCGAATTCTGATGGAGGAAGGAGCAAACCCCTCACGTCAGCCGCAACGCAAACTGAATCCACCGATGATGGAGGTGGTAAAGGCTGAGATTCTGAAGCTACTTGAAGTTGGGGTTATCTACCCAATTTTTGACAGTCAGTGGGTCAGTCCGGTCCAAGTGGTACCCAAGAAAACTGGAATCACCGTTGTGAAGAATAAGGATGATGAGATGGTTCCCACCCGTATTCAAAATGGGTGGAGGGTTTGTATTGACTATAGGAAGCTGAATGCCGGAACCCGAAAGAACCACTTTCCTTTACCCTTTATTGATCAAATGATTGAAAGGTTAGCGTTTCATCCTTACTATTGTTTTCTTGATGGATATTCTGGTTATTTTCAAATTGCTATCGCGCCAGAGGATCAGGAAAAAACGACATTCACATGCCCGTTTGGCACTTTTGCTTATAGACGGATGCCCTTTGGACTTTGCAACGCACCGGACACTTTCCAATGGTGTATGGTTAGTATTTTTTCAGACTTTATTGAGCATATCGTAGAAGTTTTTATGGATGACTTCACTGTCTATGGTGATTCCTTTGAAAACTGTCTATCTAACCTTGCACTTGTCCTTAACAGGTGTGTCGAAACCAACCTCGTTTTGAATTCTGAAAAATGTCATTTTATGGTTGGGCAAGGTGTGGTTTTGGGTCATGTTGTGTCATCAAAGGGGATAGAGGTAGATAGAGCTAAAATTGATATCATTCAATCTCTACCTTACCCCACATGTGTGCGGGAAGTGCGTTCTTTTCTTGGCCATGCAGTTTTTTACAGGAGGTACATTCAAGATTTTGCCAAGATCGCATCCCCCATGTGCAGGCTATTATAAAAAGATGTGTCATTTGAGTTTGATGAGTCATGCAAATCATCCTTTGACAAAATAAAGAACTCCTTGACATCTGCACCAATAATCCAACCACTGGATTGGGGCAAGCCCTTTGAGATTATGTGTGACGCCAGTGACTATGTCGTCGGCGCTGTCTTAGGCCAGAAATTTGGGAAAGCATCGCATGCTATCTACTACGCTTCGCGCATTCTGTACGATGCCCAACAAAACTACTCCACTACTGAAAAGGAGCTTTTAGCAGTAGTTTTTTGCTTTAGATAAGTTTCGTTCATATTTACTTGGTGCTAAGGTTATTGTTTATTCTGACCATGCAGCTCTTCGTTTTCTGATGGCGAAGAAAGAGGCAAAACCAAGGCTGATCCGATGGATACTTCTGCTGAATGAATTCGATATAGAAATCAAAGACAAAAGAGGGGCCGAGAATCTAGTTGCTGATCACTTGATTCGTCTAGTTCATATTGAAGAGGAACTGATTTTGCGTGACGAATTTCCTGATGAACAGCTGTTCTTGACGACCACCGAATTACCATGGTACGCAAATATTGTGAATTATTTAGTTACTAATGGTTTTCCCTCTGAATTTTCTAAGGCGCAAAAATACAAAGTGAGAAGTGATCCGAATTATTATGTGTGGGATGATCCATATTTGTGGAAGCACTGCGCTGATCAAGTTATACGACGATGCGTTCCCGCGAGCGAGGTAATCCTATTATCACGTTTTGTCATTCCTATGCATGTGGTGGCCACTTTGGACCGAGAAGGACATCAAGGAAGGTGTTGGACAGCGGATTCTTCTGGACCTCCTTATTTCGAGACGCCTACCTGTTCTGTAAGTCGTGCGCACAATGCCAAAAGACAGGTAACATCTCCCAACGAAAGGAGATGCCCCAACAACCTATTCTAGTTTGTGAGATCTTTGATGTTTGGGGCATCGACTTCATGGGACCCTTTCCAAATTCACATGGTTATATTTATATATTACTTGCTGTGGATTATGTCTCGAAATGGGTGGAAGCAAAGGCCACCCATACTGACTATTCTCAAGTTGTTGCAGAGTTTATCAAGCATCACATTTTCTCTAGGTTTGGAATTCCTAGAGCCCTCATCAGTGATAGAGGCACACACTTCTGCAATCGAACCGTGGCGAGTCTACTGAAGAAATATCATGTGACACACAGGATTTCCACGACATATCATCCACAATCCAACGGTCAAGCTGATGTATCCAATAGAGAAATCAAATCTATCCTAGATAAGACCGTGAATCCTACGAGAAAGTGAAAGAGTGGGTGCCCGGTGAGCCAACTTGTGGCTAAGGGCTTTGATGACTCTTTGTATAAACAATCTTTTGTTTAATATAATTTACACTTTTATTAATGGCAATGACTTTATCTTTCTTCATATTGTTATATTGTTATATACTATTGTTGTTTTGATAAAGACCTTGAATATACTATAGTGTATGTAAGATGTGGTAGTACATGGGGATGACTATCATAAAACACATATTATAGTCACTGTATATTCTAAACAGTTCCTAGTCGATTGAGCCGTCCGTTAATAAGGATAAGGATCGCTCGAGTTTGAGACTAGCATTTGCGATGCAGAGTACCACGTTTCATTGGTAGGGAACATAGAGATGTTCGAAGCATGCAAATGGATATTCATATGATGAATGATCGAACTACCCTATCCGGACTTTCCAAGTGGTTATCACTTATCGAGTGGATAAAGTCCGCGGTTTTGGTTGTACACCATTAGTCCTTACTACTTGAAACATCATTGAGACTCTATATGCTAGTACTGTGCTTTGACTCGTTTACCGACTCTATTGGGGTCATCAGGTGTCGGGATTGGGTAAAGTTACAACAAATATAGGAGTCAATGCTTTGTTGTCAAGGATTCACCACATACTTGCGAGTGTGGATATCCTATGCAATCTGAGGAGATATTAGTGTGACGAATCTCTGGCCAGAGTACATGATGTGTTTTAAGAAATGGTTTCTTAGTAGCACATGCGATGTCACTATTTGATCTTCAAGATGTATTGCAAAGTTATCGAATCTCGAACGACTCTCGATTTACCAATGGTTGTTGATTCGATCGGGATATATGGATGAAGGGACCGTACTGTACGCTAACAAAAATCTATTGGTTCTTGTAGGCACTATCAGTGATACCTAGGGAATCATGGGGCGATGTTGCTAGGCGCTCTTACCATGATTCGATGGGCAAGTCGGAAATTGTTGTTCCGAGTCACAAGGAGTTGTGAGCCCACGGCTAGCTGTATCCCTGAACCATTGAGGGTCACATAGAGTAATGGATTTTTAATCCCCGTTGAGATAGTTAAATTTAAAGGTTAAATTTAATGAACAAAGAAGTGGGACTTCTTATTTAAGAGTAGAGGAGTAAGATTTCCTAAAATGACATAGGGATGGGCATTTTTGGAAATCACTGAATTCGGATTCAGAAAAATTTATCTTAACTTCAAAAGATGCAGAAATGGTTTCTATGCACATTGGTAAAATTGGTTTATCAATCTGAGTCACGTAAATTTTATATTAATTTCTGAACATGCGGGCTTTGCTTGTCAGGCTTGAACATATGACTAATGGTCCCTAAGCTGTTAGCAGCCCACATTATAAATAAGTTATTGCAGTACAGAAATTATACAACAGAGGTCACAAAATATTTTTGAAAAACCCTAGCTGTTTTTACACAGTGGCCGCCACCCCCTCCCTCTCTCTGTCGAAAATTCCAGCCTGTGAATTTTGAATTTGCAGTCTGGTTTAACGGATCAAATTCGTTAATTCTCTTCGTAGAAACTTCTGATAGATTTTCTAGTGCAATCTATCAGAGGGATTAAATCTCTGTTCGTGGACCTGATTGAAGAACAGTTCGTCCATCAGTTCCAGGGATATACAACAAGAGCAGAGTAATCTGTTGGTGTCCATAATCTCGATTCGAGACTGGAGGTAAAAATTTATAATTGTTATTTAATTTTTACACACACAATTTAATCGGAAAGTTTTGATACCCATTATGGAATCGTTCCATATAAAATTTTTAAACTTTCGCTGCACCGGGTATCAATTCTGATTGATCTGATCGCAGTTCTCCAACAGTGGTATCAGAGCCAGGTTGCTCAGATCAAGCGATTAAATTAATCGATTGTACAAAAATTTTTAAGCCTCGGTTTTTGAAACAAAATACATTTTTAAAATAAAATATTTTTTTTCCGGGCAAAACCCGGGCAGCGATTGGATCGCTGCCCGGGGGGGGTGGGGGGGGGGGGTAGCGCTGGGCGCTGCACAGGGCAGCGATCGTCGCTGTCCTAGGGGCAGCGACGGGCTGCCCGGCCCGAGCCCTTTTGGGGCGCGGGCAGCCCGGGAGCGTCCCGGGCGGCCCGCGAAAATTAATTTTTAATTTTAAAATTAAAATTTTAATATGTTAAAATTCTATTTTTGGTCCGATCGAAAATTGTTTTTGATTGGTCCACGAGGCGTCGGATCGAATTGTTCAAGTCCGAAAATTTTAAAATTGATTTTTGGATAAATTTGAATTTTTGGAAAATTTATAGATTTTATCCGTTAAATCAGATTTTATGAAATTAATTATTTTTGGTACAATTGATGATAAGATATGATCTTATGGAAATATTGAGTAAAATATGATTTTATGTATAAAATTGGATTTTATATGTAAAATATGATTTTATTTGATAAAAAGATAAAATATGATTTTGTATGTAAAATAAGTTTTGTATATGGAATATGATTTTATCCTTTTAATTTAAATTGCCATTGCATGTTATCCAATAAATTAATTTTGAATTAAATATTATTGGATAAGGATGATCGATTGCCATGACCAATTTTGTAGGTGTATGTTAGGAATTTACATTTGTTTTTATTGTTGTTGGATTTATTAATGGGCCTGGTTTATGGCCCAATATGAATTGTCATATGTTATAAAAGTGGGCCTGGTTTATGGCCCGTTCCCACCCCTTAAAATGTATCCCCTACTTGTCATGGTTATTTATTGTAAATACATTAGACTTAGTGGGAGATGAAGATTTGAAGACGTTGGTGGGCCCAGCAGACAATAAAGACAGAAGAAATGTAAATTGGAAGCTCAATGTAATAGGATTGCATTGCATACCTGCATATTACCTAGGATTGGACTTAGACTCGTGATTGGAAACCACGGGTCGATTAGAAATGGAATCGATCATCCTATATAATATATGATATTATAGTTGTATGCATGTTTTAGACAAAATTGTATGAATCCCGCAAGCATACAAATTTTAAATGATGAGACAAATTTTCAAAATTAAAATCCCTCATTTTAAATATGATTTAAAATTGATATCAAGATAAATAAAGGAAATTTAAAATTGTTTAAATGTTCCTACCTTCCATCAACGATCAATGTATGAGATGCTACCCGCGGATACGGTCCGGCTCATATTATTGGGGGGGCCTGTTCGTCGGAAAGCTGTACATTGGATCGACACATGTTGTAAGTTGGGTGGAACTCCCATGGGATCGGCTCATATTATTGGGGGATCCACATGGCGACCGTCCATCACAACTTAATATTGATGGGTCATCTTGACATGTCACAATAAACGACGTCATATTATTGGGCCCTTATTGGACATGAGGTAAAAACGTAAAGGTTGCTTTGGAAGCAATTGGGCTCTATCTTTTGAAAATTATGGTTGGCTGATATTATTCGGGACCATAGTTTGTCAATTGGACTCCATGTTCCCACTAAAAAAAAACAGTTTCCCATTTTCACTAGAGGGTAGTGAAATCGTTAAAATAGTGGGAGTGAGATTCATAAAATAAATTTCGCCTATTTTATGTCTTAGTAAATTAATTAAACAATCACTGATAATTGTCTGTTTCTTTTCAGTATTTAATAAAGATGAATTCGCGCAATCCACTATTCTCTATTCTCGAACAAAATAAACTGACTGGCGCAAACTATACGGAATGGTTCCGTAAGTTGAAGAATGTCTTGACCTCGGAGATGCTCTACGTGTTAGAAAAATCTACTCCGAAGGAAACACCAGCTGATATAAGTCCGGAAGAGTTGGCCAAACTTGATAAATGGTCGGACCATGATATCAAGGTCAAATGCTATATGCAAGCCTCGATGTCTGATGAACTCCAGAGGCGATTTGAGGACACCGTGAATGCTGCTGACATTCACGTACAACTCAAGGAACTTTTTGGGGCTCAATCAAGAGCTGAAAGGTTCGCTACTGTAAAAGAGCTAATGACGTGTCGCATGCGTGAAGGGACTTCGGTCCGTGATCATGGGGTACGAATGATTTGGCTCATACAGAAGTTGGTAACGCTTGATTTGGTGTTGGAGCATGAACTCAACGTGGACTTATTACTTCTATCTCTTCCTTCTTCGTTTGATGGATTTGTGGTGAATTTCAATATGAACAAGATAGAGGCCTCCCTTGAAGAGATGGTCAATATGCTTGTAACATATGAATCCACTTTAAAGAAGGATAAACCGGCTTTCTTGGTGGGCTCCTCTTCTTCTACTAAAAAGGGGCCAAGTACAAAGGGTAAGAAACGTTCTGCCCCACCCAAGAAAACCAAACCCGAGAAGAAGTACAAGACAAAGGCTTTAAACATGGAAAAGTCCAAGGATGTTTGCCATTACTGCAAGAAGCCCGGTCATTAGAAACGTAACTGCAAGGAATATCTAGAGCAGTTGCGAACTGCGAAGGGTATGTTCTATATTGAAATAAATGTTTCACTTAATACTACTTCTTGGGTATTGGATACCGGATGTGGATATCACATTTGCAATGATTTGCAGGTGATGACAAGAAGTCGCAAGCTTAGAATGGGTGAGACCCAGCTGAGGCTCGGAAATGGTTCTAGAGTTGAAGCTAAAGCTGTAGGAGACGTTTATTTAATTTTGCAGGACGATTTTAAGTTACTTTTGAGAGATGTTTTATTTGTTCTAGATTTGATTAAAAAAATTATTTCTGTTTCTATGCTTGATAGAGATGGTTTTTCTTGCAATTTTGTGAATGGGATTTGCAATATTTACAAGAATGAATGTTTGATTGGAAATGGACAACTTGAAAACGATCTATATAACTTAAAATTAAAAGACGTTCCAATAAATTATATTGATAAACCGGTAACAACAAACAAAAGGAAAATCGATAGTCAAAACCCGGCAAACCTTTGGCATGCTAGGCTAGGTCATATTTCCTCAAGGAGGATGAACAAGCTAGTGGGAGAGGGCATGTTTGATATGTCTGATATTAACTCTCTACCTACTTGTGAATCCTGCCTGAAAGGAAAAATGACTAAATCTCCTTTTAAGGGGAAACCTGAGCGTAGTCAAAATCTGTTGGATTTGATCCATACAGATTTTTGTGGTCCATTTAGAATTGGTACTCAATATGGCCACACCTACTTCATTACCTTTACTGATGATTATTCTAGGTATGGTTATTTATATTTAATGAAATATAAGTCTGAAGCATTTGAAAAGTTCAAAGAATTCAAGGCTGAAGTAGAAAACAAGCTAGGTAAAAGTATTAAAGCACTTCGATCGGATCGAGGTGGAGAATACTTGAGTACCGAGTTTTTGGACTATCTGAAAGAGAATGGGATTCTCTCTCAGTGGACTCCTCCTATGACACCTCAGCTGAATGGTGTATCGGAGCGTCGTAATCGAACTTTGTTGGACATGGTTCGATCCATGATGAGCTTTACTGAGCTTCCACCTTCATTTTGGGGCTATGCGCTTGAAACAGCGGTATTGTTGTTGAACAACGTCCACACCAAAGCAGTGGACAAAACACCATACGAGTTATGGAATGGCAAAGCTCCTAAGTATTCGTACTTGAGGATTTGGGGATGTCCTGCTTACGTGAAGCAGACAGTGGGAGATAAGTTGGATAGTCGATCCACCTTATGTTATTTTGTAGGGTATCCGAAGAATTCAATCGGATATTATTTCTATCATCCTGCTGAAACAAAGGTGTTTATTTCAAGGAATGCCACCTTCTTGGAGAAGGAGTTCTTATTGGATAAGAAAGGCGAGATGATGGAACTCGAAAAATTCGAGAAGAACCCGAAATACAAAATAATGATCCTACACCTCAGGAACCAATGATGGACACGCCTATACTTAGAAGATCCGAGAGGACTTCTAGACCTCCCATTCGATATGGTCTTCTTTTTGAAGGGGATCAAGATGAACCCGATGTTGGATGTGATCCAAGAAACTTCAAGGAAGCAATTTCTGATGCGGATTCAAATTTATGGCTTGAAGCTTTGCAGTCGGAAATAGATTCGATGCATATAAACCAAGTTTGGTCTTTAGTAGATCCTCCTGATGGAATTGTTCCAATAGGGTGTAAATGGATCTACAAGAGAAAGCTTGGGCCTGATGGTAAGGTATTGACCTACAAGGCACGATTTGTGGCGAAAGGTTATACTCAAAGTAAAGGAGTTGACTATGATGAAACCTTTTCACCAGTTGCAATGTTCAAGTCCATAAGAATCCTTATTGCCATAGCTGCTTGGTATGACTATGAGATATGGCAAATGGATGTGAAGACTGCATTTCTTAATGGAAACATTAAGGAAGAGATCTATATGACGCAGCCTGAGGGATACACATCCATGGGAAGCGAGCATAAGGTATGCAAGCTTCAGAGATCAATCTATGGTCTAAAACAAGCATCAAGAAGTTGGAACCAGAAATTTGATGAAACAATAAAGGATTTTGGTTTCATCAAGAACCCAGAGGAACCGTGCGTGTACAAGAAAGTAGTTAAGGATGCTGTGACATTCTTAGTACTTTATGTTGATGACATCCTACTCATTGGGAATGACGTAGGGATGTTGCAATCAACAAAGATATGATTATCAGGTAGATTCTCGATGAAGGATTTGGGTGAGGCATCCTATATTCTAGGGATACAGATCTATAGAGATAAATCTAAGAGAATGATAGGACTCACTCAAGCAACCTATATCGACACCATATTGAAACGGTTTTCAATGGATGGGTCCAAGAGAGGACATCTACCAATGTGTCATGGAGTTTCTCTATCCAAGTCTATGTGTCCCAAGACTGATGAAGAGATAGAGAAAATGACACATGTACCATATGCGTCAGCCATAGGTAGTATCATGTATGGGATGATATCTACCAGACCAGATGTAGCATTTGCTCTGAGTGTCACGAGCAGATATCAAGCTAATCCCGGTCAAATGCATTGGAAAGCCGTGAAGGACATTCTTAAGTACTTACGAAGGACTAAGAATATGTTCATGGTATATGGAGGAAGAGAACTGAAATTGGAAGGCTATACCGACTCTAGCTTCCAAAGTGACGTGGATGACTCAAAGTCAACCTCTGGATTTGTGTTCATGCTCAATGGAGGTGCTGTCTCTTGGAAGAGTTCCAAGCAGGACACCACAGCGGATTCCACCACTGAGGCAGAATACATTGCAGCATCAGCTGCTGCTAAAGAGGCCGTTTGAAAGAGGAATTTCGTCCAAGAGTTGGTCGTTATTCCGGAAGTTGTTGGTCCAGTCCCGGTGTACTGTGACAACACGGGTGCCGTTGCTCATGCAAAGGAACCAAGGTCTCATCAAAGATCCAAACACGTACTGAGGAAATACCACATCATCCAGGAGATCGTGGAAAGAGGAGACATCACTGTCGAAAGAGTGGCCTCTGCAGACAATATCGCTGATCCACTTACTAAGCCCTTGCCAGGACCATTATTTGACAAACATCGCGAAGCAATGGGTCTACGTAGTATGACTAGTTGGCTTTAGGGCAAGTGGGAGATTGAAAGAGTGGGTGCCCGGTGAGCCAACTTGTGGCTAAGGGCTTTGATGACTCTTTGTATAAACAATCTTTTGTTTAATATAATTTACACTTTTATTAATGGCAATGACTTTATCTTTCTTCATATTGTTATATTGTGATATACTATTGTTGTTTTGATAAAGACCTTGAATATACTATAGTGTATGTAAGATGTGGTAGTACATGGGGATGACTATCATGAAACACATTTTATAGTCACTGTATATTCTAAACAGTTCCTAGTCGATTGAGCCGTCCGTTAATAAGGATAAGGATCGCTCGAGTTTGAGACTAGCATTTGCGATGAAGAGTACCACGTTTCATTGGTAGGGAACATAGAGATGTTCGAAGCATGCAAATGGATATTCATATGATGAATGATCGAACTACCCTATCCGGAATTTCCAAGTGGTTATCACTTATCGAGTGGATAAAGTCCGCGGTTTTGGTTGTACACCATTAGTCCTTACTACTTGAAACATCATTGAGACTCTATGTGCTAGTACTGTGCTTTGACTCGTTTACCGACTCTATTAGGGTCATCAAGTGTCGGGATTGGGTACAGTTACAACACATATAGAAGTCGATGCTTTGTTGTCAAGGATTCACCAAATACTTGCGAGTGTGGATATCCTATGCAACCTGAGGAGATATTAGTGTGACGAATCTTTGGCCAGAGTACATGATGTGTTTTAAGAAATGGTTTCTTAGTAGCACATGCGATGTCACTATTTTATCTTCAAGATGTATTGCATAGTTATCGAATCTCGAACGACTCTCGATTTACCAATGGTTGTTGATTCGATCGGGATATATGGATGAAGGGACCGTACTGTACGCTAACCAAAATCTATTGGTTCTTGTAGGCACTATTAGTGATACCTAGGGAATCATGGGGCGATGTTTCTAGGCGCTCTTATCATTATTCGATGGGCAAGTCGGAAATTGTTGTTCCGAGTCACAAGGAGTTGTGAGCCCACGGCTAGCTGTATCCCTGAACCATTGAGGGTCACACAGAGTAATGGATTTTTAATCTCCGTTGAGATAGTTAAATTTAAAGAGTTAAATTTAATGAACAAAGAAGTGGGACTTCTTATTTAAGAGTAGAGGAGTAAGATTTCCTAAAATGACATAGGGATGAGCATTTTTGGAAATCACTGAATTCGGATTCAGAAAAATTTATCTTGACTTTAAAAGTTGCAGAAATGGTTTCTGTGCACATTGGTGAAATTGGTTTATCAATCTGAGTCACAATGAATTTTATATTAATTTCTGAACATGCGGGCTTTGCTTGTCAGGCTTGAACTTATGACTAATGGGCCCTAAGCTGTTAGCAGCCCACATTATAAATAAGTTATTGCAGTACAAAAATTATACAACAGAGGTCACAAAATATTTTTGAAAAACCCTAGCTGTTTTTACACAGTGGCCGCCGCCCCCTCCCTCTCTCTGTCGAAATTTCCAGCCTGTGAATTTTGAATTTGCAGTCTGGTTTAACGGATCAAATTCGTTAATTCTCTTCGTAGAAACTTCTGATAGATTTTCTAGTGCAATCTATCAGAGGGATTAAATCTCTGTTCATGGACCTGATTGAAGAACAGTTCGTCCATCAGTTCCAGGGATATACAACAAGAGCAGAGTAATCTGTTGGTGTCCATAATCTCGATTCGAGATTGGAGGTAAAAATTAATAATTGTTATTTAATTTTTACACACACAATTTAATCGTAAAGTTTTGATACCCATTATGGAATCGTTCCATATAAAATTTTTAAACTTTCGCTGCACCGGGTATCAATTCTGATTGATCTGATCGCAGTTCTCCAACAGAAAGGATTGGAGCTTGTGATTGGATGACGCCTTGTGGGCTTATAGAACTGCGTTCAAAACGCCGATTGGAATGTCACCATATCGGTTAATTTTTGGGAAAGCCTATCATCTGCCAGTCGAATTGGAGCATAGAGCCTATTGGGCTATAAAGAATTTCAACATGCAGATGGATGAGAGCGGCGAACATCGAAAGCTGCAGTTGCAAGAATTGGAAGAGATCCGCAATGATGCTTATGCCAGCTCTAAAATTTACAAATACAAAACAAAGGCATTCCATGACAAGATGATCTCTCGACGGAACTTCGAAGTCGATCAGAAAGTTCTGCTATATCATTCACGACTTTGGTTGTTTCCAGGTAAGTTATGTTCGCGTTGGAATGGACCTTTTGTTGTCACTAACGTCTTTCCTCATGGTGCAGTCGAAATTCAAAGTTTGGACACATCCAAAACTTTCAAGGTGAATGGCCACCGGCTTAAGCACTATTATGAAGGAGTTCACGTGAACGTCAGAGTGGAAGAGCACGATATCACTTTCAATGCTCCGCCAAATGTCGAATAAATCATGGCATGCAGTCGAGCTATAGACTGACTGCAAATTTAGCGCTGACTGGGAGGCAACCCAGTGTTTCTTTCCTTGTTACTTCTGCTCGTTTTTATTTCTTTTACTTTCTTTAGTCTTAATTTTATGTTTATGTTGTTTCTTGTTTTTTCGAAAATTTTGAAAAATCCAAAAAAATTTAATTTTTGTTGTCTCGCTCGATCCGCAATATCTTGCAGATCGAGCGAGAGCTTTTTTGCTCGGGACAGTAAGGTTACCAATTTGTCTCGCTCGATCCGCAACATCTTGCGGATCGAGCGAGAGCATTTTTAGTCGGGACAGTGAGTTGCATAATTTGTCTCGCTCGATCCGCAACATCTTGCGGATCGAACGAGAGCACTTTTTCCTTAATAAACATGTCGGCTCCCTTCCCCTTCCTTTCTTTCTTTCCTTCTTATTCTCTCTTTTCTCTCTTGTGTTTCCCTAAAACCCCACCTTTCGTTTTTAGCTAATTTTCCACCCTAATTTCATATTTCCATCTTTTAATTCGCAGGCACATCACTCGGAAGTTCCACCACAACTTTTCGGACGCCATCTTCTCCGATCATCTTCTCCGGCCTCTCTCATGTCACACCTACCACCGGTCACCATCCTCGATTTTTGTCGTCGTGGGTTATTTTCGTCGAGTTTTTCTCCTTAGGCATCTCCCAGACGTAGTTCTTCATTGTTGATCTTGTGTTCTTCAAGGGGTTGCCGGACTATTCTTTGCACGCAAGGTGTTTGACGAATTGCACCTACCACTTTTACTCTCATCTCCCTACTATTCATGGGTCCCAAACGCACCCGACACCAAGGCGAATACTCTTCTCAGGCTGCTGATCGTATTTATGCCAAGTTCGTCGGCCACTTTGTCAATGACGCCGCTCGTCATCGGTACTTCAACGCCAAGGTAAGTCGTTCACCCATCCCTGAACGTGGTTTTGAAGAAAACTTGGCTTATCTAGATATTGTCCATACTATTCATGAGCGTGGGTGGACAAAATTCTGCGAGGATCCTCCGCCAGCTGTAGTGCCGCTTTTCCGCAAATTCTATGCAAATGCAGCTGAACGAACATATAGCAAGGCATTTGTTCGGGGGAAACTAATCTCTTTTCTGCCCCATGAGCTGAATGCTTTATTGGAAATACCGGAGGTGGACGACTCGCTCTACCAAAGCCTGCAAAACGGCCCGCATTTGGATGAATTACTTGAACAAATAGCGCACCCCGGTGCTACATAGGTCAATCCAGCTTCTATTTTGAACTTCAAGGAGCGGTTCTTGCGTGTCATTCCTGCAACATGGTATGCTTTTGTGATTCGGCATCTGATGCCGATCTTGCATTCAAGCGACGTCAGTTTAGAGCGCGCCACCATTCTTTATGCGCTGGAAGTCGGAGCACCCATTAATGTGGGGTGGGTTCTTCATAGCGAGATCCAAAAGTCCATCCATAATGTCACCGTGGGTCTCTATTTCCCCATGATCATCTCCTGTTTATGCTTACGCGCCGGCATTTCAGTTCGGAATGATGAAGAGTGGTTGTCACCTCAGCAACCACTCGACTCCGCTTTCATCGAAGCAAATAGGGCGCACCGTGTCAAGCATTTTCTGCAGGATGGTCACTTTCAACCACCACCGCAAGCCCAGCCAAGGCCACCTCCTCCTCCTCGGCGATATCAAGCTGATGCCATCCGTGAACTCACGGCTTTCGCCCAACATCAGAATGCATACAATACAGTGGCGGCGCATAATTCGCAGGCTTTGGATTCTTTGTTGCGCAATCTGACAATCCACCATGGTCTTGATCCAAATGCTGTGCCAGCCGCTCTGCCATATCCACCACCTTTCCCATTCCAATACGCCGCCCCTTTCCTTCCTCCGGAGGCTGAAGAGGATGATGCCGCAGACCTGTGAACCAGGGGAGTCCTGTTTTGCGTTCTTGCATTTCATTCTGTGTAGTAGCCCGTGCCCTAATTGAGTAATTAAAGGATTAATGCTAATTAATTGAATTAGGCATCGGACGGATCGGAAGCTCCGAAGGCACGATCGGAAGCTCCGATGAGCGATCGGAGGCACCGATGTTATTACGCCAGGCATGACGTGTGGTTGGATCGGAAGCTCCGATCAGGACCGGAGGCTCCGATCACCCCTATCCGTAGTCAACAAGTGATATTTTGACACGTGGCAGATCAGGATCATCGGAAGCTCCGATGGCAGGATCGGACGTTCCGATCGAGGTTCGGACGTTCCGATCAAGGATCGGAAGTTCCGATCGTTGTCTATAAATAGACGGCCGAGACTTCACTTTCATTTGCCAATTCCGAGTTCTCCTTTCCTTTCTAGTCCTTTTGGAGCTGTTCTAGTCTTCTTAGGCTTGGTCCGGAGGTCGGAGAGGCGTTCGGTAGTCGTAGCGGAGTTGTGCCCAAGTTTTGGAGGCATCGATATCAAAGGGCTAACGACGGACGAAGGTATAGCTTTTGCTTTCTATAAATATTTAGGAGTATGCAATAGCTTAGTTAAGGCTTTTAGAGCACTTTAATGATAGTAGTATCATTTGGCAGTGTAGAGCAGACTATAGGCGTGGACCTAGAGTTGGTAGAGCTTTCACTGTTTTGAGGTACGAAAGTACTGTTCGAGATATCCTGACTGAGTATGCATGTATTATATGACTGCATGATTTATATGCCATGATATTATGCTGCATTCATTTGCATCTTGCTGTATCTCCTTCGAGATGTCTGTTAGTAGGGTTGTACCCTATCCTGTTAGTGGATGGACTTCCATCGATTTGGGTCCGGCGTATCCACAGTTATCTCGGTATGGGAGCCACCTCCTGAAGCGACGGCACAGCGTGCTACATACCAGGGCCCGGTCTGTCTCTGTTATCTGATCCTTGACCTCGAGTCTATAGGGAGTTCACCTTGCATGCATGTATACTCATACTCTCGCACTGAGCGTTTTATGCTCACATCTCGTACTCTGTATTTTCTGGACACCCTATTCCATGGGGCAGGTTTGCGATTGGACGAGGAGGGTGGATCCAGGAGGGGCTAGTCTGTGGTTGGCCAGCTGGAGCTTCGTCTAGGTTTTATTACTGTTGTTTGGGTTTATACAATTATTCAATTTGGTTGTATAATATTGGATAAATTACAGATTCCTTTACTTGGGATTGTATAATGTTAATGGTTTCCGCAGTTTTATTCTGATATCTGTTTTATTAAGTTAAATTGCATGCCTAAGTTCTGTTTAGTAGGTTATCCGGGTAAGGGTCACTACATTTATGGTATCAGAGCATGCAAAAGATTTCTTGGGATTTAGTCTCATCTTGAGGTATTTTTGTAGATGTCAAATCGTGACGACCAGAGTTCTCATGGCAGTGTTGGTGGGCGTTGGGGTGATGCCGACCGGGAGCCTCGTCGAGAACGGCGTCATCGTCACCATGACGACGAGCGTTTCACTGTGCGTCGATTCTTAGCTATGGGTCCTAAGCCCTTAGTAGGAGGTGAGTCTCCGGAGGATGCGGAGAACTGGTTAGACCGCATGGAGACGACTTTTCAGAATTTCCAATGCACCGATGAGCAGAAGGTGGAGACCCTTGGCTATCTTTTGGATGGGCGTGCGCGCAGGTGGTGGAGGTTTACTTCTACACCTTTTGTTGCGGCGAGAGGAGTGGCCACCTGGGCCGAGTTTCGCACAGCTTTCCAAAAGCGGTATTTTCCTCCGGCACTCCGTCAGTCGAAGGCAGGCGAGCTACTGAGTCTGCGACAGGGAGCCATGTCTATCGATGAGTATCAGCAGAGGTTCTTTGATCTGCTATCCTATTGCCCCGAGATTGCTGATAGCTCAGAGATGAAGTATAATCTGTTTCTTCAGGGCCTTAACCCTGAGATCCATGACCGTGTGGCGGTTGGTGACGACATGTCCTACGCGGGTTTGGTGAGCCGTTGTCATCAGGCAGAGGACAGCATTCGGTGGAACAGGTCTTTCTCTCAGTCGAGACCTGCTAGTTCTTTGGGTCCCCGTGCCCAAACTTTCAAGAAGTCTGGATCTTCTTCTTCCTCTGGTTCTGGAGGTATTGTCCGTTTCGGTAAGAAGGACAAGTGTGATCACTGTGGGAAGAACCATCCATCTGACAAGTGCCGCAGAGCTTCTGGAGCTTGTTTCCGTTGTGGAGAGACTGGTCATATCCGGAGGGATTGTCCACTGTCTGGGGGAGGTGGTTCTAGTTCTGGTTCAGGATCGGGTTCTCAGGCTACCGTACAGCAGAGGTCGCAGGGACAGTCTGCTGGGAGTTCTCATTTGAGGCCACGAGCTTCTGGCCAGGTGTTTGCCCTGAGACATGATCAGGCAGTGGAGGAGAATGAGAAAGTCATCGCAGGTACATTTATGCTTTATGGTATACCTGCTCTTGTACTTATTGAAACTGGTGCATCTCATTCCTTCATTTCTGCACGTTTTGTTAAGAGGCATAAGTTACCATGCATTTCACTAGACGTAGTGATGTCTGTTTCTACTCCGACGGGCCAATCTGCTTTGGCTAAGCGTCTAGTGATGGGTTGCCCTTTAGAGTTCAAAGGGAACGTTCTGTTGGCGAATCTCATGGTCCTGGCGATGGATGACTTTGATTGCATTCTGGGAATAGATGTGCTGACTACCTATCGAGCTTCAGTGGACTGCTATCAGAGATTAGTACGCTTTCATCCGGAAGGGAGTGAGAGTTGGTTTTTCTATGGTGAGGGAGCGCGACCCCCGATGCCTTTGGTATCCGCTTTGAGAGCCTGTCGAGCTCTGGAGTCTGGCGGGGAAGGCTACCTTATCTATGCAGTTGATTTGTCCGCTGAGAGTATTGGGATAGAGAGCATTCCTGTTGTGGAAGAATTTCCAGATGTGTTTCCTGATGAGATTCCGGGTTTTCCTCCTGCTAGGGAAGTCGAGTTTGGCATAGAGTTGATGCCGGGTACTTCGCCTATTTCTAGAGCACCGTATCGTCTGGCACCGTCAGAGATGCGTGAGTTGAAGAATCAGCTACAGGATCTTTTAGACAAGGGGTACATTCGTCCTAGTGTATCTCCTTGGGGAGCTCCTGTTCTCTTCGTGAAGAAGAAGGATGGGTCGATGCGGCTGTGCATTGACTATCGGCAGTTGAATCGAGTGACTGTGAAGAACAAGTATCCGTTGCCTCGTGTTGATGACTTGTTTGACCAGCTGCAGGGCACATCAATTTACTCCAAGATTGACTTGAGATCTGGGTATCATCAGTTGAGAGTCCGTGATCAGGACGTAGCCAAGACTGCATTCCGTACTCGCTATGGGCATTACGAGTTCCTAGTGATGCCATTTGGTTTGACTAATGCACCGGCTATATTCATGGATCTGATGAACCGTGTCTTCAGGGAGTATTTGGACAAGTTTGTCGTGGTCTTCATTGACGACATCCTGGTTTATTCGCGTAATACGGAAGAGCATGTTTCTCACTTGCGGTTGGTACTGCAGACTCTTCGAGATGAGAAATTGTACGCCAAGCTGAGCAAGTGTGAGTTCTGGATGGATAGAGTGGTCTTTCTTGGCCATATCATATCCAGGGAGGGGATTTCTGTTGATCCAAGAAAGATTGAAGCGGTACATAATTGGTCGCGTCCGACGACAGTTGCTGAGATCCGTAGTTTTCTGGGTCTAGCAGGGTATTATCGTTGCTTCATTCTGAACTTCTCTCAGTTAGCTCGACCGTTGACGCAGCTTACCCGCAAGGGTGTGGATTTTGAGTGGTCCTCCGAGTGTGAGGAGAATTTCCGTGAGCTTCGACGACGGTTGACTTCTGCGCCGGTGTTAGCATTACCGTCAGGATCTGGAGGGTATGTAGTTTACACGGATGCTTCTCTTCAGGGGTTAGGTTGTGTCCTGACTCAAAATGGGCATGTAATCGCATATGCTTCTAGACAGCTGAAGCTTCACGAGGACAACTACCCAGTCCATGATTTGGAGTTAGCAGCCATTGTGTTCGCTTTGAAGATCTGGCGTCATTATCTGTATGGCGAGAAATTTGAGATCTTCACCGAACATAAGAGTCTCAAGTATTTGTTCACTCAGGCAGAATTGAACATGAGACAGAGACGTTGGATGGACTTTCTTAAGGACTATGATTGCGAGATTAAGTACCATCCGGGAGCTGCTAATCTCACCGCTGATGCCTTGAGTCGCAAAGTGCGACTATCCGCACTTCAGACTTGTTCGATGTCTAGTGCGATCAGTGACTGTTGTACTTCAGGTTATACCTTCAAGCATAAGAAAGGTATGCAGAGTATCCAGATGTTTGCGATATTATCTGAGCCAGCTTTGTACTCGCGGATCCGAGATGCTCAGATGTCTGATTCAAAGACCCAGCGTTTAGCTCGTCTAGCTAACGAGGGTAGCTCGTCTGGATTTCATTATCAGTCAGATGGCTTTCTGTGTTTGTCTGGTAGGCTTGTGATTCCACAGGATGAAGAGTTGCGAGAGGAGATTTTATCTCAGGCACATCGCACTAAGTTGAGTATTCATCCTGGGAGCAACAAGATGTACAAGGATCTACGTACTCGTTTCTGGTGGAAGGGAATGAAACGCAGTGTTTATCAGTTTGTTTCGAGATGTTTGGTGTGTCAATAGGTCAAGGCAGAGCACTGACGACCTGGAGGATTGCTTCACAGTCTGCCTATTCCTGAATGGAAATGGGAGTTTATCACTATGGACTTTGTGACCCATTTGCCGGTATCCCCGAGGAACTGTGATGCTATCTGGGTTGTGGTGGACCGACTCACCAAGTCAGCGCATTTCATTGCCTATAGCCGAGAGTACTCTGTGGATCGCATGGCTCGGTTGTACATTCAGGAGATCGTTCGACTTCATGGAGTGCCTGTGAGCATTGTCAGCGATCGGGACCCCAGGTTTACTTCTAGGTTCTGGGGGAGTGTTCAGCGTGCGATGGGTACTACTCTCAGTTTGAGTACGGCCTATCATCCGGAGACTGATGGTCAGTCAGAGCGCACTATCCGTACGTTAGAGGATATGCTTAGAGCGTGCGTCATGGATTTTGGTTCAGCCTGGCAGGATCATTTGCCGTTGATCGAGTTCGCTTACAACAACAGCTATCACACTAGTATTGGGATGACACCTTTTGAAGCGTTGTATGGGCGACGTTGTCGTACTCCACTCTTCTGGGAAGAAGTGGGGGAGAGACAGGCTGAAGGACCGGAGTTTATCCAGCAGGCGATAGACATTGTTGATCAGATCAAGAAACGGATTAAGACTGCACAGGATCGTCAGGCCAGTTATGCTAATATTAAGCGTAGGCCTTTGCAGTTCGAGGTCGGGGAGAAAGTGTTTCTGAGAGTGTCACCTTTCCGCAAGATTCTCAGATTTGGCCTTAAGGGCAAGTTGTCTCCCAGATTTATCGGACCGTTTAAGATCTTGAAGAGTATTGGCGATTTGGCTTATCGACTAGCATTGCCACCGCATCTATCCAGCATTCACGACGTGTTCCACGTATCTCTGTTGCGACGGTATGTGGCGGATGAATCTCATATTCTGCAGCGGTCTGAGGTTCAGGTAGACAAGGATTTGACTTATGTTGAGAAACCTCTTCGTATCCTTGATTATAAGGATAAGGTTTTACGGAACAAAGTCATCCCTTTGGTCTTAGTTCAGTGGCAGCGCCGAGGCACTGAGGAAGCTACTTGGGAGCTTGAGGACAGGATGCGTAAAGACCATCCTGAGTTGTTTTGATTTCATTCTTTAAGTTGTATTCAGTTGCAAACTCTGTAAACGTTTGATTTGAATAAAGAATGTTTCTGATTTCTGTATTTGCATTCGGTACTTAAGATCTGATTTCGAGGACGAAATATCTTAAGTGGGGGAGAATGTAGTAGCCCGTGCCCTAATTGAGTAATTAAAGGATTAATGCTAATTAATTGAATTAGGCATCGGACGGATCGGAAGCTCCGAAGGCACGATCGGAAGCTCCGAACAGGATCGGAAGCTTCGATGAGCGATCGGAGGCACCGATGTTATTACGTCAGGCATGACGTGTGGTTGGATCGGAAGCTCCGATCAGGACCGGAGGCTCCGATCACCCCTATCCGGAGTCAACAAGTGATATTTTGACACGTGGCAGATCAGGATCTTCGAAAGCTCCGATGGCAGGATCGGACGTTCCGATCGAGGTTCGGACGTTCCGATCAATGATCGGAAGTTCCGATCGTTGTCTATAAATAGACGGCCGAGACTTCACTTTCATTTGCCAATTCCGAGTTCTCCTTTCCTTTCTAGTCCTTTTGGAGCTGTTCTAGTCTTCTTAGGCTTGGTCCAGAGGTCGGAGAGGCGTTCGGTAGTCGTAGCAGAGTTGTGCCCAAGTTCTGGAGGCATCGACATCAAACGGCTAACGACGGACGAAGGTATAGCTTTTGCTTCCTATAAATATTTAGGAGTATGCAATAGCTTAGTTAAGGCTTTTAGAGCACTTTAATGATAGTAGTATCATTTGGCAGTGTAGAGCAGACTATAGGCGTGGACCTAGAGTTGGTAGAGCTTTCACTGTTTTGAGGTACGAAAGTACTGTTCGAGATATCCTGACTGAGTATGCATGTATTATATGACTGCATGATTTATATGCCATGATATTATGCTGCATTCATTTGCATCTTGCTGTATCTCCTTCGAGATGTCTGTTAGTAGGGTTGTACCCTATCCTGTTAGTGGATGGACTTCCATCGATTTGGGTCCGGCGTATCCACAGTTATCTCGGTATGGGAGCCACCTCCTGAAGCGACGGCACAGCGTGCTACATACCAGGGCCCGGTCTGTCTCTGTTTTCTGATCCTTGACCTCGAGTCTATAGGGAGTTCACCTTGCATGCATGTATACTCATACTCTCGCACTGAGCGTTTTATGCTCACGTCTCGTACTCTGTATTTTCTGGACACCCTATTCCATGGGGCAGGTTTGCGATTGGACGAGGAGGGTGGATCCAGGAGGGGCTAGTCTGTGGTTGGCCAGCTGGAGCTTCGTCTAGGTTTTATTACTGTTGTTTGGGTTTATACAGCTATTCGATTTGGTTGTATAATATTGGATAAATTGCAGATTCCTTTACTTGGGATTGTATAATGTTAATAGTTTCCGCAGTTTTATTCTGATATCTGTTTTATTAAGTTAAATTGCATGCCTAAGTTCTGTTTAGTAGGTGATCCGGGTAAGGGTCACTACATTTATGGTATCAGAGCATGCAAAAGATTCTTGGGATTTAGTCTCATCTTGAGGTATTTTTGTAGATGTCAAATCGTGACGACCAGAGTTCTCATGGCAGTGTTGGTGGGCGTTGGGGTGATGCCGACCGGGAGCCTCGTCGAGAACGGCGTCATCGTCACCATGACGACGAGCGTTTCACTGTGCGTCGATTCTTAGCTATGGGTCCTAAGCCCTTAGTTGGAGGTGAGTCTCCGGAGGATGCGGAGAACTGGTTAGACCGCATGGAGACGACTTTTCAAACTTTCCAATGCACCGATGAGCAGAAGGTGGAGACCCTTGGCTATCTTCTGGATGGGCGTGCGCACAGGTGGTGGAGGTTTACTTCTACACCTTTTGTTGCAGCGAGAGGAGTGGCCACCTGGGCCGAGTTTCGCACAGCTTTCCAAAAGCGGTATTTTCCTCCGGCACTCCGTCAGTCGAAGGCAGGCGAGCTACTGAGTCTGCGACAGGGAGTCATGTCTATCGATGAGTATCAGCAGAGGTTCTTTGATCTGCTATCCTATTGCCCCGAGATTGCTGATAGCTCAGAGATGAAGTATAATCTGTTTCTTCAGGGCCTTAACCCTGAGATCCATGACCGTGTGGCAGTTGGTGACGACATGTCCTACGAGGGTTTGGTGAGCCGTTGTCATCAGGCAGAGGACAGCATTCGGCGGAACAGGTCTTTCTCTCAGTCGAGACCTGCTAGTTCTTTGGGTCCCCGTGCCCAAACTTTCAAGAAGTCTGGATCTTCTTCTTCCTCTGGTTCTGGAGGTATTGTCCGTTTCGGTAAGAAGGACAAGTTGCTTTGACTACCAGTGACGGATTTTGATCTGAGCATTGCTTGGTGTTAGCAATGAATTATTCAATTTGCGGAAATATGATCCAGTGATCGTCCCATGTTTGTCAGTGGACGAATTTTGAAGACTGTTAGTCAGAGTGTTTTGCTTGGGGTGCTTCCAGCAGATTTCTCAAGATTTTTTGTTGAGAGGCGATTCGACAAGTGCTCATGGATTTCAATGAACATTAGCAGGTTAGCATTAGTTGTTTCATGGGATGAAACAACAGCTGAGACTTGTGTTTCTGAGTCTGGCAGGATTGTTGTCACTGAGATCCCAGTGCGTTTTGATATGTTGTGTCATTGAGAGGGTTAGATAACGTAATTGCCACTAGTATTGATAGATTCTGTGCGGGATCAAGGTGAATCAGTTTTGTTATCCCCGCTAGTGAGCCAAAGGTTTGGTTATCTGGAACAGGATAACCGGAATCATTTTTGTCGATACTATCTCTAGTTCCGAGATAGAAGTAAGCATTCGATATAGGCTACTAATGCTGAGGGTGGTGTTGGTCCATTTGAGGGTTTCAGCAGGATGGTAGTGAATTTCGAGGCAACGACCTCGAAGGATGCATTTAGACAAGAAATTGTGTATAAAGATTTTGTCATCTGTTTACTTAGTTGGTGTTCTTTGGAAAACATTCATCGGGCAAAGTGAGTACTGAAGGTATGTACTATGACGCCAGGAATTGTCAGGATTTTGTTGTTATCCATGGAAGGATGACTAATGCGATCGAGTAGATGCTATCTACGATAGCGGGATTCAGATCAAGGTTTATCGCAATCAGTCTGAGGATTTCAGATGGTTAGAGTGGTGGTAGTGATGCGATTGCTTTGCGAACTGGTGGCCGGTAGTTTCAATTTCTATTCGCATAAGGTACTGTTTTGGGAAGAAATATTTTATCCTTCGTGATAAAGAGTAACTCACATGAGTTCTTGGAAGAAGGATATCTAGGGTTTGACCGAAAGTCAAATCTAGATCAATTTGTTTTAGAACTTTGCGATAACATCAAGGGATGCGATGTTACCGTTAGACCAGTGAAATACAATGTGTTGTATCTGGTTTTATCGTGGGCAGCGATGGAGTTCGTGCATGTCTAGAGAATAGCTGATGGCTAGTTACGATCTTAGCAGGAGTGTCATCGCTAGGATTTGTAGGCAGTGTGGCTGATACAGTCTGCAATTTGGACCGAAGGTGCCGTGTTGTTGTGGTTATCGATGGATAACCGACGATAGTCAGCAGTGTTACTCGATTCTCGCAGGATTGCTGATAAGAAGGCAGTGATTTCCAGAGTGATTGTTAAAAGCGTGCGAGTTTGAAATCAGTGCGAATTATAAATCGAGTTTATGTTCTGATGTGGTTCAGTGAATGACAGACCTTGCAGGTTTAGCGAGGTTTGGTATTGTCGAAGGTTATTTGACCAGATGTTTTGAACCGGAACTATTAATGAATTGGACGAATGGTTTATACTATAGTCCCGAGGTTTACCTTAGATTTCGAGGACGAAATCCTTTTAAGGTGGTGGGAATGTAGTGGCCCATATCCAAAATTAACGATAATGAGTAATTATCGTGTGATCATGTTATATTTAGTAAAACGTGATTAAGAAGACTTCTAAATGGATTAACGGAGCCCAGAAATAGACCCAAAATGATCAAAAATGGTCCAGAGGGTCAGACAGATCGGAAGCTCCGAAGTTAGGATCGGATGCTCCGAAGGTGATCGGAAGCTCCGATCGAATTACGTCATCCATGACGTGTGGTTGATCGGAAGCTCCAAACAGGATTGGAAGCTCCGATCACCCCTATCCGAAGTCAACCAGTGAGATTTTGACATGTGGCAGATAAGGATGTTCGGAAGCTCCGATGGCAGGATCGGACGTTCCGATCGAGGATCGGAGGTTCCGATCGATGCCTATAAATATAAGGTCCGAGGCATTCATTTCTTGCCAATTCCGAATTCTCTCCTTCGCCCTCGTGGTCCTATTTTAAGGCTTTGGGTACTCTTATTCTAGAGTTGGAGTAGGATATTTGTTTTAGTATAGTCAGACAGTGTCTTACATAGTAGCGGAGCAGTGCTCGTGTTGTAGAGCCGTGTTCGAGGCTGTGGATTTGCAGTAGGGGAGTGCCCTAGTTGCGGGATAGTCGCCATCAGTGGGCTGACGACGGACGCAGGTATAGCTATGGTCTCCTTAAATTATTTAAGAGTATGCAATAGCTTAGTTAAGGCTTTTAGAGCTTATTGAATGATGCATGGGTATTTGCATTGTAGACATGATGATAGACTTGGAACCTAGAGTGGGACTACTAGGACTGCCTTAGAAAGGTACGTAAGTACTGACTGAGATTGGCAGCGGATATGCATGCTTATATGTTGCATTTATGTGTTTGCATGTTATTATTGTTATGCGGCATGTGCATATCATCTTGTTCCTGTACATCTGTATATCTTTCGAGATGAGCCAGTTAGGGTTGCTCAGCCCTGTTAGGACGTTTGATATCGAGTACCCCTAGGTACTGATACCTGAAGGACTCCGTGGTCCGCGTTCGTGATTTGGGAATGAGTGGTCGCACACTGTGGTTAGCTACCCCGATATGACGAGCTTATATCCCAGGCGCCAGTCTGAGTAGTTCGTATACAGTTATCCCATATATGGATACCCTATCATTTGCATGCATCATATTTTTATGTTTATCCGTGCTTTCGTATTGAGCTTAGAGCTCACGTTCAGTATTTTTTTGTGTATCTGGATACCCTATTCGACGGGGCAGATGTAGGTGCAGGATTGAGCACCAGGAGCCTGGAGGAGCCAGCGACCTTGTAGACAGCAGTATTTAGCTGTAGGTTTTTATCTATGTAAATTCGATTGGGTTGTATAAATCGATGATGATTAGCCGGGTGTATTCTGCCGGTCTGCTTGTATCTAAGTCTTCCGCAGCGATTTTATTTAATGCATGCTTTATTATGATCTTAACTCTGATTAGGTAGTGGATCCGGGTCGGGTCGCTACACGTGGGTAGGGTAATTTTTCTCATGAATCTTCATCTGTCTTGAGGCATATGCTATCACTTTTCCATCTTGCATCAAAACAACCCCTAATCCACATTTGGAAGCATCTGTATAAAGTACAAATTGACCGGTACCATTTGGTATCATTATCACTGATGCTATCATCAATTTTTCCTTCAATTCCATAAAACTCTTCTCACACAGATCGGACCATTCAAATTTTACATTCTTCCGAGTCAACATCGTCAATGCCAAAGCTATTTTGGAGAATTCCTGAATGAATCTCCTATAATAGCCTGCTAGTCCCAAGAAACTTCGTATATCTGTAGCGTTCTTTGGAGTAATCCAATTTCAAATCGCTTCTATCTTCGATGGATCAACCTCTATTCCTTTTTCTTAAATTAAGTGTCCCAAAAATGCAATCTGTTCAAGCCAAAATTCACATTTACTTAATTTAGCAAACAACTGTTTCTTTTTCAAAATCTGCAAAACCGTAGTTAAATGCTGGCGATGCTCATCAAAACTACGAGAGTAGATCAATATGTCATCTATGAATACAATGACGAATTGATCCAAGAAAGACTGGAACACTCTATTCATAAGATCCATGAATACTGCCTGAAACAACCCTAACTCTACTTTAAATAATAATTAAATAAAATGCGGATTTTAAGAAAATTTTCGGCATGACCTATCTATTTATATTTAAACCCGCTTATCACAGACAGCAACTAAAAATACAACCAACAATACTGAATAAACTAGTTCGAGAAATGAACGAGAACCGGAGAAAAATTTTCAACATTCAAAACGTCCATAAATCATATAATTTTATAATTACATGCCCAAATACAATCGATAAATCCTTACGTTTGCATTAATCCAATCAACAAAAAAAATGAAAGACTATAAAGCATTAAAGTAAACTTTTTTGCGGAAGACTAGCATAGGTCGGAGGGATGTGCCGTGTCCGCATCACAGTCCACCCGATAGTCTTGCCCCTCGATCTCAAAGATAACTTAGCCTGCACCAAATAGATGTAGTGAGCCTAGGGACCCAACAAGAATATGGTGAAGTAACAAGGGTTTAAAATACATGCGAAAATACTTAAAATACTGTACTTATAATACTTTGGAACATACTCAGACAAGTTGAATGATAAAAGAGAATGAGACTTACTGCATGCAATGAACTCACACATAACTCATACTTTTAAACTTGGAACTTTCTTAAACTTTATTTGAACCTCATGCATAACTGAAACTGAATAAACTGAACTGAACTGAATAATACTTTGTGCCCTTTCTTTAAAAAAAATAGACTTCCCAAAAGGGAGAACTTAAATTTAACATATGCATGGCTAAGTCCAACATAATGAAAGTAACTGAATAAAATGTACTGAAACATAGTCATATAAATTTTGAACTGTAACTGTGAACTTAAATTCTTGAATTGTGACTCTGTACTTTCTATTATGATCATGGCTGCAGTGCACTATGCCGCAAGGAAGTCAGGATAACCCCCAACTCGTCTTGCCCATACTTGGTAGGGGAAGCCAGGATTTCTCCCAACTCGTCCAAACCCATACTTGGTAAGGGAAATCAGGATTTCTCCCAACTCGTCCAAACCCATAAATTTGGTAAGGTAAGTCAGAACGTCTCCCAACTCGTCCAAACTCATAATAAATATAGTCACAATCATCTCACTTCGTTCGTAAAATATTTTCTTTCATATTTTCTTGCCTTGATTTAAAAACTTAGCATGCATATGTAGATGTAATGTACTTGTAAATATTAACTCAATAATCATGCAAAAGACTCAAATATTGATGACCGGGATGGTGATGTAGGGAGCAGACCAAAGGATGGAAATCTAAACCATAACTTGCGCTTAGGACAATTCGAGCGGTTCGCCCGTAAAACTTGTAACTTACTCGATTCTTATTCAAAAAGGATTTCGATTGAAACCACGACTACATGACACTTAGAACTAAGTAAGAAAATCATCCTCGGAGTATTATTCCTATACAATCATTTTATAAAAAAATATTTCCGAACAGCAAGCCTATGACTTCAAAATTCTGTACCTATTCATTCAAACGCCTAGAACACAATTAAAACTTAACCGAATTACTTCCCGCTTGAACCGACGTATTCCTAACATCCTAGGATAATTCCAGACCAAATCCCTTCACTAAATCATGAGTTTAACCCTGCCTTAGAAATCAGTTTCCGAACAGCTCAACTCACCACAAAATTCTGCTCAACTCCTAGCTCACTACCCTTCCCATAACATGTCATTTGACATCCATATTCCAAACCAATAAGCTAGGATCATGACCAATACTTAGACCCTCTCAAACACTCAAGACTCACCCCTTACCAGTATAGTCTAACTCAAAAAAAATAAGTCTTTAGTGAGCACCCCCAAACCGAACCCACCCAAGACCAACACCATAGCTGTTGGAAAACGCGTGTTCCCAGATCAATCACGATTGATATCCGGTGCAGCGGAAGTTTAAAATTTTATCATGGAACAATTCCATGGTGTGGGTATCAACCATTCAACGATTAAATTATATTGTGTGTGTAAAATTCAAATAACAATTAATTAAATTTTACCTTAAATCTCGAAGCGAGATTATTGGACACCAACAGAATTAATCTGCTCTTGTTGTCTCTCCCAGGAACTGATGAACTCCTTCAATCAGGTCCACGAATGGGGTTTAAATCCCTCTGATAGATTGCACTAGAAAATCTATCAGAAGTTTTTCTGCGAAGAGATTAAACGAATCTGATTCGTTATTCCTGACTGCAATTCAAAATCACAGACCGGAATTTCTCTGACAGAGAGGGAGGGGTTCGGCCGAAATATGTTTGAGAGAGAGAGGAGGGTTTCGAAAATCCTGTCTCAAAAATAATGACCTGTTGTGTGTAATTTCTGTACTGTAATAACTTATTTATAATGCAGGCCACTAACACCTTAGGGCCCATTAGTCATAAGTTGAGGCCCGACAAGCAAAGCCCGCATGTTCAGAAATTAATATAAAATTCATCGTGACTCCGATTGATAAACCGATTTTACCAATGTGCACAGAAACCATTTCTGCACATTTTAAAGTCAAGATAAATTTTCCTGAATCCGAATTCAGTGGTTTCCAAAAATGTACATCCCTATGTCATTTTAGGAAATCCTACTCCCTTACTCTTATTTAAGAAGTCCAACTTCTTTATTCATTAAATTTAACTCTTTAAATTTAACTATCTCAACGGGGATTAAAACTCCATTACACTGTGTGACCCTCAATGGTTCAGGGATACAGCTAGCCGTGGGCTCACAACTCCTTGTGACTCGGAACAACGATTTCCGACTTGCCCAACGAATCATGGTAAAGCGCCTAGCAACATCGCCCCATGATTCCCTAGGTATCACTGATAGTGCCTACAAGAACCAGTAGATTTTGGTTAGCGTACAGTACGGTCCCTTCATCCAAATATCCCGATCGAATCAACAACCATTGGTATATCGAGAGTCGCTCAAGATTCGATAACTATTCAATACATCTTGAAGATCAAATTAGTGACATCGCATGTGCTACTAAGAAACCATTTCTTAAATCACATCAAGTACTCTGGCCAGAGATTCGTCACACTAATATCTCCTCAGATCGCATAGGATATCCACACTCGCAAGTATGTGGTGAATCCTTGACAACAATGCATCGACTCCTATATGTGTTGTAACTGTACCCAATCCCGACACCTGATGACCCCCATAGAGTCGGTAAACGAGTCAAAGCACAGTACTAGCATATAGAGTCTCCATGATGTTTCAAGTAGTAAGGACTAATGGTGTACAACCAAAACCGCGGACTTTATCCACTCGATAAGTGATAACCACTTGGAAAGTCCGGATAGGGTAGTTCGATTATTCATCCTATGAATATCCATTTGCATGCTTCGAACATCTCCATGTTCCCTACCAATGAAACGTGGTACTCCGCATCGCAAATGCTAGTCTCAAACTCGAGCGATCCTTATCCTTATTATCGGACGGCTCAATTGACTAGGAACAGTTTAGAATATACAGTGACTATAAGATGTATTTCATGATAGACATCCCCATGTTCTACCACATCTTACATACACTATAGTATATTCAAGGTCTTTATCAAAACAACAATAGTATATCACAATATAACAATATGAAGAAAGATAAAGTCATTGCCATTAATAAAAGTGTAAATTATATTAAACAAAAGATCGTTTGTACAAAGAGTCATCAAAGCCCATAGCCACAAGTTGGCTCACTGGGCACCCACTCTTTCAATCTCCCACTTGCCCTATAGCCAACTAGTCATACTACGTAGACCCATTGCTTCGCGATGTTTGTCAAACAATGGTCCTGGCAAGGGCTTAGTAAGCGGATCAGCGATATTGTCTGCAGAGGCCACTCGTTCGACAGTGATGTCTCCTCTTTCCACAATCTCCCGGATGATGTGGTATTTCCTCAGTACGTGTTTGGATCTTTGATGAGACCTTGGTTCCTTTGCTTGAGCAACGGCACCCGTGTTGTCACAGTACACCGGGACTGGACCAACAAATTCAGGAATGACGCCCAACTCTTGGACGAACTTCCTCATCCAAACGGCCTCTTTAGCAGCAGCTGATGCTGCAATGTATTCAGCCTCAGTGGTGGAATCCGCTGTGGTGTCCTGCTTGGAACTCTTCCAAGAGACAGCACCGCCATTGAGCATGAACACAAATCCAGAGGTTGACTTCGAGTCATCCACGTCACTTTGGAAGCTAGAGTCGGTATAGCCTTCCAATTTCAGATCTCGTCCTCCATATACCATGAACATATTCTTAGTCCTTCGTAAGTACTTAAGAATGTCCTTCACGGCTTTCCAATGCATTTGACCGGGATTAGCTTGATATCTGCTCGTGACACTCAGAGCAAATGCTACATCCGGTCTGGTAGATATCATCCCATACATGATACTACCTATAGCTGACGCATATGGTACATGTGTCATATTCTCTATCTCTTCATCAGTCTTGGGACACATAGACTTGGATAGAGAAACTCCATGACACATGGGTAGATGTCCTCTCTTGGACCCATCCATTGAAAACCGTTTCAATATGGTGTCGATGTAGGTTGATTGAGTGAGTCCTATCATTCTCTTAGATCTATCTCTATAGATCTGTATCCCAAGAATGTAGGATGCCTCACCCAAATCCTTCATCGAGAATCTACCTGATAACCATATCTTTGTTGACTGTAACATCCCTACATCATTCCCAATGAGTAGGATGTCATCAACATAAAGTACTAAGAATGTCACAGCATCCTTAACTACTTTCTTGTACACGCACGGTTCCTCCGGGTTCTTGATGAAACCAAAATCTTTTATTGTTTCATCAAATTTCTGGTTCCAACTTCTTGATGCTTGTTTTAGACCATAAATTGATCTCTGAAGCTTGCATACCTTATGCTCGCTTCCCATGGATGTGAACCCCTCTGGCTGCTTCATATAGATTTCTTCCTTAATGTCTCCATTAAGAAAAGCAGTCTTCACATCCATTTGCCATATCTCATAGTCATACCATGCAGCTATGGCAATAAGGATTCTTATGGACTTGAACATTGCAACTGGTGAAAAGGTTTCATCATAGTCAACTCCTTGTCTTTGAGTGTAACCTTTCGCCACCAATCGCGCCTTGTAGGTCAATACCTTACCATCAGGCCCAAGCTTTCTCTTGTAGATCCATTTACACCCTATTGGAACAATTCCATCAGGAGGATCTACTAAAGACCAAACTTGGTTTGTATGCATTGAATCCAATTCAGACTGCATAGCTTCAAGCCATAAATTTGAATCCGCATCAGAAATTGCTTCCTTGAAGTTTCTTGGATCACATCCAATGTCGGGTTCATCTTGATCCCCTTCAAGAAGAAGACCATATCGAACAGGAGGTCTAGAAGTCCTCTCGGATCTTCTAGGTTCAGGCGTGTCCATTAATGGTTCCTGAGGCGTAGGATCGTTATTTTGTATTTCGGGTTCTTCTCGAACTTCTTCGAGTTCCATCATCTCGCCTTTCTTATCCAATAAGAACTCCTTCTCCAAGAAGGTGGCATTCCTAGAAACAAACACCTTTGTTTCAGCAGGATAATAGAAATAATATCCGATTGAATTCTTCGGATACCCTACAAAATAACATAAGCTGGATCGACTATCCAGCTTATCTCCCACTGTCCGCTTCACGTAAGCAGGACATCCCCAAATCCTCAAGTACGAATACTTAGGAGCTTTGCCATTCCATAACTCGTATGGTGTTTTGTCCACTGCTTTAGTGTGGACGTTGTTCAACAACAATACCGCTGTTTCAAGCGCATAGCCCCAAAACGAAGGTGGAAGCTTAGTGAAGCTCATCATGGATCGAACCATGTCCAACAAAGTTCGATTACGACGCTCCGATACACCATTCAGCTGTGGTGTCATAGGAGGAGTCCACTGAGAGAGAATCCCATTCTCTTTTAGATAGTCCAAAAACTCGGTACTTAAGTATTCTCCACCTCGATCCGATCGAAGTGCTTTAATACTTTTACCTAGCTTGTTTTCTACTTCAGCCTTGAATTCTTTGAACTTTTCAAATGCTTCAGACTTATATTTCATTAAATATAAATACCCATACCTTGAATAATCGTCAGTAAAGGTAATGAAGTAGGTGTGGCCATATTGAGTCCCAACTCTAAATGGTCCACAAACATCTGTATGGATCAAATCCAACAGATTTTGACTACGCTCAGGCTTTCCCTTAAAAGGAGATTTAGTCATTTTCCCTTTTAGACAGGATTCACAAGTAGGTAGAGAGTTAATATCAGACATATCAAACATGCCCTCTCCCACTAGCTTGTTCATCCTCCTTGAGGAAATATGACCTAGCCTAGCATGCCAAAGGTTCGCCGGGTTTTGACTATCGATTTTCCTTTTGTTTGTTGTCGCCGGTTTATCAATATAATTTATTGGAACATCTTTTAGTTTTAAGTTGTAT
The DNA here is from genome assembly GCF_033568475.1 of Henckelia pumila. Lineage (NCBI taxonomy): Eukaryota > Viridiplantae > Streptophyta > Magnoliopsida > Lamiales > Gesneriaceae > Henckelia > Henckelia pumila. The sequence goes on along the minus strand of NC_133120.1, from coordinate 34,391,093 downwards.
AGATCGTTTTCAAGTTGTCCATTTCCAATCAAACATTCATTCTTGTAAATATTGCAAATCCCATTCACAAAATTGCAAGAATAACCATCTCTATCTAGCATAGAAACAGAAATAATGTTTTTAATTAAATCCGGAACAAATAAAACATCTCTTAAAAATAACTTAAAACCGTTCTGCAAAATTAAACAAACATCTCCAATGGCTGTAGCTTCAACTCTGGAACTATTCCCGAGCCTCAGCTGGGTCTCACCCATTCTAAGCCTGCGACTTCTTGTCATCACCTGCAAATCATTGCAAATGTGAGATCCACATCCGGTATCCAATACCCAAGAAGTAGTATTAAGTGAAATGTTTATTTCAATATAGAACATACCCTTTGCAGTTCCCAACTGCTCTAGATATTCCTTGCAGTTGCGCTTGCAATGACCGGGCTTCTTGCAGTAATGGCAAACATCCTTGGATTTTCCATTGTTTGAAGCCTTTGTCTTGTGCTTCTTCTCGGGCTCGACTTTCTTGGGTGGGGCAGAACGTTTCTTGCCTTTCATACTTGGCCCCTTCTTAGCAGAAGATGAGGAGCCCACCAAGAAAGCTGGCTTATCCTTCTTAAGTGTGGATTCATATGTCACAAGCATATTGACCATCTCTTCAAGGGTGGCCTCTATCTTGTTCATATTAAAATTTACCACAAATCCGTCAAACGAAGAAGGAAGAGACAGAAGCAGTAAATCCACGTTGAGTTCATGCTCCAACACCAAATCAAGGGTCGCTAACTTTTGTATGAGCCAAATCACTCGTACCCCATGATCACGGACCGAAGTCCCTTCACGCATGCGACACGTCATCAGCTCCTTAACAGTAGCGAACCTTTCAGCCCTCGATTGAGCCCCAAAAAGTTCCTTGAGTTGAGCGTGAATGTCAGCAGCATTCACGGTGTCCTCAAATCGCCTCTGGAGTTCATCAGACATCGAGGCTTGCATATAGAATTTGGTCTTGATGTCATGGTCCCACCATGCATCAGTTTGGCCAATTCCTCCGGACTTACGTCAGCTGGTGCTTCCTTCGGAGGTGATTTCTCTAACACGTAGAGCATCTTCTCCGAAGTCAAGACAATCTTCAACTTCCGGAACCATTCCGTATAGTTTGCGCCAGTTAACTTGTTTTGTTCGAGGATCGAGAATAAAGGATTACGCGAATTCATCGTATGAAATACTGAAAAGAAAAACAGACATATATCAATGATTGTTTAAGCAATTTACTAAGACATAAAATAGGCGAAATTTAATTTTATGAATCTCACTCCCACTATTTTAACGATTTCACTACCCTCTAGTGAAAACGGGAAACTTTTTCCTTAGTGAGAACATGGAGTCCAATTGACAAACTTATGGTCCCGAATAATATCAGCCAACCATAATTCTCAAAAGGTAGAGCCCAATTGCTTCCAAAGCAACCCCCATGTGTTTACCTCATGTCCAATAAGGGCCCAATAATATGACTCCGTTTAAAGTGACATGTCAAGATGACCCATCAATATTAAGTTGTGATGGACGGTCGCCATGTGGATCCCCCAATAATATGAGCCGATCCCATGGGAGTTCCACCCAACTTACAACATTTGTCGATCCAATGTACAGCTTTCCGACGAACGGGCCCCCCCAATAATATGAGCCGGACCGTATCCGCGGGTAGCATCTCATACATTGACCGTTGATGGAAGGTAGGAACATTTAAACAAATTTAAATTTCCTTTATTTATCTTGATATCAATTTTAAATCATATTTAAAATGAGGGATTTTTAATTATAAAAATATTTGTCTCATCATATTCAATTTATTGCATGCTTGCCGGATTCACGCAATTATGTCTAAACATGCATACAATCATAATATCATATATTATTTAGGATGATCGATTCCATTTCTAATTGACCCGTGGTTGCCAATCACGAGTCTTAGTCCAATCCTAGGTAATATGCAGTATGCAATGCAATCCTATTACATGTGCTTCCAATTTACATTTCTTCAGTCTTTATTGTCTGCTGGGCCCACCATCTTCAAATCTTGATCTCCCATTAAATCTAATGTATTTACAATAAATAGCAATGACAAGTAGGGGATACATTTTTAGGGGTGGGAACGGGCCATAAACCAAGCCCACTTTTATTACATATGACATTCATATTGGGCCATAAACCAGGCCCATTAATAAAACCAACAACAATAAAACAAAATGTAAATTCCTAACATACACCTACAAAATTGGTCATGGCAATCGATCATCCTTATCCAATAACTTTTAATTCAAAATTAATTTATTGGATAACATGCAGTGGCAATTCAAATTTAAACAAGATAAAATCATATTTTACATATAAAATCTCATTTCACATATAAAATCATATTTTATCTCTTTATCAAATAAAATCATATTTTATCTACAAAATCCAATTTTATAGATAAAATCATATTTTACTTAATATATCATAAGATCAAATCTTATCATCAATTGTACCAAAATAATTGATTTCAAAATTCAATTTAAGGATAAAATATTAAAATTTTCCAAAAATTCAAATTTATCCAAAAATCAATTTTAAAATTTACGGACTCGAACAATTCGATCCGAAATCTCGTGAACCAATCAAAAACAATTTTTGACCGGACCAAAAATAAAATTTTAACACATTAAAATTAATTTTAAATAAAAAATTTAATTTTTCCCGCGGGCCGCCCGGGACACTCCCGGGCCGGCCCGCACCCGTGGGCGCGGGCCGGGGCAGCAACAGTTGCTGCCCTGGCGGCGCCGTGCGCCGCCCTGGGCGGCGCCGAAGCGCCGAGCGCTGCCCTGGCGGCGCTGAGCGCCGCCCCTGGGCGACGCCGTGCGCCCCCTTTGGGCGGCGCCGTGCGCCGCCCGGGGCAGCAACAATTGCTGCCCCACCGGGCAGCGATCCAATCGCTGCCCGGGTTTTGCCCTGAAAATATTTTTTTTTTTATTTAAAAATATTTATTTTGTTTCAAAAATCGAGACTCAAAAATTTTTGTACAATCGATTAATTTAATCGTTTGATCTGAGCAACCTGGCTCTGATACCACTGTTGGAAAACGCGTGTTCCCAGATCAATCACGATTGATACCCGGTGCAGCGGAAGTTTAAAATTTTATCATGGAACAATTCCATGGTGTGGGTATCAACCATTCAACGATTAAATTATATTGTGTGTGTAAAATTCAAATAACAATTAATTAAATTTTACCTTCAATCTCGAAGCGATATTATTGGACACCAACAGAATTAATCTGCTCTTGTTGTCTCTCCCAGGAACTGATGAACTCCTTCAATCAGGTCCACGAATGGGGTTTAAATCCCTCTGATAGATTGCACTAGAAAATCTATCAGAAGTTTTTCTGCGAAGAGATTAAACGAATCTGATTCGTTATTCCTGACTGCAATTCAAAATCACAGACCGGAATTTCTCTGACAGAGAGGGAGGGGTTCGGCCGAAATATGTTTGAGAGAGAGAGGAGGGTTTCGAAAATCCTGTCTCAAAAATAATGACCTGTTGTGTGTAATTTCTGTACTGTAATAACTTATTTATAATGCAGGCCACTAACACCTTAGGGCCCATTAGTCATAAGTTGAGGCCCGACAAGCAAAGCTCGCATGTTCAGAAATTAATATAAAATTCATCGTGACTCCGATTGATAAACCGATTTTACCAATGTGCACAGAAACCATTTCTGCACATTTTAAAGTCAAGATAAATTTTCCTGAATCCGAATTCAGTGGTTTCCAAAAATGTACATCCCTATGTCATTTTAGGAAATCCTACTCCCTTACTCTTATTTAAGAAGTCCAACTTCTTTATTCATTAAATTTAACTCTTTAAATTTAACTATCTCAACGGGGATTAAAACTCCATTACACTGTGTGACCCTCAATGGTTCAGGGATACAGCTAGCCGTGGGCTCACAACTCCTTGTGACTCGGAACAACGATTTCCGACTTGCCCAACGAATCATGGTAAAGCTCCTAGCAACATCGCCCCATGATTCCCTAGGTATCACTGATAGTGCCTACAAGAACCAGTAGATTTTGGTTAGCGTACAGTACGGTCCCTTCATCCAAATATCCCGATCGAATCAACAACCATTGGTATATCGAGAGTCGCTCAAGATTCGATAACTATGCAATACATCTTGAAGATCAAATTAGTGACATCGCATGTGCTACTAAGAAACCATTTCTTAAATCACATCAAGTACTCTGGCCAGAGATTCGTCACACTAATATCTCCTCAGATCGCATAGGATATCCACACTCGCAAGTATGTGGTGAATCCTTGACAACAATGCATCGACTCCTATATGTGTTGTAACTGTACCCAATCCCGACACCTGATGACCCCATAGAGTCGGTAAACGAGTCAAAGCACAGTACTAGCATATAGAGTCTCCATGATGTTTCAAGTAGTAAGGACTAATGGTGTACAACCAAAACCGCGAACTTTATCCACTCGATAAGTGATAACCACTTGGAAAGTCCGGATAGGGTAGTTCGATTATTCATCCTATGAATATCCATTTGCATGCTTCGAACATCTCCATGTTCCCTACCAATGAAACGTGGTACTCCGCATCGCAAATGCTAGTCTCAAACTCGAGCGATCCTTATCCTTATTATCGGACGGCTCAATTGACTAGGAACAGTTTAGAATATACAGTGACTATAAGATGTATTTCATGATAGACATCCCCATGTTCTACCACATCTTACATACACTATAGTATATTCAAGGTCTTTATCAAAACAACAATAGTATATCACAATATAACAATATGAAGAAAGATAAAGTCATTGCCATTAATAAAAGTGTAAATTATATTAAACAAAAGATCGTTTGTACAAAGAGTCATCAAAGCCCATAGCCACAAGTTGGCTCACTGGGCACCCACTCTTTCAATAGCCTCTTCTTTTCCAATTTACAAGCTAGCCTCATCACATCCTAAGCACTACCATGTGAGCTACATTCTCACCCATGGTAGCTCCTAACTCACCATCCAAACAACACAAACCGCAACCCAATAAGAATCGAACCAAGAAAAGCACCATATGTTTCTGAAATATTTGAAAAATTCAAGGGCATCAAGAGAGGCATATTCAAACTCCCAACTCAACTTATTTTCAACAATAACATATGACAATAAACCAACATAAGCATAAACATGGCAATGTAAGAGCTGGAATTTTTGAAATATTCACCTAAAAATTCATAAAAATTCGAAATGCATAAAAACAGGACAACCACATGACATAATAATCTACTCGGGGCCAAATGAAACCATAATATTGCCTAAATAGATAAAATTCGAGATAAGGAGCTCAAGGAGAGCTGAAATCGGCCTAGGGAGAGCAGGGAGTTTCGAACAGCTTGCTTGGAGATATGGCCACGCCGAAAGGGCGGTTGGCAGCGGCGGCGACGTGCTGGACAGCAACGGCAAGATGAGAAGAATGGGAGGAAGAAATCGATGGGTGAGATTTTGAGAAAGAGGGAGAAAAATGTGAGGTTGGGCTAGGGTTTGGGTTCGATTTATTTTGTGATAAATTGTGTTTTAAGTGTATATGTGTGTGTATGTATAGGTGTATGTAAGTATAGGTGGGTGTGTGTGATTTTATGAAAAAGTGTTACTTTTAAAAAGTGCTACTCCCTTATAAAATTCTTGCACTACACACACATTATTTCTTTCAAATTTTAATGTTTAAAAATACAAGTATTGAAGTAAATAATTTAGTTTTCGCTAGTCCGGGTTTGAAATTGCTAATTTTTGAAAAATTCTAAAGTAATCTTAAAAATTGTCGCAAAGGCGATTTTGGTCACCGGGAAAATCTTAAAAGTAAATACTTGAATCATTTCCCTCAATTCTCACTAAAATTAACTCTTGAAATAGTAATTTGGGAATTAACCACCGAAGTCCACCATCTCTGACAACTGAAACTGGAAGTTAATGAATTCAAGAATCTCAAGAATGATTAACGTAAATACTTGAGAAACTTAATCTTTAAAAGAATTTAAACAATAACTTAGAAGTTATAATTAACACTTTAAATATTTTTGATGTCGCAGCGATAAAAAAAATAATTAAACAATAAACAGAGCGAGTAAAATAACTTAAACAAACTAGACTAATGTTTAAAAGCAATTAATTAAATAAATACACAAGCGGAAATAAAAACTTCTAAAATAATTTGGACAATTAAAAAGGATTTAAATAGATAAGCTAGACATTTAAAATAATTTAAAATGGTTAACCGCCAAACTTAAGTTATTTAAAATAAAAAAATTAGACAATCGAAAGTATTTAAATAATTAAGCTAAACAACTAAAATCATTTAAATGAATAAAATAAATAATTAAAATCATTTAAATATGAAAGCTTAAACCTTTAAAATATTTAAAACAATTTAAATTGCACAATAAAATCATTGAATAAATAATAAAATATTTATTAGCACATAATTCAAATAAGGAATTTAAATCAAATAAACTTAAAAATAATAATCCTAATATTTATTAAATTTAATGCATGCGATTTAGTAGATTGAGTTTTAGGTAGCCCGTTCTCAAATCGATCTTATAGAACACCACAGCCCCTTGCAACTGATCAAACAAATAATCAATTCTCGGCAATGTATATTTGTTCTTCACCGTTACACGGTTAAATTACCTGTAATCGATGCATAACCTCATTGACCCATCTTTCTTCTTGACGAATAACAACGGTGCAACCCAAGGCGATACACTTGGTCTGATAAAGCCATTTATCGAGTAGATCCTGTAACTGCTCGTTTAATTTTTTAATTTCAGTTGATGATAATCTATATGATGCTTTGGAAACTGGTTGGGTTCCGGCCATCAACTCAATCCCAAATTCTACCTCCCTAGCTGGAGGTAATCCTGCAATATCATCAGGTAATACTTCCTAGAAATCTCTCACTACCCCAACTTCTTTAAGTTTCGGTCGAGGTAAATCTTGATCACAATTAGCATTTGCTATAAAACCTGTACATCCTTTATTTATAAATTTCAGGCTTTACTTGCTGAAATCATAAGAGACGAACTCTTCCTCGGTGAGGCATAATACAAAAACGGTTCACCATTCTTAATTTTCAAGGAAACCGTCATTAGTTTACAGTCTATGGTTGCCTCGTGTCCAGATAACCAATCCATCCCAATTATCATGTCAAAGTCAACCATATTCAGGACAATAAGATCGGCATGCAACTCATGACCCTTCATGTAGTAACCCGCATTTATAATTAGTGATTAATGAGTAATTAATCACATGATCATGTTTAGATTAAGTAAAACATGATTAAGTAAGTTCCTGTTGGGATAACGGACTTCAGGAATGGATTTAGAGCATTCGAATTAGTTGAATTGGTTCAGCAGGATCGGACGCTCCGAAGTAGACTTTGGAGGATCCGAAGTGGATCGGAAGCTCCGTGCCAGGATCGGAGGCTCCGATCGAGATCGGAAGCTCCGTCGGCAAGATCGGAAGCTCCGATCTGGACCAGGGCACATGTCATTGCTTACGTCAGCAAGGTGGCATCATGGCTGACGTAATATTGAACGATCGGAAGCTCCGAAGGTGCGATCGGAGGTTCCGAACGCTGTCTATTAATAGAGGGTCCGAGAATTCATTTTCTCGCACCAATTTCCTCTCTTCTCTCTCTATTCCTAAGCCTTCTAACTCGGATCTAGGGAGATCTAGGCGTCCTACGGGGAATCCGGAAGTGGCTTAGTGATCTAGGCGTCTTCGCGGAGCTATGGCCTAGTTTTGAGGCTATCAACAGCAAAGGGCTAACGACGGACGCAGGTATAGCTTTGTCATCCTAAAAATATTTAGGAGTATGCATTAGCTTAGTTAAGGCTTTTAGAGCTTTATTATTGATGCATGGATATTTGCATTGTAGTAGCAGTAAACTGGACTAGTAGACTTGGAGTCTAGACCATCGGAGCTAGGTTTGACCAGCAGTGTTAGAGGTACTTAAGTACTGACCGAGATAGCCGGCATGATATATTTGCATGAGTATGTGCTATATGCTTTTCATGTTTTAGCATGTTTTACCATCTTAACACATACATGATTTTACGTGTGACTGCATCCGGAGAGATGTGAGTCATTGACAGTCTCCATAGGGAACCATGATCTCATTGTGGACTCGAGTCAGGTATGACAGTTTCCATATGGGACTTGTAGCCTGTTTTGGATTCGGGTCAGGATGGGGTTGGCTCAGCCCTGATATGGAGTATACGAGTACCCCACGGAGTAGCTCTCTAGCCGATACTATATATTCTTGGCGCCATGAGAAAGTGTTTTTAATTGAGTTTTAAATCATCTGTGTGGGCATATTTGTATTTATATCATTGCTTCGTATTGAGCGTTCTAGCTCACGCCCCTGTGTTTGGGTATTGTGTACCTTGTGGCGGGCCAGGTTTGAGGCTGGACGGTCCAGGCGGCTCTCAGCAGGATTAAGCCTTGGGGAGTGCGAGGTTGTAGAGGGTAGGGATTTATTTATCTTGAACCTTCGATTTGGTTGTATAACAGTATTTATACACTTGTGATATCGTCGGTTGTATTCTGCCGATTGGATTTGTTGTATTTTAATTATCCGCTCTTTACACTTTAAGCTTTTATTGCGTGCGCTTTTACTGTAACTCTGATTAGGTAGTGGATCCGGGTTGGGTCACTACATTTTTGGTATCAGAGCGACGCATTGCACTGTGAATATCGTAAAGCGGATTAAGTAATTATCTGTTCTTATGTAACAGATGGCAGATTACGACGAGAGACACGGTAGCGTAGACGGCTGTCATTGGGGCGATCCGGATGATCGTAGACATCGGGGATAGACCGAGGAGCGCAGGCAAGTGAGCATGCGTAGATTCAAGGAGGTTAGCCTGAGACCTTTGACGGGTGGTGAGACAGCTGAAGAGGCGGAGGATTGGCTTGATAGGATGGAGCAGTGCTTCTTGGAGTTCCGTTGCACAGCTGAGGATAGGATGGAGATTCTTTCCTTTATTCTTGAGGGCAGAGCGAGGAAGTGGTGGAGATCTACTTCCGCACCGTTCATAGCAGCTAGAGGTACAGCTACGTGGGTTGAGTTCCGTACTGCTTATCAAAGGTTGTATTTTCCTCCAGCTCTTCGTCAGGCGAAAGCCAGTGAGTTGTTGAGTTTGCGACAGGGGACGATGACGATCGAGGAGTACCAGCAGAAGTTCTTTGATCTGCTACCTTTTTGTCCTCATGTTGCTGATAGTTTTATGGCGATGTTTGATCATTTCCTTCAAGGGTTGAACCCTGATATTCATCGGATGGTTGCTGTGGGCGGCGATGGGACTTACGAGGATTTGGTGGACCGTTGTCGCTAGGCCAAGGAAAGTATTCGGTGGAACAGGGGACTTTACTCTTATTCTTCCAGGTCAGCGAGTGCTAGTGCTTTGGGCCCTAGGGGGCAATCCTTCAAGAAGCCAGGAGGTACTTCTTCTTCTTCTTCCTCTGGATCTGGGGGAGTGCATCGTTTTGGTGGACAGAGACCGAACCGATGTAGTCAGTGCAGACGCAGGCATCCTCCAGGACAATGTGGTCGATCGACTACTGCATGTTTCCAGTGTGGCCAGGAGGGTCACATGAAGAGAGATTGTCCTATGCTGATTTTGGTAGTGAGTGGTTCCGGAGGTTCTCAGGTATCTGTTCAGCCACCTCAGTACCATTAGCCACCTTTTCAGCAGCAGTATTCGCAGCAGCGCCAGCAGCCGCAGCAGTCTCATAGATAGCCTACTTAGACTCCTTCTCGGGGTCATTCTTCTTTGAGGCCACGTACCCAGGGTCAGGTATTTGCGCTTAACCAGGAGCAGGCAGAGGCTGACAGTGATCGGATGATTGAAGGTATCTGTAGTTTATGTGGTTTTCCTGCATTTGTTTTAATTGATGCCGGTGCATCGCATTCTTTTGTCTCAGCACGTTTTGCTAAGAAGTATAGATTGCCGTTTATTCCTTTAGACGTGTTGCTAGTGGTTTCTACTCCTATGGGGAGCGAGGTTTTAGCCAAGCGTCTAGTTGTGGGTTTTGTTTTGGATTTCGAGGGACATCAGCTTAGTGCTAACCTGATTATTCAAGCGATGGAGGATTTCGATTGCATCATTGGGATAGATCTATTGACTACCTACCGAGCGATAGTGGATTGCTATCAGAGGTTTGTTCAGTTTCGTCCAGAGGATGACGAGTCATGGTATTTCTATGGTGAGGGAGCGTGACCCCCGATGCCAGTGGTTTCAGCTCTGAAGGCCCGGCGTGCTTTAGAGTCTGGCGGGGAAGGCTACCTTATCTACGCCATTGACGCATCCTTAGGAGAGCCAGTTATCCGAGAGATACCAGTGGTTCGTGACTTTCCAGATGTGTTTCCGGAGGAGATTCCAGGTTTGCCACCAGTAAGGGAGATTGAGTTTGGCAATGAGTTAGTGCCAGGGACTGCACCGATTTCCATAACTCCTTACCGATTGGCACCGTCAGAAATGAAAGAGCTGCAGAAGCAATTGCAAGATCTTCTTGATAAGGGTTATATTCGACCTAGTGTTTCACCATGGGGGGCCCCAGTACTGTTCGTCAAGAAGAAGGATGGGTCGATGCGGTTGTGTATTGACTACCGTCAGTTGAATCAGGTGACAGTGAAAAATAAGTATCCTCTTCCGCGGATAGATGATCTCTTCGATCAGTTGCTGGGTACTTCTATCTATTCGAAGATTGATCTTCGGTCTGGGTATCATCAGTTGCGAGTTCGACAGGAGGATGTTCCTAAGACAGCATTTCATACGCGGTATGGACACTATGAGTTTCTAGTGATGCCGTTTGGTTTGACGAATGCTCCAGCTGTTTTTATGGATCTGATGAACAGATTTTTCCGCGACTTTCTGGATATGTTCGTGGTGGTGTTCATCGATGACATTTTGGTGTATTCTCGCAGCAAGGATGAGCATGCCTACCATCTCTATATTGTACTGCAGGACTTGAGGGAGAGACAGTTGTACGCGAAGATGAGTAAGTGTGACTTCTGGATTGACCGAGTTGTGTTCCTTGGTCATGTCATTTCTCAGGAAGGCGTATCTGTTGATCCTAGCAAGACAGAGGCTATTTTGAATTGGTCACGTCCGACTACAGCTTCTGAGATTCGTAGTTTCCTTGGTTTAGCAGGATACTATCGTCGTTTTGTGGAGAATTTCTCTCAGATAGCTAAGCCTTTGACTCAGTTGACGAAGAAAGACGTTTCTTTTGTTTGGTCTTATTCTTGTGAAGACAGTTTTCATGAGTTGAGACGTCGTCTGACGACAACTCCAGTTCTTGCTTTACCGTCTAGATTAGGTGGTTTTGTAGTCTTCACTGATGCTTCTCTCCAGGGTTTGGAGTGTGTGTTGACTCAGAATGGCCACGTGATCACTTATGCCTCCAGACAGCTGAAGACTCACAAGGAGAACTATCCCGTACACGATTTGAAGCTAGCAGCCATTGTCTTTGCTCTTAAGATATGGCGTCACTATTTGTACGGAGAACGATTTGAGATCTTCACCGATCATAAGAGTTTGAAGAATCTGTTCACTCAGGCAGAGTTGAACATGCCGCAGTGTCCTTGGATGGATCTGTTGAAGGATTACGATTGTGAGATCAAGTACCATCCAGGTTCTTCTAACCCTGTTGCTGATGCGCTTAGTGGCAAAGTCTATGTGAGTTCCCTTTGTACCAATTCGGTACGGAAGGCAGTGGAAGAGTGTTGTTCTTCAGGATTCACATTCCTTCATAAGAAAGAACAGCAAGGGATTCGTGTTTCTTCTTTGCTTGCAGAGCCAGCGTTGTATCGACGAATCCGGGAAGCTCAGAATTTTGATCTGAAGACGCAGAAGTTAACCCGTTTGACTGGGGGTGATAGTACTTCTGGTTTCCATTTGCAGGGAGACGGTCTGTTGTGTCTTTCTGGTCGAGTTGTGGTACCCAAGGATTCTACTTTGAGGGAAGAGATCTTATCGCAAGCTCACTGCAGTCGATTCTCTGTACATCCAGGCATCATGAAGATGTATAAGGATCTTCGCACTCGATTTTGGTGGAAAGGGATGAAGCGCAGTGTCTATCAGTTTGTGTCCCGATGCCTTGTGTGTCAACAAGTCAAGGCAGAGTTTAGACGACCCGGAGGGTTACTTCACAGCTTAGAGATTCCTGAGTGGAAGTGGGAGCATGTGACGATGGACTTAGTCACCCACTTGCTTATGTCTTCCAGGAATTGTGATGCTATTTGGGTTGTCGTGGATTGGTTGTCGAAGTCAGCGCATTTTTTTCCCTATAACCGCGATTACACCTTTGATAGGATGGTGCAATTGTATGTACGGGAGATTGTTCGATTGCATGGGATTCCATTGAGCATTATCAGCGATAGAGATCCGAGATTCACCTTGAGATTTTGGGGTAGTTTCCAGCGAGCCCTCGGTACTACTTTGAGCTTGAGTACAGCTTATTATCCAGAGACGGACGGACAGTCGGAGCGTACTATTCGCACCCTAGAGGATATGCTTCGCGCGGCGGTAATGGATTTTGGTCCAGCGTGGCATGATCATTTACCCTTGGTAGAGTTCGTCTACAACAATAGTTTCCATCGCAGCATTGGCATGGCACCATTTGAGGCTCTTTATGGACGCCGTTGTTGTACACCTTTGTTTTGGGACGAGGTTGGCGAGCGTTAGGTTGAGGGTCCTCAGATGATTCAGCAGATGATTGATGCATTAGAGTTGATCCGACGCAGGATTAAGGCAGCCCAGGATCGACAGGCTAGCTACGCGAACACTCACCGCAGGCCACTTCATTTTGAGGTAGGGGAGTATGTTTTCTTGCGTGTGTCACCTTTCCGGAAGGTGATGAGGTTTGGTCGCAAGGGTAAGCTAACACCTAGATTTATTGGTCCTTTCGAGATTCTCGAGAAGGTTGGGGATGTGGCTTATCGTCTGGCCTTGCCACCCGATCTTTCGAAGATCCACGATGTGTTCCACGTGTCCTTGTTGAGGCAGTATGTGGCGGACGAGTTGCATATTTTGCATCCGACCGAGGTAAAGGTGGATCGAGATCTATCGTATGTAGAGAAATCCTTGCGGATTCTTGACAGGAAGAACAAGGTACTTCGTAACAAGCGTATACCATTGGTGATGGTACAGTGGCAACACAGAGGGACAGAGGAAGCTACTTGGGAGTTGGAGAACCGGATGTTAGCCGAGCACCCCGAGTTAATTTGAGATTTTGTATTTCATTATATCAAGTTGTACTTGTTCAGTTGTAATAAAGAACATTCATGTTAAGTTTTGTACTTTTTCCTCTGACTCTAATTTCGAGGACGAAATTTCTTAAGTGGGGGAGAATGTAGTAACCCGCATTTTTAATTAGTGATTAATGAGTAATTAATCACGTGATCATGTTTAGATTAAGTAAAACATGATTAAGTAAGTTTCTGTTGGGATAACGAACTTCAGAAATGGATTCAGAGCACTGGAATTAGTTGAATTGGTTCAGCAGGATCGGACGCTCTGAAGTAGACTTTGGAGGATCCGAAGTGGATCGGAAGCTCCGTGCCAGGATCGGAGGCTCTGATCGAGATCGGATGCTCCGTCGGCGAGATCGGAAGCTCCGATCTGGACCAGAGCACACGTCATCTCTTACATCAGCAAGGTGACATCATGGCTGACGTAATATTGAGCGATCGGAAGCTCCGAAGGTGCGATCGGATGTTTCGATCGTGATCGGACATTCCGAACCGGGATTGGAGGTTTCGAACGCTGTCTATAAATAGAGGGTCCGAGAATTCATTTTCTCGCACCAATTTCTTCTCTTCTCTCTCTATTCCTAAGCCTTCTAACTCAGATCTAGGGAGATCTAGGCGTCCTACGGGGAATCCGGAAGTGTCTTAGTGATCTAGGCATCTTCGCGGAGCTATGGCCTAGTTTTGAGGCTATCAACAGCAAAGGGCTAACGACGGACGCAGGTATAGCTTTGGCATCCTAAAAATATTTAGGAGTATGAATTAGCTTAGTTAAGGCTTTTAGAGCTTTATTATTGATGCATGGATATTTGCATTGTAGTAGCAGTAGACTGGACTAGTAGGCTTGGAGTCTAGACCATCGGAGCTAGGTCTGACCAGCAGTGTTAGAGGTACGTAAGTACTGACTGAGATAGCCGACATGATATATTTGCATGTATGTTGCATGAGTATGTGCTATATGCTTTTCATGTTTTAGCATGTTTTACCGTCTTAGCACATACATGATTTTACGTGTGACTGCATCCGGAGAGATGTGAGTCATTGACAGTCTCCATAGGGAACCATGATCTCATTGTGGACTCGAGTCAGGTATGACAGTTTCCATATGGGACTTGTAGCCTGTTTTGGATTCGGGTCAGGATGGGGTTGGCTCAGCCCTGATATGGAGTATACGAGTACCCCGCGGAGTAGCTCTCTAGCCGGTACTGTATATTCTCGGTGCCATGAGCAAGTGTTTTTACTTGAGTTTTAAATCATCTGTGTGCGCATATTTGTATTTATATCATTTCTTCGTATTGAGCGTTCTAGCTCACGCCCCAGTGTTTGGGTATTGTGTACCGTGTGGCGGGGCAGGTTTGAGGCTGGACGGTCCAGGTGGCTCTCAGCGGGATTGAGCCTTGGGGAGTGCGAAGTTGTAGAGGGTAGGGATTTATTTACCTTGAACCTTCGATTTGATTGTATAACAGTACTTATACACTTGTGATATCGTCGGTTGTATTCTGCCGATTGGATTTGTTGTATTTTAATTATCCGCTCTTTACGCTTTAAGCTTTTATTGCGTGCGCTTTTACTGTAACTCTGATTAGGTAGTGGATCCGTGTTGGGTCACTACACTGCATCTGTATACTGCATTCTCTAATAATCGATTTACTACTCAATTCTTCCCCTGAAGGAAAGGATACACTAAACCTCGAAACCTACTTATCTGGTTTCACTCCCAATTTATTCACAAAATCAACAGATATGAAGGAATGCGTGGCTTCAGTATCAATTAAAATATGTGCAGGAATATTGGAAACATTAACCATACCTGTGACTATGGCGGAGTTCGGGTCCACTTGGTCGTGTGTCATTGCAAAGACTCAGCCTTTGACTGGTTCTTTTGATTGAGGACACTCCCTTGAAAAATATCTCGGCTTTTTCAAAGGTAACACATGCCTTTTCCTTGCAAACACTGCCTTGAATGAGGCTTCCAACATTTTGGACACAATACTGGCATAATAGTTGGCTTTGGAGCAGTGATGGCCAACTAATTCTATCCTTGTGGTCTAGGTTGTAGTTGCTGGTATGGTCGGTGATGGGGTGGGGCTTGGTACTGCCTTTTCCTATTAGTTCCTTGTTGGTCTCTACCTCGGTAGTTGGTGTAAGAGTGGGTGCCCAGTGAGCCAACTGTGTGGCTATGGGCTTTGTTGACTCTTTGTATAAACAATCTTTTGTTTAATATTATTTACACTTTTATGGCAATGACTTTATATTACTTCATATTGTTATATTGTGATATACTATTGTTGTTTTGATAAAGACCTTGAATATACTATAGTGTATGTAAGATGTGGTAGAACATGGAGATGTCTATCATGAAATACATCTTATAGTCACTGTATGTTCTAAAACCGTTCCTAGTCGATTGAGCCGTCCGATAATAAGGATAAGGATCGCTCGAGTTTGAGACTAGCATTTGCGATGCGGAGTACCACGTTTCATTGGTAGGGAACATGGAGATGTTCGAAGCATGCAAATGGATATTCATAGGATGAATAGTCGAACTACCCTATCCGGACTTTCCAAGTGGTTATCACTTATCGAGTGGATAAAGTCCGCGGTTTTGGTTGTACACCATTAGTCCTTACGACTTGAAACATCATGGAGACTCTATATGCTAGTACTGTGCTTTGACTCGTTTACCGACTCTGAGGGGGTCATCAGGTGTCGAGATTGGGTACAGTTACGACACATATAGGAGTCAATGCATTGTTGTCAAGGATTCACCACATACTTGCGAGTGTGGATATCCTATGCGATCTGAGGAGATATTAGTGTGACAAATCTCTGGCCAGAGTACTTGATGTGATTTAAGAAATGGTTTCTTAGTAGCACATGCGATGTCACTAATTTGATCTTCAAGATGTATTGCATAGTTATCGAATCTTGAGCGACTCTCGATATACCAATGGTTGTTGATTCGATCGGGATATATGGATGAAGGGACCGTACTGTACGCTAACCAAAATCTACTGGTTCTTGTAGGCACTATCAGTGATACCTAGGGAATCATGGGGCGATGTTGCTAGGCGCTTTACCATGATTCGTTGGGCAAGTCGGAAAGTGTTGTTCCGAGTCACAAGGAGTTGTGAGCCCACGGCTAGCTGTATCCCTGAACCATTGAGGGTCACACAGTGTAATGGAGTTTTAATCCCCGTTGAGATAGTTAAATTTAAAGAGTTAAATTTAATGAACTAAGGAGTTGGACTTCTTGAATAAGAGTAAGGGAGTAGGATTTCCTAAAATGACATAGGGATGGACATTTTTGGAAACCACTGAATTCGGATTCAGGAAAATTTATTTTGACTTTAAAATGTGCAGAAATGGTTTCTGTGCACATTGGTGAAATCAGTTCATCAATCGGAGTCACGATGAATTTTATATTAATTTCTGAACGAGTGGGCTTTGCTTGTCGGGCCCCAGCTTATGACTAATGGGCCCTAAGGTGTTAGTGGCCTGCATTATAAATAAGTTATTTCAGTACAGAAATTACACACAACAGGTCATAATTTTTGAGACAGAGCAAAAATCGAACCCTAGCCTCTCTCTCAACAAATCGGCCGAACCCTCCCCCTCTGCCCGAGAAAATTCCGGTCTGTGATTTTGAATCGCAGTAAGGAATAACGAATCAAATTCGTGTATTCTCTTCGCAGAAAACTTCTGATAGATTTTCTAGTGCAATCTATCAGAGGGATTAAACCTCTGTTCGTGGACCTGATTGAAGGCGTTCATCGGTTCCAGGGAGAGACAACAAGAGCAGAATTGTTCTGTTGGTGTCCATTAATCTCGTTGCGAGATTTGAGGTAAAATTTATTTAATTGTTATTTAAATTTTACACACACACGTAATTCAATCGATGAACGGTTGATACCCATACCATGGAAACGTTCCATGAAAAATTTTTAAACTTCCGCTGCACCGGGTATCAATCGTAATTGGTCTGGGAACTCGCCAGTTTTCCAACAGTTGGTCCTCTTTGCTTGAGACACTTTGATTATATCGTTTTTGTCTTTTTCAGACAACATAGCTTTGTCCACAACATCCTTGTAAGTGGCAGCCCCACTTACCCTTACATCTCGACGAATGGAGGCGCTCAATCCCTCCATGATGTGTTTTAATTCCTCAGCTGGTTCCCTTCAAATCATAGGCACAAAGTGCCTCCATATTTCAAACTTTTTCACATACTCAGCAATAGACATGTTGCCTTGGCGAAACTCCAAGAATTCTCTAGCCAATCTTGTCCTGGTACTCACCGTAAAATATTTCCCATATAATACATCCTATAATCCATTCCACTGTAGAGTTGTTAGATTTAATGCAGCTTTTTATCCATTCCACCATATTCGGGCATCATCTCAGAACATGTGAGTGACACACCTCACACAGTCTGTGTCTGTGATCTGCATAAATTCAAAGGCAGTCTCCATAGCCTGAAACCATTGTTCAGCCACTAAAGGATCAGTTTCTCCTTTGAACTCGGGTGGTCTTAATTCCAAGAACCGCTTGTAGATTGGGTTCTGAACCATTCCGACGCGATTATTACCAGCATTTATTGCTTGGGCTTGGAGCAACTATTGGATTTGGGCTCCCTGCACTCGACCCTTAAAGAGTGGGTGCCCGGTGAGCCAACTTGTGGCTAAGGGCTTTGATGACTCTTTGTATAAACAATCTTTTGTTTAATATAATTTACACTTTTATTAATGGCAATGACTTTATCTTTCTTCATATTGTTATATTGTGATATACTATGGTTGTTTTGATAAAGACCTTGAATATACTATAGTGTATGTAAGATGTGGTAGTACATGGGGATGACTATCATGAAACACATCTTATAGTCACTGTATATTCTAAACAGTTCCTAGTCGATTGAGTCGTCCGATAATAAGGATAAGGATCGCTCGAGTTTGAGACTAGCATTTGCGATGCATAGTACCACGTTTCATTGGTAAGGAACATAGAGATGTTCAAAGCATGCAAATGGATATTCATACGATGAATGATCGAACTACCCTATCCGGACTTTCCAAGTGGTTATCACTTATCGAGTGGATAAAGTCCGCGGTTTTGGTTGTACACCATTAGTCCTTACTACTTGAAACATCATTGAGACTCTATATGCTAGTACTGTGCTTTGACTCGTTTACCGACTCTATTGGGGTCATCAGGTTTCGGGATTGGGTACAGTTACAACACATATAGGAGTCAATGCTTTGTTGTCAAGGATTCACCACATACTTGCGAGTGTGGATATCCTATGCGATCTGAGGAGATATTAGTGTGACGAATCTCTGGCCAGAGTACATGATGTGTTTTAAGAAATGGTTTCTTAGTAGCACATGCGATGTCACTATTTGATCTTCAAGATGTATTGCATAGTTATCGAATCTCGAACGACTCTCGATTTAGCAATGGTTGTTGATTCGATCGGGATATATGGATGAAGGGACCGTACTGTACGCTAACCAAAATCTATAGGTTCTTGCAGGCACTATCAGTGATACCTAGGGAATCATGGGGCGATGTTGCTAGGCGCTCTTACCATGATTCGATGGGCAAGTCGGAAATTGTTGTTCCGAATCACAAGGATTTGTGAGCCCACGACTAGCTGTATCCCTGAACCATTGAGGGTCACACAGAGTAATGGGTTTTTAATCCCCGTTGAGATAGTTAAATTTAAAGAGTTAAATTTAATGAACAAAGAAGTGGGACTTCTTATTTAAGAGTAGAGGAGTAAGATTTCCTAAAATGACATAGGGATGGGCATTTTTGGAAATCACTGAATTCGGATTCAGAAAAATTTATCTTGACTTTAAAAGGTGCAGAAATGGTTTCTGTGAACATTGGTAAAATCGGTTTATCAATCAGAGTCACGATGAATTTTATATTAATTACTGAAAATGCGGGCTTTGCTTGTCAGGCTTGAACTTATGACTAATGGGCCCTAATCTGTTAGCGGCCTACATTATAAATAAGTTATTGCAGTACAGAAATTAAACAACACAGGTCACAATTTTTGAAAAAACCCTAGTTTTCTCTCTAAAAGTGGCCGCCCCCTCCCCTCTGCTCGGGAAAAATCCAGCCTGTGAATTTTGAATTACAGTCTGGTTTAACGGATCAAATTCGTTAATTCTCTTCGTAGAAACTTCTGATAGATTTTCTAGTGCAATCTATCAGAGGGATTAAATCTCTGTTCGTGGACCTGATTGAAGAACAGTTCGTCCATCAGTTCCAGGGATATACAACAAGAGCAGAGCAATCTGTTGGTGTCCATAATCTCGATTCGAGATTGGAGGTAAAAATTTATAATTGTTATTTAATTTTTACACACACAATTTAATTGTAAAGTTTTGATACCCATTATGGAATCGTTCCATATAAAATTTTTAAACTTCTGCTGCACCGGGTATCAATTCGGATTGATCTGATCGCCGTTCTCCAAGAGTGGTATCAGAGACAGGTTGCTCAGATCAAGCGATTAAATTAATCGATTGTACAAAAAAATTTTAGCCTCGGTTTTTGAAACAAAATAAATTTTTTAAATTAAAAATTTTTCCGGGCAAAAACACGGGCAGCGAATGGATCGCTGCCCGGGGGGAAGCGCACGGCGCTGCCTAGCGCAGCGCTAGGCGCCAGGCCAGCGCACAGCGCTGCCCAGGGCAGCGATCGTCGCTGCCTTAGGGGCAGCCCGGGAGTGTCCCGGGCGGCCCGCAAAAAATTAATTTTTAATTTTTAAAATTAAAATTTTAATATGTTAAAATTCTATTTTTGGTCCGATTGAAAATTGTTTTTGATTGGTCCACGAGGCGTCGGATCGAATTGTTCGAGTCCGAAAATTTTAAAATTGATTTTTGGATAAATTTGAATTTTTGGAAAATTTATATATTTTATCCGTTAAATCAGATTTTATGAAATTAATTATTTTTGGTACAATTGATGATAAGATATGATCTTATGGAAATATTGAGTAAAATATGATTTTATGTATAAAATTGGATTTTATATGTAAAATATGATTTTATTTGATAAAAAGATAAAATATGATTTTGTATGTAAAATAAGATTTTATATATGGAATATGATTTTATCCTTTTAATTTAAATTGTCATTGCATGTTATCCAATAAATTAATTTTGAATTAAATATTATTGGATAAGGATGATCGATTGCCATGACCAATTTTGTAGGTGTATGTTAGGAATTTACATTTGTTTTTATTGTTGTTGGATTTATTAATGGGCCTGGTTTATGGCCCAATATGAATTGTCATATGTAATAAAAGTGGGCCTGGTTTATGGCCCGTTCCCACCCCTTAAAATGTATCCCCTACTTGTCATGGTTATTTATTGTAAATACATTAGACTTAGTGGGAGATGAAGATTTGAAGACTGAGGTGGGCCCAGCAGACAATAAAGACTGAAGAAATGTAAATTGGAAGCTCAATGTAATATGATTGCATTGCATACCTGAATATTACCTAGGATTGGACTTAGACTCGTGATTGGCAACCACGGGTCGATTAGAAATGGAATCGATCATCCTATATAATATATGATATTATAGTTGTATGCATGTTTTAGACAAAATTGTATGAATCCGGCAAGCATACAAATTTTAAAATGATGAGACAAATTTTCAAAATTAAAATCCCTCATTTTAAATATGATTTAAAATTGATATCAAGATAAATAAAGGAAATTTAAATATTGTTTAAATTTTCCTACCTTCCATCAACGATCAATGTATGAGATGCTACCCGCGGATACGGTCCGGCTCATATTATTGGGGGGGCCCGTTCATCGGAAAGCTGTACATTGGATCGACACATGTTGTAAGTTGGGTGGAACTCCCATGGGATCGGCTCATATTATTGGGGGATCCACATGGCGACCGTCCATCACAACTTAATATTGATGGATCATCTTGACATGTCACAATAAACGGCGTCATATTATTGGGCCTTTATTGGACATGAGGTAAAAACGTGAAGGTTGCTTTGGAAGCAATTGGGCTCTACCTTTTGAAAATTATGGTTGGCTGATATTATTCGGGACCATAGTTTGTCAATTGGACTCCATGTTCCCACTAAGGAAAACAGTTTCCCGTTTTCACTAGAGGGTAGTGAAATCGTTAAAAAAGTGGGAGTGAGATTCATAAAATAAATTTTGCCTATTTTATGTCTTAGTAAATTAATTAAACAATCATCGATAATTGTCTGTTTCATCTCAGTATATCATTATGATGAATCTTCGTAATCCACATGTTTCAATTCTCCAACAAAACAAACTTACTGGCGCAAACAATACAGAATGATTCCATAAGTTAAGATTGTCCTAAGTTCGGAAAAGATTTTCTAAGTGTTAGAAAAGGCTTCTCCGAAAACAGCCCCGGCTGATGTAACTGCCGAAAGGTTGGCCGAACTAGAGAAATGGTTGGACCATGATCTCAAGGCCAAATGTTACATGCAAAATTGGACAAGTCTAAACAAGTTTGCCATCACTGCAAGAAACCCGGTCATTGGAAACGTAACTGCAAGGAATACCTCGAGTAGTTGCGAACTGCAAAGGGTATGTTTTACATTGAAATAAATGTTTTTCTTAATACTAATTCTTGGGTATTGGATACCAGATGTAGATCTCATATTTGCAATGAGTTGCAAATGATGACAAGAAGTAATAGGCTAAGGATGGGTGAGACCCAGTCAAGGCTCGGGAATGGTTCCAGAGTTAAATCCATAGCTATGGGAAATATTTGTTTAATTTTGCAAACCAATTTTAAGTTGTATTATGAGAAAGATATTTTAATTTGTGCCAAATATTTCATTAAAACATTATTTCTATGCTTGATAGAAATGGGTTTTCTTGTAATTTTGTGAATGGGATTTGCAATATTTACAAGAATGAATGTTTGATTTGAAGTGGATAATTTAAAAATGATCTATATAACTTAAAATTAAAAGACGTTATAATAAATTATGTTGATAAACCGATAACAACGAACAAAAGGAAAATCGATAGTCAAAACCCGGCAAACCTTTGGCATGCTAGGCTAAGTCATATTTCCTCAAGGAGGATGAACAAGCTAGTGGGAAAGGGCATGTTTGATATGTCTTATATTAACTCTCTACCTACTTGTGAGTCTTGCCTGAAAGGAAAAATGACTAAATCTCCTTTTAAGGGGAAACCTGAGCGTAGTCAAAATCTATTGGATTTGATCCATACAGACGTTTGTGGTCCATTTAGAATTGGTACTCAATATGGCCACACCTACTTCATTACCTTTACTGATGATTATTCAAGGTATGGGTATTTATATTTAATGAAATATAAGTCTGAAGCATTTGAAAAGTTTGAAGAATTCAAGGCTGAAGTAGAAAACAAGCTAGGTAAAAGTATTAAAGCACTTCGATCGGATCGAGGTGGAGAATACTTAAGTACCGAGTTTTTGGACTATCTAAAAGAGAATGGGATTCTCTCTCAGTGGACTCCTCCTATGACACCACAGCTGAATGGTGTATCGGAGCGTCGTAATCGAACTTTTTTGGACATGGTTCGATCTATGATGAGCTTCACTGAGCTTCCGCCTTCGTTTTGGGGCTATGCGCTTGAAACAGCGGTATTGTTGTTGAACAATGTCCACACCAAAGCAGTGGACAAAACACCATACGAGTTATGGAATGGCAAAGCACCTAAGTATTCGTACTTAAGGATTTTGGGATGTCCTGCTTACGTGAAGCAGACAGTGGGAGATAAGTTGGATAGTCGATCCACCTTATGTTATTTTGTAGGGTATCCGAAGAATTCAATCGGATATTATTTCTATCATCCTGCTGAAACAAAGGTGTTTGTTTCAAGGAATGCCACCTTCTTGGAGAAGGAGTTCTTATTGGATAAGAAAGGTGAGATGATGGAACTCAAAGAAATTCGAGAAGAACCCGAAATACAAAATAATGATCCTACACCTCAGGAACCATTGATGGACACGCCTATACCTAGAAGATCCGAGAGGACTTCTAGACCTCCTATTCAAAATGGTCTTCTTCTTGAAGGGAATCAAGATGAACCCGACGTTGGATGTGATCCAAGAAACTTCAAGGAAGCAATTTATGATGCGGATTCAAATTTATGGCTTGAAGCTATGCAGTCGGAAATAGATTCGATGCATACAAACCAAGTTTGGTCTTTAGTAGATCCTCCCGATGGAATTGTTCCAATAGGGTGTAAATGGATCTACAAGAGAAAGCTTGGGCCTGATGGTAAGGTATTGACCTACAAGGCACGATTGGTGGCGAAAGGTTATACTCAAAGACAAGGAGTTGACTATGATGAAACCTTTTCACCAGTTGCAATGTTCAAGTCCATAAGAATCCTTATTGCCATAGCTGCTTGGTATGACTATGAGATATGGCAAATGGATGTGAAGACTGCATTTCTTAATGGAAACATTAAGGAAGAGATCTATATGACGCAGCCTGAGGGATAAACATCCATGGGAAGCGAGCATAAGGTATGCAAGCTTCAGAGATCAATCTATGGTCTAAAACAAGCATCAAGAAGTTGGAACCAGAAATTTGATGAAACAATAAAGGATTTTGGTTTCATCAAGAACCCGGAGGAACCATGCGTGTACAAGAAAGTATTTAAGGATGCTGTGACATTCTTAGTACTTTATGTTGATGACATCCTACTCATTGGGAATGATGTAGGGATGTTTCAGTCAACAAAGATATAGTTATCAGGTAGATTCTCGATGAAGGATTTGGGTGAGACATCCTATATTCTAGGGATACAGATCTATAGAGATAGATTTAAGAGAATGATAGGACTCACTCAAGCAACCTACATCGACACCATATTGAAACGGTTTTCAATGGATGGGTCCAAGAGAGGACATCTACCTATGTGTCATGGAGTTTCTCTATCCAGGTCTATGTGTCCCAAGACTGATGAAGAGATAGAGAAAATGACACATGTATCATATGCGTCAGCCATTGGTAGTATCATGTATGGGATGATATCTACCAGACCGGATGTAGCATTTGCTCTAAGTGTCATGATCAGATATCAAGCTAATCCCGGTCAAATGCATTGGAAAGCCGTGAAGGACATTCTTAAGTACTTACGAAGGACTAAGAATATGTTCATGGTATATGAAGGAAGAGAATTAAAATTGGAAGGCTATACCGACTCTAGCTTCCAAAGTGACGTGGATGACTCGAAGTCAACCTCTGGATTTGTGTTCATGCTCAATGGCGGTGCTGTCTCTTGGAAGAGTTCCAAGTAGGACACCACAGCGGATTTCACCTCTGAGGCAGAATACATTGCAGCATCAGCTGCTGCTAAAGAGGCCGTTTGGATGAGGAATTTCGTCCAAGAGTTGGGCGTCATTCCTGAAGTTGTTGGTCCAGTCCCGGTGTACTGTGACAACACGGGTGCCGTTGCTCAGGCAAAGGAACCAAGGTCTCATCAAAGATCCAAACACGTACTGAGGAAATACCACATCATCCGGGAGATTGTGGAAAGAGGAGACATCACTGTCGAAAGAGTGGCCTCTGCACACAATATCGCTGATCCACTTACTAAGCCCTTGCCAGGACCATTATTTGACAAACATCGCGAAGCAATGGGACTGTGTAGTATGACTAGTTGGCTTTAGGGCAAGTGGGAGATTGAAAGAGTGGGTGCCCGGTGAGCCAACTTGTGGCTAAGGGCTTTGATGACTCTTTGTATAAACAATCTTTTGTTTAATATAATTTACACTTTTATTAATGGCAATGACTTTATCTTTCTTCATATTGTTATATTGTGATATACTATTTTTATTTTGATAAAGACCTTGAATATACTATAGTGTATGTAAGATGTGGTAGTACATAGAGATGACTATCATGAAACACATCTTATAGTCACTGTATATTCTAAACAGTTCCTAGTCGATTGAGCCATCCGATAATAAGGATAAGGATCGCTCGAGTTTGAGACTAGCATTTGCGATGCAGAGTACCACGTTTCATTGGTAAGGAACATAGAGATGTTCAAAGCATGCAAATGGATATTCATACGATGAATGATCGAACTACCCTATCCGGACTTTCCAAGTGGTTATCACTTATCGAGTGGATAAAGTCCGCGGTTTTGGTTGTACACCATTAGTCCTTACTACTTGAAACATCATTGAGACTCTATATGCTAGTACTGTGCTTTGACTCATTTACCGACTCTATTGGGGTCATCAGGTGTCGGGATTGGGTACAGTTACAACACATATAGGAGTCGATGCTTTGTTGTCAAGGATTCACCACATACTTGCGAGTGTAGATATCCTATGCGATCTGAGGAGATATTAGTGTGACGAATCTCTGGCCAGAGTACATGATGTGTTTTAAGAAATGGTTTCTTAGTAGCACATGCGATGTCACTATTTGATCTTCAAGATGTATTGCATAGTTATCGAATCTCGAACGACTCTCGATTTACCAATGGTTGTTGATTCGATCGGGATATATGGATGAAGGGACCGTAATGTACGCTAACCAAAATCTATTGGTTTTGCAGGCACTATCAGTGATACCTAGGGAATCATGGGGCGATGTTGCTAGGCGCTCTTACCATGATTCGATGGGCAAGAGGGAAATTGTTGTTCCGAGTCACAAGGAGTTGTGAGCCCACGGCTAGCTGTATCCCTGAACCATTGAGGGTCACACAGAGTAATGGATTTTTAATCCCCGTTGAGATAGTTAAATTTAAAGAGTTAAATTTAATGAACAATGAAGTGGGACTTCTTATTTAAGAGTAGAGGAGTAAGATTTCCTAAAATGACATAGGGATGGGCATTTTTGGAAATCACTGAATTCGGATTCAGAAAAATTTATCTTGACTTTAAAAGGTGCAGAAATGGTTTATGTGAACATTTGTAAAATCGGTTTATCAATCAGAGTCACGATGAATTTTATATTAATTTCTGAACATGCGGGCTTTGCTTGTCAGGCTTGAACTTATGACTAATGGGCCCTAATCTGTTAGCGGCCTACATTATAAATAAGTTATTGCAGTACAGAAATTAAACAACACAGGTCACAATTTTCGAAAAAACCCTAGTTTTCTCTCTAAAAGTGGCTGCCCCCCTCCCCTCTGCTCGGGAAAAATCCAGCCTGTGAATTTTTAATTACAGTCTGGTTTAACGGATCAAATTTGTTAATTCTCTTCGTAGAAACTTCTGATAGATTTTCTAGTGCAATCTATCAGAGGGATTAAATCTCTGTTCGTGGACCTGATTGAAGAACAGTTCATCCATCAGTTCCAGGGATATACAACAAGAGCAGAGCAATCTGTTGGTCTCCATAATCTCGATTCGAGATTGGAGGTAAAAATTTATAATTGTTATTTAATTTTTACACACACAATTCAATCGTAAAGTTTTGATACCCATTATGGAATCGTTCCATATAAAATTTTTAAACTTCCTCTGCATCGGGTATCAATTCTGATTGATCTGATCGTCGTTCTCCAACAGACCCTGCTCCTCTAATAGAGCAGCCAACCCCGTCAAGAACTGGTTATTCTGATTGTTTTCATTATTCTGACCGCAATATTCATGGTTATTGTTGGTGGCATTGGTGTTGGTGTTGTTTCCCCTACGTGATGTCATAGCCCTAAAGTCCAACATTATCCACACCGCTCAGTCTCGATTTACAACATAGATAAACTTCAACATACATTTCGCATACATATAACTCATCACATTATCATGCACATAATCACATAAAACTCATAACTTATAGACATGAAGATGGAGTGTTGGAGTCGTGGCGAGTATGCATGAATGTATCAAGGAAACTTGGAGCGAACTGCTCTGATACCAAACTGTAACACCTTCAACTGATGAAGACGTTACACAACTAACATGACCTTAAAATAAGCGCGGAAAATAAAATTTTTGAAATATGTAAGCATACATCAAACCTCACTTAAAACATTTCAAACTAGTTTACAAACCAAACACGACAATTTGAAACATAAAACTTGTTTTATTCAATCAACATAACAACATTTAGTTCCATGAACTCAACACGACACACTTATGCATCTCCCGCTGGCCCGACTCTTGGCTCCTCCTCATGTCCGACATCAAACTCATCGACGTAAGCATAAATGTCATCATCATTACCTGCACCATTCAAGCATAGTGAGTCTAAAGACTCAGCAAGAATATGCAATAAAAATCATAAGTTTAAAAATTTCTTTTGAATATAATATGACGTAACATAAACATGAACATAAACATAAACTCATTCATAATTGACGAATTATGTGAAATTTGTGGCAACCGTCTGATAGGCTTGATATCATCATTCATGCTGATCAACAAGTAATTGGAAAGGCCCCTTCGGAGTTTATCCCAAAGTGTCAGTCTCGTGTCTTTCCATCGCTTAACTCATATTTGGAAAGGCCCCTCTGGAGCTTATTTGTGAGACCTCGATTCCAAACAACTAATCTCGGGATTAAACAACAATAAGGCATACAATAACCAAAGGATAAAAGCAATAAAGATTTTTTTTTTTAAATAGTGCCTCGCTCGATCGGTAAGATATTACCGATCGAGCGAGCCAAAAAATTAAAAGGTTCTGCCCGAGAAAACCAGCCCTCGCTCGATCCGCAAGATCTTGCGGATCGAGCGAGCCACAAAATTTCAAAACAGAAACTGCATCAAAATACCCTCGCTCGATCCGCAACATATTGCCGATCGAGCGGCGACAGAAATAGAGCCAAAAACAGCAGATTTTCATGTTAGAAACTTGAGTCCGATATCAACAAAATATAATCATGCATTACAATCCCAAACTCTCCAATCAATGCATGAAGTACTGGAGTTATACAACCGCTCCAAATATAGAATATGTGATGATAACATGTCGACAAGGCTGGCATTATCAATACAACATAAAAATGAAGTTCGATAACTAAACATGTTCTAACATATACTAGGTAGACATGCTGACACGACTTTTAAACCGAGTCTCACTACTAGCTCTCCCTCTTGATGTTAACCAGGACTTCACTGACTTGGTCCTGCCCCACCTGTTGCCAAGTACACATACAAACAAAGACAACAGCCGGATAATCCGGTGAGAATATAATTCCCAGTAAAAGAGACAAACATGCATATCATAAAAACATCTCAAATGAAATGCATCAACTTCCAGATATTCAATTAACAACCATGCAATTCCAAAAGCATATATAAACTCAATTCAGATGCATAAATGCAATGCATGTCTTTAAATCTGGTTTTATCAAGTCGGATAATCAAAAGAGTTGCTGCTTTTGCTTTTGGGATCCCGAGGACGAGATCACGTAAACAACTCACCGACTCCCCCGATCGAGGTGGTGCTACGTATCTCCATCCTCTAGACTTTGGTGTGACTATAAGGAGTATGCTAGCACTAGGTGAAACGGCTACACCCAGGCTACTCAAAATATAATCCCCAAAACGTCTATCATAAAAGGGCCGTCCTGCCCGTTGCTCAAATCAAGGATTCTTAGTTCAATATGAATGCAATGCAAAACATAACTCAAATAACTCAAATAATCAAATAACATGCAAGTACATGATTTTTTCGGAACACTCGAATCAAGTCGGATTCGAGTCACACGTTCCATTCCAGTCTAAGTCATCTTATACCTCTTTCAACAACGTCGATGCTCCAAAACCTGGAAACAACAACGATTCCTTAATTCAAGATTCATTCTAACATTCAACGGTAATAAGCAAGTCTATACTATACCGGCTACAATCTTCAAAGCGATACAACTCTTGAAATCTCAAAACTCAACGGACTGCAAACGAATCTGTAAAAGAAGTAATAAAGGCTCGAGATCAATATCGACAATCCAACTCGACTGAAAACGGTTTGATTCAATTTAAACCAAATTATAGCCCAAAATTCAAACCGGCAGCATAACGACTATAATCTGATAGAACCGGAAACGCAGACAGCATAATATCAATCCAATAGACTCCATTCAACCAAAAATCCATCAAAACAACCAATTCTAACAAATCACAAAACTCACTTTTCGAATAATCTTCCAAAATTCACAACAAATCCGAACGACGCTCTATTTCAAAACCGACAGATAATAAATGATCAGAACTCTGCCGAGATCAACATACTCGAATCTCGAACGATTCTAACAACATCCAAAAACTAGAATGAACCTGATCGTAGAAAAACTTACGATAAAACGAAGCTCTCGCAGCTGTGATCGCTAATCTGCCTTCAGAAATAAATTCCAACGGACGGATCGAGCTCGGGGAGAAATCTAAAAGCTTGGAAAGGGTTTTGGGCGTTCAACAATGGGGGAGGCGTGAGGAGGAAGAAGGGAATGAGGAATAAAATTCAATATCAAGCTTAAATATCTAACAATTCCAGTATTTGCATTTTAGTCACTGAAAAATCCAAAATTTGTAAAAAGAACCCTGATCAAAATCCAGTCAGCTCTTGAACTCTGGAATCTCCGATTATCTCAAATAAAGTCGATTAAGATAAAATCGGGGCGTTACAATTCTCCCCCTCTAAGAAAAGATTTCGTCCTCGAAATCAACATGGTTCCAACACGAACTGTGTCTCTCAACTTACTCCTACAAGTACGTCAATCCAAAGTCGACTCATTCTCGTCAGCATAATCTTCCTCTGCTTAGTCACAATTCGTTTCATCTCTGGTTCCAAAACAGGTGACACAAAAAATCACTTCAAACAACGGGAATCTTCTTCTCTTCTCGTACTCTTGAAAAGTGCATTCAAGAATTCACCAAAAAACTGTCGTTGTACGAAGTCTCCACAAGAATCCGGAGTTCTGCCAACTAGTGCTAAGTCGAGCACTACAACTCATGGCATAAAGTCAAAAGTTCAACTCGTCTAATCTGGTTGTCCGTCGTTCTAAGGATATCGAACTGAAAAAGTTAAAATCAGACAACAAAATTTCATCGATGTCCTTGCCGAAAGCATGAGTGCATCAAGGATCTCTGTCTAAACTGACAGACTTCGGCAAAACATGACATCTGACGACCTCTGACAAGATCTCAATCCTCTAATCTTGAATGAAAGTCATTCTGTACAGAATACGGTAGCAGATTCCAACAATCGGTCAATCAAATCAGATAGTAGATAAAATAAGAACAGCTCAAAACATCGGTTGATGCATACAATTCCTCAGATAAAAATTCGCAATATGAAATCTCATACAATCTAATCCTCTTCTCTGCTTTCAAATCAGTTCTGTCTGCTAAAATAATTACTCCAACTCTTAAGATTAGAACAGATCACGCGAATTTCCTCATAAGACAATAGAAAACAGATCTTCTAATCAATAAGATCGCTGCGAGCTCAAAGTACAGATTCAGACATTGAGTCTCGAGCATCTTCAACTGTCTCGACGTCTAGAGTATAGAGCAATTCCACTTAATAAGAATACATCCCCAAAATCTCGATAAGAAAAGATCGCTGATTGGCATAAATTCCATCATCAAATCATACAATCGAAGAAGACCATTCGATCCAAAAGAATTCAGACATCGAAGAAAAACATACAACTGCTCGGCACAAACATCTGCTATACGATTCTCAAAAGCTCAGAAAGATCAGTACAATTCTCATTCCAAAAAGATAAGAAATCAACGATAAGAATTCCTAGTCTCAACTAATTCTTCTAAAAGATCCGGTTAACAGAAGTTAACAACACTACTGGAGCATTCATCAATTCGAATGATTCAACAATTTAAAAGAGGCACGTTAAACATATACAGATTCTTCAATAAGAAGGAAAGAGATTCGCCAGTATCTAATAGTCCAATAAGAATAGGAAACTGAATATCGAATGTTACCTGATCTGTCATTATCGGGTGCAGCCTGAGTCTGCGGATCCTCAGACAGAGCAAAAACTCGTGCCTGCTGTCGGCGAGGCTGGCTTGCATACTGATTACCTTCCTGCACATTCTGTTGATGAGGTTGGAAAAAGTGGACAGTAGGTGCTTGCTGCTGAGGCTGAGCTGTCTGTCTCGGGAAAATTCCACTCTGAGCTTGCTGAGGAACACGTTGAGGACACGTTCTCGCAAAATGCCCCGCCTGGTTACAAATATGACAGCTTCCAAAAAAACCTCTACACTGATCACTGGAGTGACGACCTCCGCAGTTGGCACAAGACATTCCTGACTGTCCCGAACTCTGTCCCGATCCATACTGCCTCGAACCACTAGAGCTTGAAGAACTAGTTTCGTGCTTATTAAACTGCTTTCCTTTCGGATGATAGTAATCCCTCTTATTATCTTCACTGCTACCACCTTCAGAACTCGGTGGTTGATTCTGAAAATGAAAGGACTGGTTCTGGTAATACGATGGTTGGTTCTAATATTGGTAAGGTTGTGCCTGAAACTGTACTTGTTGTTGCTGCGGCACAAACTGACCTCCTCTCTGTCTCCACAAAACTGCTTCAGCTCCTTTTGCGTGATTCATGGCATCCGCAAAATTATCTAGCCTAGCACTGTTTACCAGCATGAAGATGTCAGAGTTCAAGACATTAATGAAATGGTCGGCTTTAGCTTCCTCATCACCGACAATAAGTGGTGCAAAATGCAACAGACTATCAAACTTGGCTACGTACTCCTCAATATTCAAATTCCTCTGCTTCAAATTGGCAAACTCTGCTCCCTTGTCCTTTAGGTACGACACTAGGAAAAACCTCTTATAGAATTTAGACTTAAACAGATTCCAGTTAATAGCTGTACCTCGGTTCTCAATGGATCTCTTCGTCGTGATCCAACAGTTCTTAGCCACACCACGTAGCTGATGAATGACCAACCTGGTTCTGCGGTCATCAGAATAGTCAAGGAAATCGAAAAACTGATCTACGTTGTCCAACCAACTTTCACAATCAACTGGATTTTCTGTACCCAACAACAAGGGAGGATTAAACGACTGAAACCTCTTCAGCAAGGTTTCCATCGGCGTCACTGTAGCATCCAACTGATCAACTCGGTACAAGCTTGCTCAGTCGCAGGAGTAACTAGCGGTGGGTTCCTATTAATAACTCATCGAGGACCCATCTGATAATCAAAGGTTAGGACACATAATATCTCAATCGCTGCAATCGTTGCCCTTGCAACCTCTCAGAATTCTGGATACAGGTGAAATACAGTTCATATCTCAAATAATTCATGCTTTATAATTCAAATCACAAAATCATGTAACTCAAATAATTCTCAACAATAAAGCATTCTCGCATGGTATTTAAATAAATAAATTTAAATAACTCAATCACATGCGAGAATCAATTCATGCGGACTCGATCTACCCCGCTCACTTCTAAATTCAGTCCAAGAATCTTATCGCTCTGATACCACTTAGTGTGAGACCTCGGTTTCAAACAACTAATCTCGGGATTAAACAACGATAAGGCATACAATAACCAAAGGTTAAAAGCAATAAAGATTTTTTTTTTTTAAATAGTGCCTCGCTCGATCGGTAAGATCTTACCGATCGAGCGAGCCAAAAACTTAAAAGGTTCTGCCCGAGAAAACCAGCCCTCGCTCGATCCACAAGATCTTGCGGATCGAGCGAGCCACAAAATTTTAAAACAGAAACTGCATCAAAATGCCCTCGCTCGATCCGCAACATATTGCCGATCGAGCGGCGACAGAAACAGAGCCAAAAACAGCAGAATTTCATGTTAGAAACTTGAGTCCGATATCAACAAAATATAATCATGCATTACAATCCCAAACTCTCCAATTAATGCATGAAGTACTGGAGTTATACAACCGCTCCAAATATAGAATATGTGATGATAACATGTCGACAAGGCTCGCATAATCAATACATCATAAAAACGAAGTTCGATAACTAAACATGTTCTAACATATATTAGGTAGACATGCTGACACGACTTCTAAACCGAGTCTCACTACTAGCTCTCCCTCTTGATGTTAACCAGGCCTTCGCTGACTTGGTCTTGCCCCACCTGTTGCCAAGTACACATACAAACAAAGACAACAGCCGGATAATCCGGTGAGAATATAATTCCCAGTAAAAGAGACAAACATGCATATCAAAAAAACATCTCAAACGAAATGCATCAACTTCCAGATATTCAATTAACAACCATGCAATTCCAAAAGCATATATAAACTCAATTCAGATGCATAAATGCAATGCATGTCTTTAAATTTGGGATTATCAAGTCGGATAATCAAAAGAGTTGCTGCTTTTGATTTTGGGATCCCGAGGACGAGATCACGTAAACAACTCACCGACACTCCCGATCGAGGTGGTGCTACGTATCTCCATCCTCTAGACTTTAGTGCGACTATAAGGAGTATGCTAGCACTAGGTGAAACGGCTACACCCAGGCCACTCACAATATAATCCCCAAAACGTCTATCATAAAAGGGACGTCCTGCCCGTTTCTCAAATCAATGATTCTTAGTTCAATACGAATGCAATGCAATACATAACTCAAATAATCAAATAACATGCAAGTACGTGATTTTTCCGGAACACTCGAATCAAGTCAGATTCGAGTCACACGTTCCATTACAGTTTAAGTCATCTTATACCTCTTTCAACAACGTCGATGCTCCAAAACTTGGAAACAACAACGATTCCTTAATTCAAGATTCATTCTAACATTCAACGATAATAAGAAAGTCGATACTATATCGGCTACAATCTTCAAAGCGATACAACTCTTGAAATCTCGAAAATCAACGGACTGCAAACGAATCTGTAAAAGAAGTAATAAAGGCTCGAGATCAATATTGACAATCCAACTCGACTGAAAACGGTTCGATTCAATTTAAACCAAACTATAGCCCAAAATTCAAACCGGCGGCATAATGGCTATAATCTGATAAAACCGGAAACGTTGACAGCATAATATCAATCCAATAGACTCCATTCAAACAAAAATCCATCAAAACAACCAATTCTAACAAATCACAAAACTCACTTTTTGAATAATCTTCCAAAACTCACAACAAATCCGAACGACGCTCTATTTCAAAACCGACAGATAATAAACGATCAGAACTCTGCCGAGATCAACATACTCGAATCTCGAACGATTCTAACAACATCCAAAAAATAGAATGAACCTGATCGTAGAAAAACTTACGATAGAATGAAGCTCTCGCAGCTGTGATCGCTAATCTGCCTTCAGAAATAAATTCCAACAGATGGATCGAGCTCGGAGAGAAATCTAAAAGCTTGGAAAGGGTTTTGGGCGTTCAACAATGGGGGAGGCGTGAGGAGGAAGAAGGGAATGAGGAAGAAAAGTCAATCTCAAGCTTAAATATCTAACAATTCCAGTATTTGCATTTTAGTCCCTGAAAAATCTAAAATTTGCAAAAGGAACCCTGATCAAAATCCAGTCAGCTCTTGAACTCTGGAATCTCCGATTATCTCAAACAAAGTCGATTAAGATAAAATTGGGGCGTTACATTATCCCGAAGTGCCAGTCCCATAGATTTTAAAAGGTCCCTCCAGCATCCATCCCGAAGTACCAATACCGTATTGTCACCACAAAAATACATAATACATCAAATAGTTTCGTGTTACCGATTTTTATTTTTCTTTTTATTTTGAATAAATTGTAGCACAAGACCCAAAACTCGGGAGACAAGATTGACAAAAATGACGCAGAATTTCAACAAAGAGTAGACTCAGACTCAGAACAAAAAATGACAAACAAAGAACGAAGAACGAAGATAAGAATCAAAGATATTGAAAACTTTCTTGTTTCAAAACCTTTTTTCTTCATACCAACTGATAGGAAGAACGAAGAATAAAAATATCAAAATATAAGATTCGACTTACTTGAATCAAAGGAACCATGCTCTGATTACCAAATGATATGAATTCTTAATGGCATGAAAAGCAAACACGATTATAGATAATATCGTGCCCTCAATTCAATAACAAAAAGATTTAAATTTTTGTCTCAATCTTTTTTACATAGGTAAGTTTGGATATTCACCTCTAGTACTTTACCTGAAACTAGAAATAAATAACCACGAGATAAACAATTGTGATTCAAAGAGACCTTCAAAGAACTTGTCTTTGACAATCTGCGATGAAGAACAATCGAAAAATTCCACAAAGTTATTAAACTTTGATAAGTTTGATTTTGCTACAGTGGCAACGCTTAATCATGTCACGCCCAAATTACCCAACTCAATCAGATAATCACTAAAAATGTAGTAGTGTGAGTAGGGATCGTTCCCACAAGAAAAGGTAAATTGTAACGCCCTGTTTTTATCTTAAATGAGTTTATTTGAGTTAATCGAAGATTGCAGAGTTCTCGAGCCGGTTTGATTTTGATAGGGTCCTTTTTGCAAATTTTGAAAATTTCAGGGACTAAAACGCAAATATTGATTTTTATATATTATCTACACTTGGATTTGATTGGAGAAGCCTTCTCGTTCTTCCACATTGCACGCCTCCTCCATTAGAGCCGCCCCCTTCTCATTCCAAGTTTTGGGATTTCAGTCCGAGCTCGATCCGTCCGTTGGAATTTATTTCTGAAGGCCGTTTAGCAATCACTGCAGTGAGAGCTTCGTTCTATCGTAAGTTCTTCTTCGATCCGACGTATTCTAGTTTTTGGATGTTGTTAGAATCGTTCTAGATTCGAGTATGTTGTTCTCTTCAGTGTTCTGATCGTTTATTATCTGTCGGTTTTGAAATAGAGCGACGTTCGGAATTGTTATGATTTTTGGAAGCCATTTTTGAAAGTTTGAGTTTTGAGATTTGTTGGGATTGCCTTGTTGTTGTGGTATTAGCATTGTTATGAGATTATATCTGTAGTGACCCGCAATTAATCAAGGTAATTAAGGTAATTAATTACTAAATTATGCTTAAATAGTCCAAGATAGATCGGACGACCCGAAGACAAGATCGGAATCTCAGAAGTCAGGATCGGAAGCTCCGATCGAGGTCGGAAGCTCCGATCTGGATCAGTGTACACGTCATCGGTTACGTCAGCAAGGTGACGTCATGGCTGACGTAATATCGGGCGATCGGAAGTTCCGATCGTGATCGGACATTCCGATGAGGGATCGGACGTTCCGAACGCCATCTATAAATAAGGGGTCCGAGCTCTCATTCTGTGCACCAAATTCCCTCTATTCTCTCTCTGATTCCTAAGCCTTCTAACTCAGATCTAGGGAGATCTAGACATCCTATGGGGAATCCGGAAGTGGCTTAGTGATCTTGATGTCGTCGCGGAGCTTTGGCCTAGTTTTGAGGCTATCGTCAGCAAAGGGCTAACGACGGACGCAGGTATAGATTTGGCTTCCTAAAAATATTTAGGAGTATGAAATAGCTTAGTTAAGGCTTTTAGAGCGTTTATAGTAATGCATGGACTTTTGCATGTGTAGACGCAGTAGAGCAGACTTGTAGGATTTGGACCTAGACGGGTGTGCTAGGAGTTGACCTGCAGTGTTAGAGGTACGTAAGTACTGACCGAGATAGCCGGCATGATATTTATACATATATGTGTGATGCATGATGTATGTGCTGTATTGACTATGTTTTACTGTTTTAGCACATGCATATATTTTTACGGAGACTGCATCGGGATGATGTGAGTCATGATAGTTTCCATCAGTCGAGGCGATTCTTCCTGAGGATTCGTGTCTTAGGAATATATGAGTACCACGCGGAGTCGCTCTCTTGCCCGATACTGTGTATTCCAGGCGCCATGAGTAATGTGATTTAACCCTGATTTTTAAAGTCACGTGCATGCTCATATTTGTATTTATATCATTACTTCCGTATTGAGCGTTCTAGCTCATGCCCCTGTGTTTGGGTATTGTGTACCTTGTGGCGGGGTAGGGTTGAGGCTGGATGGTCCAGGTGGTTCCCAGCAGGGTTGAGGTTGCTACCGTGCAGAGGTAGTTTGTTAGGGATTCTGATACCCAAATTTCGATTTGGTTGTATAAAGAGTTATACACTGTTTCTATCGTCGGTTGTATTCTGCCGATTGGATTTGTTGTACTTTGGAATTATCCGCTATTTAACGCTTTAATTATTATTGC
The DNA here is from genome assembly GCF_033568475.1 of Henckelia pumila. Lineage (NCBI taxonomy): Eukaryota > Viridiplantae > Streptophyta > Magnoliopsida > Lamiales > Gesneriaceae > Henckelia > Henckelia pumila. Next base: position 34,353,616 of record NC_133120.1, on the reverse strand, counting down.
TTGCGCTAATCACTCTGATTAGGTAGTGGATCCAGGTAGGGACGCTACATTCATTGGTATCAGAGCGCATTGCAAATGGGAATTAGTAAAGTGGATTTTAAGAGTTGTCTGTTGTTATTGACAGATGGCAGATGATGATTACGAGAGTCAGGCTAGCGGTGGTCGTTGGGGTGATCCACCAAAGAGACATCACCGTAGACATCATCATGAGGATCATAGGCGTTTTAGTATGAACCATTTTCTTAAGATGGCTCCTAAGCCATTGGTGGGTGGCGAGGCTCCTGCAGTTGCTGAGGACTGGTTGGAGCGTATGGAGAGTTGTTTTCGGGAGTATCAGTGTACTGAAGCCCAGAAGATGGAGACTTTAGCTTTTGTTCTAGAGGGAAATGCGAAGAGGTGGTGGAGAGCTACTTCTACTCCGTTTATTGCCGCCAGGGGTACCGCTACTTGGGCTGAGTTTAAGTCTTCCTTCGAGAAGCATTACTTTCCTTCAGCTTTGCGTCAGAAGAAGGCGAGCGAGTTGCTGAGTTTGCGACAGGGTACTATGACCATTGATGAGTACCTGCAGAAATTCTTTGAGCTTCTTTCTTTCAGTCCCCATATTGCGAATAGCTCAGAGACGATGCACGATCTATTTCTTCAGGGCCTTAACCCTGACGTTCATCAGTTAGTTGCCGTAGGCAGAGAGAGGAACTTCGAGAATTTGGTGAACAATTGTCACCAGGCAGAGGATAGTCTGTAGAGGAACAGGACTTTCGGATCTTCTACATCCAGACCATCTAGCTCTTTGGGTCCAAGGGCCCAGTCTTTTAAGAGACAGGGTGGTACTTCTTCTTCTTCTTCTGGATCTGGCGGTGTTCATCGTTTTGGTGATTCACGACGTTGTCGTCAGTGCAAACGGACGCATCACCCAGGACTGTGTCCTCATATCACTGGTGTTTGTTTTCAGTGCGGCCAGGAGGGTCACATGAAAAGAGATTGTCCCACTTTGGCCGGTACAGTGAGTGGTTCGGGGAGTGTTGGTGGTTCTCAGACCACTATCTATCAGCCACCGCAGTATCAACAGCAGCCTTCGCAGCAGCAGCGTCAGCAGTCGCAGCCATCGCAGCGACATCATTCTCAGTCTTCTTCGAGAGGACAGTCATCGCACCCGCGTGCTCAGGGGCAGGTGTTTGCGCTGAACCAGGAGCAGGCTCAGGCAGACAGTGAGAACATGATTGCAGGTACTTTTAGTTTGTGCGGTTTTCTTGCTTATATTTTGATCGATACTGGGGCTTCGCATTTATTCATATCAGCTCAGTTTGTTAAGAGGCATAGATTACCTTTTGTTTCCTTAGACGTCTTGTTAGCGGTTTCGACTCCGATGGGTCAGGAAGTCTTAGCTAAGCGTCTTGTTTTGGGTTGTATTTTGGGATTTGAGGGACATCTGTTGAGCGCTAACCTAATGGTTTTAGCAATGGATGACTTTGATGGTATCATCGGGATTGATCTTCTGACTTCGTATCGAGCGGTAGTGGATTGCTACCAGAGATTTGTCCAGTTTCGCCCCGAGGCTGAGGATGCTTGGTATTTCTATGGTGAGGGAGCGCGACCCCCGATGCCAGTGGTTTCTGCTCTGAAAGCCCGACATGCTTTAGAGTCTGGCGGGGAAGGCTACCTGATCTATGCGATTGATGCATCCTTAGAGGGTCCGGACATGGAGGAGTCAGTGAGTTCCCGGATGTGTTTCCCGATGAGATTCCAGGGTTACCACCTGTGCGAGAGATCGAGTTTTGCATTGACTTGTTGCCAGGGACAGCGCCGATTTCCCGAGCACCGTACCGATTAACTCCATCTGAGATGCAAGAGTTGCAGTAGCAGTTGCAGGATCTTCTTGATAAGGGCTACATTCGACCTAGTGTTTCACCTTGGGGAGCCCCAGTTCTATTCATCAAGAAGAAGGATGGTTCGATGCGTTTGTGCATTGACTATCGTCAGTTGAACAAAGTGACAGTAAAGAACAAGTATCCTCTCCCGCGGATTGACGATCTGTTTGATCAATTGCAGGGTACTACTGTCTATTCCAAGATCGACTTGCGTTTTGGATATCATCCGTTGCGAGTTAGAGACGAGGATGTTTCGAAGACAACATTTCGTACTCGATATGGGCACTATGAGTTCTTAGTGATGCCATTTGGTCTGACGAATGCTCCAGCTGTTTTCATGGATTTGATGAATAGGGTTTTCCGAGAGCTCTTGGATAAGTTCGTTGTAGTGTTCATCGATGACATCCTTGTGTATTCTCGTAGCATGGATGAGCATGCCTTTCATCTTCGTACTATTTTACAGACCTTGCGAGAGTATCAGTTGTATGCTAAGCTCAGCAAGTGTGACTTCTGGATTGACCGAGTTTTGTTTCTTGGTCATGTAATTTCTAGAGATGGAGTATCAGTGGATCCTAGCAAGACAGAGGCTATTCTTAATTGGTCGCGCCCGACGACAACATCTGAGATTCGTAGTTTCTTGGGTTTGGCGGGATACTACTGTCGATTCGTGGAGAATTTCTCTCAGATAGCCAGGCCTTTGACACAGTTGACGCGAAAGGATGTTTCTTTTGAGTGGTCTTCCGCGTGCGAATATAGTTTTCGTGAGTTGAGACGTCGATTGACGACTGCTCCAGTACTATCCTTGCCAACTGGATCTGGTGGTTTCGTAGTCCACACCGATGCTTCTCTTCAGGGTTTGGGGTGTGTGTTGACTCAAAATGGGCATGTGATTGTCTATGCCTACAGACAACTAAAGACTCACGAGGGGAATTATCCCGTACATGATCTAGAGCATGCAGCCATTGTCTTTGCTTTCAAGATATGGCGTCATTATTTGTACGGTGAACGATTCCATATTTTTACTGATCATAAGAGTTTGAAGTACCTGTTCACTCAGGCAGAGTTGAACATGCGACAGCGCCGTTGGATGGACTTGCTGAAGGACTATGATTGCGAAATCAATTACCATCCAGGATCTTCTAATCCGGTTGCTGATGCGCTTAGTTGCAAGATTTATTTGAGTTCCCTTCGTACCAGTGCAGTGTCATGAATGGTCGAAGAGTGTTGTTCCTTGGGTTTCACTTTCCGTCATAAGAAGAAACAACTGGGAGTTCGTGTTGCGTCTGTGCTTGCTGAGCCAGCCTTGTATAGACGTATTCGTGAGGCACAGGGTGTTGATCCCAAGATTCAGAGATTATCCCGATTCACTGAGGTGAGAATTCAGCTGGTTTTCATTTTCAGGCGGATGGTTTGTTGTGTCTTTCTGGCCGTGTGGTTGTGCCTGACGATTCCACACTTAGAGACGAGATCTTATCGCAAGCTCATCATAGTAGGTTCTCAGTACATCCTGGCAACATGAAGATGTACAAGGATCTACGTACTCGATTTTGGTGGAAAGGAATGAAGCGCAGTGTTTATCAGTTCGTGTCCCGATGCCTTGTGTGTCAGCAGGTCAAGGCAGAGTATCGTTGACCCGGAGGTCTACTTCACAATCTCGATATTCCTGAGTGGAAGTGGGAGCATGTGACGATGGACTTTGTCACCCACTTGCCTATCTCTTCCAGGAATTGCGACAGGATGGCACGACTGTATGTGCAATAGATTGTCCATTTGCATGGTATTCCACTGAGTATTGTGAGCGACAGAGATCCTCGTTTCACCTCAAGATTTTGGGGGAGCTTTCAACGTGCTCTTGGTACCACTTTGGGTTTGAGCACAACGTATCATCCAGATACTGATGGACAATCGGAGAGGACTATCCGTACTCTTGAGGACATGCTTCGAGCTACCGTAATGGATTTTGGCCCAGCATGGCACGATCATTTGCCATTGTAGGATTTCGCTTATAACAACAGCTACCATAGCAGCATTGACATGGCACCATTTGAGGCTCTTTATGGACGTCGTTGTCGTACACCTTTGTTTTGGGACGAGGTTGGTGAGCGGCAGGTGGAGGGTCTTCAAATGATTCAACAAATGACTGATGCAATAGAATTGATCCGACGCAGGATTAAGGCATCCCAGGATCGACAGGCTAGCTACGCGAACACTCACCGCAAGCCACTTCATTTTGAAGAAGGAGAGTACGTATTCTTTTGTGTATCACCTTTCCGGAAGGTGATGAGGTTTGGTCTCAAGGGTAAGTTGTCACCAAGATTTATTGGTCCTTTCGAGATTCTCGAGAAAGTTGGAGACGTGGCTTATTGTCTAGCTTTGCCACCGAATCTTTCAAAGATTCATGATGTGTTTCACGTGTCTTTGTTGAGACAGTACATGGCGGATCAGTCCCACATCTTGCGTCCGACTGAGGTGCAACTAGACCACGATTTGTCATATGTGGAGAAACCTCTCAGGATTCTCGACAGGAAGGACAAGGTGCTTCGTAACAAGCGCATACCGTTGGTGATGGTACAGTGGCAACACAGAGGTACAGAGGAAGCTACTTGGGAGTTGGAGAGTCGGATGTTAGTCGAGCACCCCGAGTTGTTTTAAGATTTTGTACTCTGTTGTATCGAATGTATATTTTTCAGTTGTAATAAGAGCATTGATTTTGCGTACTATGTTTTCCTTAAGATGTAATTTCGAAGAAGAAATTTCTTAAGTGGGGGAGAATGTAGTGACCCGCAATTAATCAAGGTAATTAAGGTAATTAATTCATAAATTATGCTTAAATAGTCCAAGATAGATCGGACGACCCGGAGAGGATATCGGAAGCTCCGAAGTCAGGATCGGAAGCTCCGATCTGGATCAGTGTACACGTTATCGGTTACGTCAGCAAGGTGACGTCATGACTGATGTAATATCGGGCGATCGGAAGCTCCGAAGGGGCTATCGGAAGTTCCGATCGTGATCGGAAGTTCCGATCGTGATCGGACGTTCCGATGAGGGATCGGACGTTCCGAACACCGTCTATAAATAAGGGGCCCGAGCTCTCATTCTGTGCACCAAATTCCCTATCTTCTCTCTCTGATTCCTAAGCCTTCTAAGTCAGATCTAGGGAGATCTAGGCGTCCTATGGGGAATCCGGAAGTGGCTTAGTGATCTGGACGTCGTCGCGGAGCTTTGGCCTAGTTTTGAGGCTATCATCAGCAAAGGGCTAACGACGGACGCAGATATAGCTTTGGCTTCCTAAAAATATTTAGGAGTATGAAATAGCTTAGTTAAGGCTTTTAGAGCGTTTATAGTAATGCATGGACTTTTGCATGTGTAGACGCAGTAGAGCAGACTTGTAGGCTTTGGACCTAGACGGGTGTGCTAGGATTTGACCTGCAGTGTTAGAGGTACGTAAGTACTGACCGAGATAGCCGGCATGATATTTATACATATGTGTGTGATGCATGATGTATGTGCTGTATTGACTATGTTTTACTGTTTTAGCACATGCATATGTTTTTACGGAGACTACATCGGGATGATGTGAGTCATGACAGTTTCCATCAGTCGAGGCGATTCTTCCTGAGGATTCGTGTCTTAGGAATATACGAGTACCACGCGGAGTCGCTCTCTTGCCCGGTACTGTGTATTCCAGGCGCCATGAGTAAAGTGATTTAACCCTAATTTTTAAAGTCATGTGCATGCTCATATTTGTATTTATATCATTACTTCCGTATTGAGCGTTCTAGCTCACGCCGCTGTGTTTGGGTATTGTGTACCTTATGGCGGGGCAGGTTTGAGGCTAGATGGTCCTGGTGGTTCCCAGCACGGTTGAGGTTTCTACCGTGCAGAGGTAGTTTGTTAGGGATTCTGATACCCAAATTTCAATTTGGTTGTATAAAGAGTTATACACTGTTTCTATCGTCGGTTGTATTCTGCCAATTGGATTTGTTGTACTTTGGAATTATCCGCTATTTAACGCTTTAATTATTATTGCTTGCTCTAATCACTCTGATTAGGTAGTGGATCCGGGTAGGGTCGCTACAATATCGCTATTGAACTGCTGTCTGCGTTATCGGTTTGTTCAGTTTATAGCCGTTATGCCGTCGGTTTGAGTTTTGGGGATTTCGAACCATTTTTGAGTTGTGATCTTGGCTTGTAAGTTGATCGTGGTTATTGATCATTTATTGGTATCTGAACAGATTCGTTTGGAGCTTGTCAAGCCCAAGATTAATAGTAATTGTTCGTTTCAGAGTTTTGGACGAAGAACGGTATAGAGAATTACCTTGAGCCTTGTTGTTGTTTAGATTGGTTAGACTTTGATACAATCTTTTGTTGTAGCTTTCCAGAAGTTGGAACTACTGCATTGAAAGGTAAAAGCCGTCATCGTAGCGGGATAGCATACTCGGGACTGTTGGTTCTCGAGTTTCCCTTTTTAAATCACATATTGCATCGATACTTGTTCTAGCATGTGGAACTTGTATTTTGTTGATTGATTGAGTTTTGTTATGTGGCTTATATTTATGTCTCTGTTATGCATTCATCTTGAGCCTACTTTGATTTCAGCGGGCAGAACCTCCCTTTTTGTTTAGACGTTTGGGAACTATGATTGAGTGGCCTGGGTTGTAGTATTTCGCCTTGTTCTAGCATACTCGTTATGGTTGCTCAAAGTCTAGAGGAGTGGGATACGTGGCACCACCTCGATTGGGAGAGTCGGTGAGTCGTTACGTGATCTCATTCTCGGGATCCCAAAAGCAGAGCAGTACTCCCTTGTTTATCAGAATTGATATCCTGATTTTAAAGACATGCATATCATTAGCTTCGACTTTAATATGTTGTTTGATAGCATGTTGTATATTCATTACTTGTTATGTTGTTTTTACTGGGAATGTCATTCTCACCGGTTTATCTGGCTGTTGCTTTGTTTTGTATGTGTACTTGGCAACAGGTGGGGCAGGACCAAGTCAGCAAAGGCCTGGTTAGCAACAAGAGGGAGAGCTAGTAGTGAGACTCGGTTTAGAAGTCATGTCGGCATGTCTACCTAGTTTTATTTGAACATGTTTAGATATCGAACTTCGTTATGTTATTGTATTGTTTATGCGAGCTGTGTTGAAAGTTTGTCGTTACAAATCCAATACTTTTGAGCGGTTGTGTAACCCTAGAATTTCATGTATTAGTTGGAGAACTTGTGATTGTAGTACATGATAAAATGTTGTTGGTTTTGGACTCAAGTTCTAGCATGATTTCTGCTGTTTTTGCTCTGTTTCTGTCACCGCTCGATCCGCAAGATCTTGCGGATCGAGCGATGGCAAGCCGTGCAGTCCTCTGTTTCAAATTTTTGTGGCTCGCTCGATCTGCAAGATCTTGCGGATCGAGCGAGGGCTGGGTTTTCCGGGCAGTAACTTTGGCATAAGTTGCTCGCTCGATCCGCAAGATCATGCGGATCGAGCGAGGAACTATTTAAAAAAAAAAAAAATTCTTTAATTTGCTTTAACCTTTGGTTATTGTTTATCTTAGTGTTGTTTAATCTCAAGATTAGATGTTTAGAATCGAGGTCTCATATTAAGTGGTATCAAAGCGTTAAGATTCTTGGTTGAACTAGAGTGAGCGGGGTAGATCGAGTCTGTGTGTATTGGCTCCTCGCATGTGTATGAATTATTTTAACTGTGTACTTAATTCCATGCGAGCATGCTTTATTGTTTAGAATTATTGAATTACATGGTTATGTGATTTAATTTATAAAGCATGATCTACTTGAGATATAATTGTTTCTATTATCGACTGGTATCCGGTATCCCAAGTGGTTGTAAGGACACTGATTGTAGCGATTGAGATATCTCGTGTCCTAAACTTTGATTATCAGATGGGTCCTCGTCGAGTGATAAACAGAAACACACCTCCAGTTATTCCTATGACTGAGCAAGCTAGCACTGAATTTGATCAGTTGGATGCTTCAGCAACGCCTATGGAAACCTTGCTGAAGAGGTTTCAGTCTTTCAATCCGTCGTTGTTGTTGGGTTCAGAAAATCAAGTTGACTGTGAAAGTTGGTTGGATGATATTGATCAGCTGTTTGATTCCATTGATTACACAGATGATCGCAGAATCAGGTTAGTCATTCATCAGCTACGTGGGGTTGCTAAGAGCTGGTGGATCATGACAAAGAAAGCAATAGAGAATAGAGGTACGGAAGTTACTTGGACTCTTTTTAAATCTGAATTCTATAAGCGATTTTTCCCTATCTCATACCGTAAGGACAAGGGAGCAGAATTTGCCAATTTGAGACAAGGGAATCTGAACATCGAAGAGTACGTTGCCAAATTTGATAGTCTGTTGCGTTTTTCACCACTAATTGCCGGAGATGAAAAAGCTAAGGCAGATCACTTCATAAATGGCTTGAATCCTGACATCTTCACTTTGTTGAACACTTCTAGGCCAGACAACTTTGCGGATGCCATGAATCACGCAAAGGGAGCAGAAGCAGGCTTGTGGAGGCAAAGAGGTAATCAGGTAGCACCTCAGCAGCAGAGACAGTATCAGAACCAACCATCTCAGTATCAGAATCAGCCACCTCAGCATCAGAACCAGCAGAAGAGGTATGAAGTGTAGGATAACGGTGATCAGATCAATCAGAATTGATACCCGGTGCAGCGGAAGTTTAAAATTTTTATATGGAACGATTCCATAATGGGTATCAAAACTTTACGATTAAATTGTGTGTGTAAAAATTAAATAACAATTATAAATTTTTACCTCCAATCTCGAATCGAGATTATGGACACCAACAGATTACTCTGTTCTTGTTGTATATCCCAGAAACTGATGGACGAACTGTTCTTCAATCAGGTCCACGAACAGAGATTTAATCCCTCTGATAGATTGCACTAGAAAATATATCAGAAGTTTCTACGAAGAGAATTAACGAATTTGATCCGTTAAACCAGACTGCAAATTCAAAATTCACAGGCTGGATTTTCCTGACAGAGAGAGGGAGGGGGACGGCCACTTAGAGAAAACACAGCTAGGGTTTTCGAAAATATTTTGTGACCTCTGTTTTTTTAATTTCTGTACTGCAATAACTTATTTATAATGTGGGTTGCTAACAGCTTAGGGCCCATTAGTCACAAGTTCAATCCTGACAAGCAAAGCCCGCACGTTCAGAAATTAATATAAAATTCATCGTGACTCATATTGATAAACCAATTTCACCAATGTTCACAGAAACCATTTCTGCATCTTTTAGAGTCAAGATAAATTTTCTGAATCCGAATTCAGTGATTTCCAAAAATGCCCATCCCTATGTCATTTTAGGAAATCTTACTCCTATACTCTTAAATAAGAAGTCCCACTTCTTTGTTCATTAAATTTAACTCTTTAAATTTAAATATCTCAACGGGGATTAAAAATTCATTACTCTGTGTGACCCTCAATGGTTCAGGGATACAGCTAGCCGTGGGCTCACAACTCCTTGTGACTCGGAACAACAATTTCCGACTTGCCCATCGAATCATGGTAAGAGAGCCTAGCAACATCGCCCCATGATTCCCTAGGTATCACTGATAGTGCCTAAAAGAACCAATAGATTTTGGTTAGTGTACAGTACGGTCCCTTCATCCATATATCCCGATCGAATCAACAACCATTGATAAATCGAGAGTCGTTCGAGATTCGATAACTATGCAATGCATCTTGAAGATCAAATAGTGACATCGCATGTGCTACTAAGAAACCATTTCTTAAAACACATCATGTACTCTGGCCAGAGATTCGTCACACTAATATCTCCTCAGATTGCATAAGATATCCACACTCGCAAGTATGTGGTGAATCCTTGACAACAAAGCATCGACTCCTATATGTGTTGTAACTGTACCCAATCCCGACACCTGATAACCCCAATAGAGTCGGTAAACGAGTCAAAGTACAGTACTAGCATATAGAGTCTCAATGATGTTTCAAGTAGTAAGGACTAATGGTGTACAACCAAAACCGCGGACTTTATCCACTCGATAAGTGATAACCACTTGGAAAGTCCGAATAGGGTAGTTCGATCATTCATCGTATGAATATCTATTTGCATGCTTTGAACATCTTTATGTTCCATACCAATGAAACGTGGTACTCAGCATCGCAAATGCTAGTCTCAATCTCGAGCGATCCTTATCCTTATTAACGGACGGCTCAATCGACTAGGAACAGTTTAGAATATACAGTGACTATATTCATGATAGTCATCCCCATGTACTACCACATCTTACATACACTATAGTATATTCAAGGTCTTTATCAAAACAACAATAGTATATCACAATATAAAAATATGAAGAAAGATAAAGTCATTGCCATTAATAAAAGTGTAAATTATATTAAACAAAAGATTGTTTATACAAAGAGTCATCAAAGCCCTTAGCAACAAGTTGGCTCACCGGGCACCCACTCTTTCAATCTCCCACTTGCCCTAAAGCCAACTAGTCATACTACGTAGACCCATTGCTTCGCGATGTTTGTCAAATAACGGTCCTGGCAAGGGCTTAGTAAGTGGATCAGCGATATTGTCTGCAGAGGCCACTCTCTCGACACTGATGTCTCCTCTTTCCACGATCTCCCGGATGATGTGGTATTTCCTCAGTACGTGTTTGGATCTTTGATGAGACCTTGGTTCCTTTGCCTGAGCAACGGCACCCGTGTTGTCACAGTACACCGGGACTGGACCAACAACTTCAGGAATGACGCCCAACTCTTGGACGAAATTCCTCATCCAAACGGCCTCTTTAGAAGCAGCTGATGCTGCAATGTATTCTGCCTCAGTGGTGGAATCCGCTGTGGTGTCCTGCTTGGAACTCTTCCAAGAGACAGCACCGCCATTGAGCATGAACACAAATCCAGAGGTTGACTTCGAGTCATCCACGTCACTTTGGAAGCTAGAGTCGGTATAGCCTTCCAATTTTAGTTCTCTTCCTCTATATACCATGAACATATTCTTTGTCCTTCGTAAGTACTTAAGAATGTCCTTCACGGCTTTCCAATGCATTTGACCGGGATTAGCTTGATATCTGCTCGTGACACTCAGATCAAATGCTACATCCGGTCTGGTAGATATCATCCCATACATGATACTACCAATGGCTGACGCATATGGTACATGTGTCATTTTCTCTATCTCTTCATCAGTCTTGGGACACATAGACTTGGATAGAGAAAATCCATGACACATAGGTAGATGTCCTCTCTTGGACCCATCCATTGAAAACCTTTTCAATATGGTGTCGATGTAGGTTGCTTGAGTGAGTCCTATCATTCTCTTAGATCTATCTCTATAGATCTATATCCCTAGAATATAGGATGCCTCACCCAAATCCTTCATCGAGAATCTACCTGATAACCATATCTTTGTTGACTGCAACATCCCTACATCATTCCCAATGAGTAGGATGTCATCAACATAAAGTACTAAGAATTTCACAGCATCCTTAACTACTTTCTTGTACGCGCACGGTTCCTCCGGGTTCTTGATGAAACCAAAATCTTTTATTGTTTCATCAAATTTATGGTTCCAACTTTTTGATGCTTGTTTGAGACCATAGATTGATCTCTGAAGCTTGCATACCTTATGCTCGCTTCCCATGGATGTGTATCGCTCAGGCTGCGTCATATAGATCTCTTCCTTAATGTTTCCATTAAGAAATGCAGTTTTCACATCCATTTGCCATATCTCATAGTCATACCAAGCAGCTATGGCAATAAGGATTCTTATGGACTTGAACATTGCAACTGGTGAAAAGGTTTTATCATAGTCAACTCCTTGTCTTTGAGTATAACCTTTCGCCACCAATCGCGCCTTGTAGGTCAATACCTTACCATCAGGCCCAAGCTTTCTCTTGTAGATCCATTTACACCCTATTGGAACAATTCCATCAGGAGGATCTACTAAAGACCAAACTTGGTTTGTATGCATCGAATCTATTCCCGACTGCATAGCTTCAAGACATAAATTTGAATCCGCATCAGAAATTGCTTCCTTGAAGTTTCTTGGATCACATACAACATCGGGTTCATCTTGATCCCCTTCAAGAAGAAGACCATATCGAGTAGGAGGTCTAGAAGTCCTCTCGGATCTTCTAGGTATAGGCGTGTCCATCATTGGTTCCTAAGGTGTAGGATCATTATTTTGTATTTCGGGTTCTTCTCGAATTTCTTCGAGTTCCATCATCTTGCCTTTCTTATCCAATAAGAACTCCTTCTCCAAGAAGGTGGCCTTCCTTGAAACAAACACCTTTGTTTCAGCAGGATGATAGAAATAATATCCAATTGAATACTTCGGATACCCTACAAAATAACATAAGGTGGATCGACTATCCAACTTATCTCCCACTGTCTGCTTCACGTAAGCAGGACATCCCCAAATCCTCAAGTACGAATACTTAGGAGCTTTGCCATTCCATAACTCGTATGGTGTTTTGTCCACTGCTTTGGTGTGGACGTTGTTCAACAACAATACCGCCGTTTCAAGCGCATAGCCCCAAAACGAAGGTGGAAGCTCAGTGAAGTTCATCATGGATCGAACCATGTCCAACAAAGTTCGATTACGACGCTCTGATACACCATTTAGCTGAGGTGTCATAGGAGGAGTCCACTGAGAGAGAATCCCATTCTCTTTCAGATAGTCCAAAAACTCGGTACTTAAGTATTCTCCTCCTCGATCCGATCGAAGTGCTTTAATACTTTTACCTAGTTTGTTTTCTACTTCAGCCTTGAATTCTTTGAACTTTTCAAATGCTTCAGACTTATATTTCATTAAATATAAATACTCATACCTAGAATAATCATTAGTAAAGATAATGAAGTAGGTGTGGCCAAATTGAGTACCAATTCTAAATGAACCACAAACGTCTGTATGGATCAAATCCAACAGATTTCGACTACGCTCAGGTTTCCCCTTAAAAGGAGATTTAGTCATTTTTCCTTTCAGGCAAGACTCACAAGTAGGTAGAGAGTTAATATCAGACATATCAAACATGCCCTCTACCACTAGCTTGTTCATCCTCCTTGAGGAAATATGACCTAGCCTAGCATGCCAAAGGTTTGCCGGGTTTTGACTATCGATTTTCCTTTTGTTTGTTGTTACCGGTTTATCAACATAATTTATTGGAACGTCTTTTAATTTTAAGTTATATAGATCGTTTTCAAGTTGTCCATTTCCAATCAAACATTCATTCTTGTAAATATTGCAAATCCCATTCACAAAATTGCAAGAAAAACCATCTCTATCAAGCATAGAAACAGAAATAATGTTTTTAATCAAATCTGGAACAAATAAAACATCTCTCAAAAGTAACTTAAAATCGTTCTGCAAAATTAAATAAACGTCTCCCACAGCTTTGGCTTCAACTCTAGAACCATTTCCGAGCCTCAGCTGGGTCTCACCCATTCGAAGCTTGCGACTTCTTGTCATCACCTGCAAATCATTGCAAATGTGAGATCCACATCCGGTATCCAATACCCAAGAAGTAGTGTTAAGTGAAACATTTATTTCAATATAGAACATACCCTTCGCAGTTCGCAACTGCTCTAGATATTCCTTGCAGTTACGTTTCCAATGACCGGGTTTCTTACAGTAATGGCAAACATCCTTGGACTTTTCCATGTTTGAAGCCGTTGTCTGGTTCTTCTTCTCGGGTTCGGTTATCTTGGGTGGGGCAGAACGTTTCTTACCCTTTGTACTTGGCCCCTTCTTAGCAGAAGAAGAGGAGCCCACCAAGAAATCCGGTTTATCCTTCTTTAAAGTGGATTCATATGTTACAAGCATATTGACCATCTCTTCAAGGGAGGCCTCTATCTTGTTCATATTGAAATTCACCACAAATCCGTCAAACGAAGAAGGAAGAGATAGAAGTAATAAGTCCACATTGAGTTCATGCTCCAACACCAAATCAAGCGTTACCAACTTCTGTATGAGCCAAATCACTCGTACCCCATGATCACGGACCAAAGTCCCTTCACGCATGCGACACGTCATTAGCTCTTTTACAGTAGCAAACCTTTCAGTACTCGATTGAGCCCCAAAAAGTTCCTTGAGTTGTACGTGAATGTCAGCAGCATTCACGGTATCCTCAAATCGCCTCTGGAGTTCTTCAGACATCGAGGCTTGCATATAGCATTTGGCATTGATATCATGGTCCCACCATGTATCAAGTTTGGCCAACTCTTCCAGACTTACATCAGCTGGTGCTTCCTTCGGAGGAGATTTTTCTAACACGTAGAGCATCTTCTCCGACGTCAAGACAATCTTCAACTTACGGAACCATTCCGTATAGTTTGCGCCAGTCAGTTTATTTTGTTCGAGGATAGAGAATAGTGGATTGCGCGAATTCATCTTAATGAAATACTGAAAAGAAACATACAATTATCAGTGATTGTTTAATTAATTTACTAAGAGATAAAATAGGCGAAATTTATTTTATGAATCTCACTCCCACTATTTTAACGATTTCACTACCCTTTAGTGAAAACGGGAAACTATTTTCCTTAGTCGGAACATGGAGTCCAATTGACAAACTATGGTCCCGAATAATATCAGCCAACCATAATTTTCAAAAGGTAGAGCCCAATTGCTTCCAAAGCAACCTCCACGTTTTTACCTCATGTCCAATAAGGGCCCAATAATATGACGCCGTTTATTGTGACATGTCAAGATGACCCATCAATATTAAGTTGTGATGGACGGTCGCCATGTGGATCCCCCAATAATATGAGCCGATCCCATGGGAGTTCCACCCAACTTACAACATGTGTCGATCCAATGTATAGCTTTCCGACGAACGGGCCCCCCAATAATATGAGTCAGACCGTATCCGCGGGTAACATCTCATACATTGATCGTTGATGGAAGGTAGGAATATTTAAACAATATTTAAATTTCCTTTATTTATCTTGATATCAATTTTAAATCATATTTAAAATGAGGGATTTTAATTTTGAAAATTTGTCTCATCATTTTAAAAATTTGTATGCTTGCGGGATTCATACAATTTTGTCTAAAACATGCATACAACTATAATATCATATATTATATAGGATGATCGATTCCATTTCTAATCGACCCGTGGTTGCCAATCACGAGTCTAAGTCCAATCCTAGGTAATATGCAGGTATGCAATGCAATCCTATTACATTGAGCTTCCAATTTACATTTCTTCTGTCTTTATTGTCTGCTGGGCCCACCTCGGTCTTAAAATCTTCATCTCCCACTAAGTCTAATGTATTTACAATAAATAACCATGACAAGTAGGGGATACATTTTAAGGGGTGGGAACGGGCCATAAACCAGGCCCACTTTTATTACATATGACAATTCATATTAGGCCATAAACCAGGCCCATTAATAAATCCAACAACAATAAAAACAAATGTAAATTCCTAACATACACCTACAAAATTGGTCATGACAATCGATCATCCTTATCCAATAATATTTAATTCAAAATTAATTTATTGGATAACATGCAATGGCAATTAAATTTAAAAGCATAAAATCATATTCCATATATAAAATCTTATTTTACATACAAAATCATATTTTATCTTTTTATCAAATAAAATCATATTTTACATATAAAATCCAATTTTATACATAAAATCATATTTTACTCAATATTTCCATAAGATCATATATTATCATCAATTGTACCAAAAATAATTAATTTCATAAAATCTGATTTAACGGATAAAATCTATAAATTTTCCAAAAATTCAAATTTATCCAAAAATCAATTTTAAAATTTTCGGACTCGAACAATTCGATCCGACGCCTCGTGGACCAATCAAAAACAATTTTCGATCGGACCAAAATAGAATTTTAACATATTAAAATTTAAATTTAAAAATAAAAATTAATTTTTCCCGGGCCGCCCGGGACGCTCCCGGGCTGCCTGCGCCCCAAAGGGGCTCGGGCCGGGCAGCCCGTCGCTGCCCCTAGGGCAGCGACGATCGCTGCCCATGGGCAGTGCCGTGCGCTGCCCTGCGCAGCGCCCAGCGCTGCCCTGTGCAGCGACCTTCGCTGCCCCCTCGGGCAGCGATCCAATCGCTGCCCGTGTTTTGCCCGAAAAAAAAAATTTTATTTTAAAAATTTATTTTGTTTCAAAAACCGAGGCTTAAAAATACTTGTACAATCGCTTGATCTGATAAACCTGGCTCTGATACCACGGTAGGAGAACGGTGATCAGATCAATCAGAATTGATACCCGGTGCAGCGGATGTTTAAAAATTTTATATGGAACGATTCCATAATGGGTATCAAAACTTTACGATTAAATTGTGTGTGTAAAAATTAAATAACAATTATAAATTTTTACCTCCAATCTCGAATCAAGATTATGGACACCAACAGATTACTCTGCTCTTGTTGTATATCCTAGGAACTGATGGACGAACTTTTCTTCAATCAGGTCCACGAACAGAGATTTAATCCCTCTGATAGATTGCACTAGAAAATATATCAGAAGTTTCTACGAAGAGAATTAACGAATTTGATCCGTTAAACCAGACTGCAAATTCAAAATTCACAGGCTGGATTTTCCCGACAGAGAGAGGGAGGGGGACGACCACTTAGAGAAAACACAGCTAGGGTTTTCGAAAATATTTTGTGACCTCTGTTTTTTAATTTCTGTACTGCAATAACTTATTTATAATGTGGGCTGCTAACAGCTTAGGGCCCATTAGTCACAAGTTCAAGTCTGACAAGCAAAGCCCGCATGTTCAGAAATTAATATAAAATTCATCGTGACTCATATTGATAAACCAATTTCACCAATGTTCACAGAAACCATTTCTGCATCTTTTAGAGTCAAGATAAATTTTCTGAATCCGAATTCTGTGATTTCCAAAAATGCCCATCCCTATGTCATTTTAGGAAATCTTACTCCTCTACTCTTAAATAAGAAGTCCCACTTCTTTGTTCATTAAATTTAACTCTTTAAATTTAACTATCTCAACGGGGATTAAAAATCCATTACTCTGTGTGACCCTCAATGGTTCAGGGATACAGCTAGCCGTGGGCTCACAACTCCTTGTGACTCGGAACAACAATTTCCGACTTGCCCATCGAATCATGGTAAGAGAGCCTAGCAACATCGCCCCATGATTCCCTAGGTATCACTGATAGTGCCTACAAGAACCAATAGATTTTGGTTAGCGTACAGTACGGTCCCTTCATCCATATATCCCGATCGAATCAACAACCATTGGTAAATCGAGAGTCGTTCGAGATTCGATAACTATGCAATGCATCTTGAAGATCAAATAGTGACATCGCATGTGCTACTAAGAAACCATTTCTTAAAACACATCATGTACTTTGGCCAGAGATTCGTCACACTAATATCTTCTCAGATTGCATAGGATATCCACACTCGCAAGTATGTGGTGAATCCTTGACAACAAAGCATCGACTCCTATATGTGTTGTAACTGTACCCAATCCCGACACTTGATGACCCCAATAGAGTCGGTAAATGAGTCAAAGTACAGTACTAGCATATAGAGTCTCAATGATGTTTCACGTTGAGTTCATGCTCCAACACCAAATCAAGGGTTACCAACTTCTGTATGAGCCAAATCACTCGTACCCCATGATCACGGACCGAAGTCCTTCACGCATGCGACACGTCATTAGCTCCTTTACAGTAGCGAACCTTTCAGCCCTCGATTGAGCCCCAAAAAGTTCCTTGTGTTGTACGTGAATGTCAGCAGCATTCACGGTATCCTCAAATCGCCTCTGGAGTTCATCAGACATCGAGGCTTGCATATAGAATTTGGCCTTGATATCATGGTCCCACCATGTATCAAGTTTGGCTAACTCTTCCGGACTTATGTCAGCTGGTGCTTCCTTCGGAGGAGATTTTTCTAACACGTAGAGCATCTTCTCCGAAGTCAAGACAATCTTCAACTTACGGAACCATTCAGTATAGTTTGCGCCAGTCAATTTATTTTGTTCGAGGATCGAGAAGAGTGGATTACGCGAATTCATCTTTATGAAATACTGAAAAGAAACAGACAAATATCAGTGATTGTTTAATTAATTTACTAAGACATTAAATAGGCGAAATTTATTTTATGAATATCACTCCCACTATTTTAACGATTCCACTACCCTCTAGTGAAAACGGAAAACTGTTTCCTTAGTGAGAACATGGAGTCCAATTGACAAACTATGGTCCCGAATAATATCAGCCAACCATAATTTTCAAAAGGTAGACCCAATTGCTTCCAAAGCAACCTCCACGTTTTTACCTCATGTCCAATAAGGGCCCAATAATATGACGCCGTTTATTGTGACATGTCAAGATGACCCATCAATATTAAGTTGTGATGGACGGTCGCCATGTGGATCCCCCAATAATATGAGCCGATCCCATGGGAGTTCCACCCAACTTACAACATGTGTCGATCCAATGTATAGATTTCTGACGAACGGGCCCCCCCAATAATATGAGCCGGACCGTATCCGCGGGTAGCATCTCATACATTGATCGTTGATGGAATGTAGGAACATTTAAACAAATTTAAATTTCCTTTATTTATCTTGATATCAATTTTAAATCATATTTAAAATGAGGGATTTTAATTTTGAAAATTTGTCTCATCATTTTAAAATTTTTGTATGCTTGTCGGATTCACACAATTTTGTCTAAAATATGCATACAACAATAATATCACATATTATATAGGATGATCGATTCCATTTCTAATCGACCCGTGGTTGCCAATCACGAGTCTTAGTCCAATCCTAGGTAATATGCAGTATGCAATGCAATCTTATTACATTGAGCTTCCAATTTACATTTCTTCTGTCTTTATTGTCTGCTGGGCCCACCTCCATCTTCAAATCTTCATCTCCCACTAAATCTAATGTATTTACAATAAATAACAATGACAAGTAGGGGATACATTTTAAAGGGGTGGGAACGGGCTATAAACCAAGCCCACTTTTATTACATATGACAATTCATATTGGGCCATAAACCAGGCCCATTAATAAATCCAACAACAATAAAAACAAATGTAAATTCCTAACAAACACCTACCAAATTGGTCATGGCAATCGATCATCCTTATCCAATAACATTTAATTCAAAATTAATTTATTGGATAACATGCAATGGCAATTTAAATTTAAAAGGATAAAATCATATTCCATATATAAAATCTTATTTTACATACAAAATCATATTTTATCTTTCTATCAAATAAAATCATATTTTATCTATAAAATCCAATTTTATACATAAAATCATATTTTACTCAATATATCCATAAGATCATATCTTATCATCAATTGTACCAAAAATAATTAATTTCAAAATTCAATTTAACGGATAAAATATTTAAATTTTCCAAAAATTCAAATTTATCCAAAAATCAATTTTAAAATTTTCGGACTCGAACAATTCGATCCGACGCCTCGTGGACCAATCAAAAACAATTTTCGATCGGACCAAAAATAGAATTTTAACATATTAAAATTTTAATTTAAAAATTAAAAATAATTTTTCGCGGGCCGCCCGGGACGTTCCCGGGCTGCCCGCGCCCCAAAGGGCTCGGGCCGGGCAGCCCGGCTGCCCCTAGGGCAGCGATTGGGTTTTGCCCGGAAAATTTTTTTTTTTATTTTTATAATATTTATTTTGTTTCAAAAAACCGAGGCTTAAAATTTTTTTGTACAATCGATTAATTTAATCGCTTGATCTGAGCAACCTGTCTCTGATACCACTGTTGGAGAACGCGGCGATCAGATCAATCAGAATTGATACCCGGTGCAGCGGAAGTTTAAAAATTTTATATGGAACGATTCCATAATGGGTATCAAAACTTTACGATTAAATTGTGTGTGTAAAAATTAAATAACAATTATAAATTTTTACCTCCAATCTCGAATCGAGATTATGGACACCAACAGATTGCTCTGCTCTTGTTGTATCTCCCAGGAACTGATGGACGAACTGTTCTTCAATCAGGTCCACGAACAGAGATTTAATCCCTCTGATAGATTGCACTAGAAAATCTATCAGAAGTTTCTACGAAGAGAATTAACGAATTTGATCCGTTAAACCAGACTGTAATTCAAAATTCACAGGCTGGATTTTCTCGAGTAGAGAGGTAGGGGAGGGCGGCCACTTTAGAGAGAAAATAACTAGGTTTTCGAAAATTGTGACCTGTTGTATGTAATTTCTGTACTGCAATAACTTATTTATAATGTAGGCCGCTAACAGCTTAGGGCCCATTAGTCATAAGTTCAAACCCGACAAGCAAAGCCCGCATGTTCAGAAATTAATATAAAATTCATCATGACTCCGATTGATAAACCGATTTCACCAATGTGCAGAGAAACCATTTCTGCACCTTTTAAAGTCAAGATAAATTTTTCTGAATCCGAATTCAGTGATTTCCAAAAATGCCCATCCCTATGTCATTTTAGGAAATCTTACTCCTCTACTCTTAATTAAGAAGTCCAACTTCTTTGTACATTAAATTTAACTCTTTAAATTTAACTATCTCAACGGGGATTAAAAATCCATTACTCTATGTGACCCTCAATGGTTCAAGGATACAGCTAGCCGTGGGCTCACAACTCCTTGTGACTCGGAACAATAATTTCCGACTTGCCCATCGAATCATGGTAAGAGCGCCTAGCAACATCGCCCCATGATTCCCTAGGTATCACTGATAGTGCCTGCAAGAACCAATAGATTTTGGTTAGCGTACAGTACGGTCCCTTCATCCATATATCCCGATCAAATCAACAAACATTGGTAAATCGAGAGTCGTTCGAGATTCGATAACTATGCAATACATCTTGAAGATCAAATAGTGACATCGCATGTGTTACTAAGAAACCATTTCTTAAAACACATCATGTACTCTGGCCAGAGATTCGTCACACTAATATCTCCTCAGATCGCATAGGATATCCACACTCGCAAGTATGTGGTGAATCCTTGACAACAAAGCATCGACTCCTATATGTGTTGTAACTGTACCCAATCCCGACACCTGATGACCCTAATAGAGTCGGTAAACGAGTCAAAGCACAGTACTAGCATATAGAGTCTCAATGATGTTTCAAGTAGTAAGGACTAATGGTGTACAACTAAAACCGCGGACTTTATCCACTCGATAAGTGATAACCACTTGGAAAGTCCGGATAGGGTAGTTCGATCATTCATCATATGAATATCCATTTGCATGCTTCGAACATCTCTATGTTCCCTACCAATGAAACGTGGTACACTGCATCGCAAATGCTAGTCTCAAACTCGAGCGATCCTTATCCTTATTATCGGACGGCTCAATCGACTAGGAACAGTTTAGAATATACAGTGACTATAAGATGTGTTTCATGATAGACATCTCCATGTTCTACCACATCTTACATACACTATAGTATATTCAAGGTCTTTATCAAAACAACAATAGTATATCACAATATAAAAATAGGAAGAAAGATAAAGTCATTGCCATAAATAAAAGTGTAAATTATATTAAACAAAAGATTGTTTATACAAAGAGTCATCAAAGCCCTTAGCCACAAGTTGGCTCACCGGGCACCCACTCTTTCAACTACATAGAAAATTAACAACACTTTCACTTCTAGGAGTTTTTGGGGTATCAAAAATATTAAACTTCGCAATTTGCCCATCGAATTCCATAGTGAGAGTGCCATTATCAACATCTATAATGGATTTTGAAGTTTTCAAAAATGATCTTCCTAACAAAATAGGACTATTCAACTCATTTTTTTTCATGTCAAGAACATAAAAATCAGTAGGAAAGATCAATTCACCAACTTGTACAAGAACATCCTCTAACAATCCTTTTGGAAAAATAGTAGATTTATCATCCATCTGGATAACAATGAAAGTTTCATTCAAAGGCCCTAGTTTTAAGGAAGCATAAACAGAGTATGACATGACATTAATAGATGCTCCTAAATCTAGCATGGCCGTATCAAGCTGACTATCTCCTATTTTACATGGAATCGAGAACATACCTAGGTCCTTGCATTTTGTAGGTACCTTTCTTTGAATGACGGCAGAGACTTGTTCTCCCAATTCAACTCTCTTACATCCCTTCAACTTTTGTTTTCTTTTCGCAGTACATAATTCTTTCAAAAATTTAGCATAGCGAGGTACTTGCTTAATAGCATCTAACAGTGGAATTTTTATCTCGCATCTACGGAAAGTTTCATAGAGCTCCTTTATCCCCTCATCTTTCCTAGAATCCTTTAGTGCCATAGGAATAGGGGCAACAGGCTTATATTCAGATAGAGGAGGGAACTTACCTCTTGGTGTATCTTTTGGAATAGGCTCACTCTCCTCCACCTTAGACTCATTGTCATTTTTAGTCCCTACCGGTTTTTGGACCAATCCTTCACGAATATGCAGCTCCCGTCCACTCCTCAACGTAATAGCACTCACGTTTTCCTTTGGATTCACTACTGTCTGTGATGGCAAACTACTAGACTGTTGTGCTTCCAATTTTTTGATTGCAGTTGCCAACTGTCCCACCTGAGTGTTCAAGTGTTGGATGTTTGCTCTCGTTTACTGTTGAAAACTCGTAGTGTTAGTTGCAAGATCCTTAACTATATTTTCCAAAAACTCACCCGGTGTTGGAATTTGTGGGCGCTGTGGTGGAGGATGATACGGTGGCCTATAAGCTTGATTGTGCGATTGTGCTTGAGGTCCAGATTGATTCGCTGGAGGATTGCCATATCTGAGGTTTGGATGATCCCTCCAACTTGGATTGTATGTGTTAGAGTAAGGATCATACTTCTGCTTAGGTGGCCCTGGAAATCCTCCTGCTGCATTGACTTGTTCCACAGATCCCTCTTGAAGAGTGGGACACATGTCAGTTGGATATCCCACTTGAGTGCAAATTCCACATACCTTTGCAATCTGTCCATTCCCTACAGCCATATGACGCACAAGAGACGTCAGTTCGCTCAGTTGTTGTTCAAGGGAAGAAACGTTTACCTCATTACTCTTTCTTGGCGCAGGATCACTTCTGTTGGTGCCAAATTGCTGAGAATTGGAAGCCATACTCTCGATTAGATTCCTTGCTTGTACTGGAGTTTTATCGACGAAAACTCCACCATTGGCCGCCTCCACCATGCTCCTGTCATGAGACAACAACCCTTCATAGCAGTATTGAATTAATAAATGTTCACTTATCTGGTGCTGCGGGCAGCTGGCGCATAGTTTCTTGAAACTCTCCCAATACTCATGCAGTGACTCTCCCATTTGCTGCTTGATGCCATAAATTTCCTTTCTGATGTTTGCCGCTCTTGAAGCTGGAAAATATTTCTCTAAGAAAATTCTCTTCAGTGCCGTCCAAGTGGTTATGGATCCAGAAGGTAGGTAGTATAGCCAATCCTTTGCAGCACTCTTCAAAGAGAAAGGAAAGGCTCTGAGTTGGATCTGCTCCTCTGTCACTCCATGTGGCTTCATGCTGGTGCATACGACATGGAATTCTATCAAGTGCTTGTGCGGATCCTCACCTGTAAGAAAAGCAGGCAATAGATGTATCAGTCCAGATTTTAATTCAAAATTAGCATTATTTTCTAGAGTAGGAAAAGTAATGCATAAAGGTTGCTGAGTGAGGTCATGAGTGCCAAGTTGTCTCAAACTCAAGTTCGCATTCGCCGCCATATCTTCCTCAGAAATTCAGTCTTAATTTCGCCCTCTTCTTGCCTCCTACGAGCTTCTCTCCGTCTCTTAAGCAATGTTCTTTCTATCTCTGGGTCGTATGTAAATTCTTCTTCTTCTGAAGATTCACCTGAAAGCATGAACAAACCAGAGTAGCACTACGAGGAATAATAAAATAAAATAAAATAAACTAAGAACACAATAAATTAGAACCGTTCCCCTGCAACGGCGACAAAATTTGGCAACGCTTAATCGTGTCACTCCCAAATTACCCAACTCAATCAGATAATCACTAAAAATGTAGTAGTGTGAGTATGGATCGTTCCCACGAGGAAAGGTAAATTTAATGTGTTCTAAATAAATAAAAAGGGGTTTTGAAGTTTGGACTAACTAATAAGAAATTTAAGCAATTAAATATTCAAATTATCATTGTCTTGCAAGATTGAAAATTAAACTAAAGAAATCAATAAGAGATGAGACTTGGTATCGGTTGACTACACCCTTGATATTCATTCATTCAATCATCGATTCCCTAAAAATAATTAATCATATTAAATATTCGTCATTGAAAATCAAATTCCTGTTTCACCTTAATTTTAGTTAATTATAAAACAGCATTCTAGATTAACCTTTACCCCATAAATTAACCCAATACCAGCGATCAGATTTAAATCCACGGTAACATTCAAACTAGTAAAACTGACGAATCTAGACAACACAAACACCAGCGGTTGTATTTAGCCTAGTCAATAATTGATCCAACAATTTAATAAATTCAACAGCAGAAAATATCAAACGTAGTTATTTCGCAAATTAGTTCATTCAAACAATTACGGATTTGAATTCTAATTTATCTATAGCTTGCAAAACAAAATCCTAAGATGACCAATCCTAAAATCATGCATACAAACATGAAATAAACAAGATCAAATATTGATACTTAACAAGAATAAACACTACGAATGAATCTCATGAATAAAACATATCAAGGTTTCGCCTCCCTCAACCAAGTTCTAAAAGTTTAGCCAACATTACTCATAAATTCTCTACAAAAATTCATGAGAGAAAATAAAATTAAGAAAAGATAGATGAAAACCTAGCCATCCAGAGAGAGTTCTTCGCGTTCTAAGCATGTAGAATAATCTGATAATCTCTCCAAAATGGAATTAAAAGTCTAATAAAAGTCTAGAGCCTTAATTAAAAGAGTTTTCAAAATTACAAATTTCTTCCCGCAACAGACCCGCGCGCTCGATCCTGAAAATTGCTAGGATCGAGCGGGCGATACTGGGCAACTTTTTGCCATGAAAATTCCTTAGGCGCGCTCGATCCGAGAATAATGTGCTATCGAGTGGGCGAGTTGAGGCAGCCTACTGTCTTGAAAATCTCATGACCGCGCTCAATCTGGGAAAATGCCAGGATCGAGTGCATGCTTCTGTGATGAAAAATCTGCTCTGCTGCTTTCTTTGGACGCATGGACGCACTTCGATTTCTTTAATCAAAACAAGGTAATTCCTACACAATA
The DNA here is from genome assembly GCF_033568475.1 of Henckelia pumila. Lineage (NCBI taxonomy): Eukaryota > Viridiplantae > Streptophyta > Magnoliopsida > Lamiales > Gesneriaceae > Henckelia > Henckelia pumila. The sequence goes on along the minus strand of NC_133120.1, from coordinate 34,328,504 downwards.
AATCAAAACTAAGTTAAGAAACTCAATGCATGACATAAAATAAAACTAGAATAAAACAAGAACAATGACACAAAATGCATGAAAAACACTTAACAAAATGACACTAAAAATGCAAACAAAATAATACTATCACACAGCAAAGAGACCTTCAAAGAACTTGTCTTTGAAAATCAACGATGAAAAAAAATTGACAAACGCCACATAGTTATTAAACTTTGATAAGTTTGATTTGAAGAACTAAGAAAATCTTTAGCAAAATTCTAGAGAAAATTTTATTGATAAAAATCTGAATTCAATAATCTTAATTGTTGTATTCTATAATGAATGTATGTAGTTTTTTTATATAACAACTCAAAAAGGTAAAAGATAATACCCAAAATATTAAAAGATAGTATCTTAATAGGCTTCAAACACTCAAAAATAGAAAAATATCACAAAATAATAAAAATCTCCCGCACACATACTTCACACCAAAGTGTATGTTTTTCCCAAATTAGTGCTGCAGCGCTGAGGCGCGAGTACTTCAAAGCAGTAGCTCTGAGGCGCAAGATGGAAAGCGCTATATCGCTGAGGCTTCGTATGTTTTTTTCTTGGAACACAAACAAGCGCTAAGGCGCTACTTCTGATGCGCTGGAGCGTTTATGCTACGCATGGCTAGCGCTGAGGTGCTAAGAACAGGCGCTGAGGCGTTTAGTATGTATAATTTTTCCGTCATTTTCTTCCGTTTTTCTTCACTTGCTTGATCTTTTTGCACTTCAATAATATTGACATAATTCCCAAACCGATCTCCATGCACTCAAAGTTGGTTGCCATGAATATCATATCCCACTAATTTTGATGACAAGTTGTTAGACACTCCTCGATAGATCACAAATCTTTGAATATCTTCTTTAAACAACTTGTTTTGTCCCCTCGTCGTTGGACCTTGAGGCAACTCAAGCAGATCCAATTTCTTCATTGCTTGATAAATTCAAGAGCTATCCATGATCTCATCACCGATTGTATTACAAAATATAATGCATTAAAGTGATTTATTTTCTTGTCTGCATGGTTTGTTTTTCTTGGGACTAGTAAAAGTCTAAGTTTGGGGGGATTTGATAAGTGTAATTTATGCACTTAATTGTTACATGATTTAGCTTGAATTTTGTTATGAATCGAGAGATATTATGTGCATTTCGTTGTTCTTTTTGTGATATGTAGATAGTGGACAAGATACATGAATTGCATGAAAAGAGATGTGTTGGTGACACAAAGAAGGTTTAAGACATGATTTTGGGAGCACAAAGGAAAAGCCTAAGAATTGAAAGAGGCGCCTAAAGCGTAGGAAAATGATTTTGGTGGTGCAGAGTGGCGCCTAGGCTCCTCATTTATGTGTCAGAGCTGTCAGGGTGGTGCCTAGGTGCCACCATGAGGTGCATAGGGGCCACTGGCCAAGTAAAGAGTAGTGAGTGCCTATTAAGCACCTAGGCGAAAATAGGAGTTTTTTTAATTGAAAACACCGTACGTGTTGGGATTTAATTGCCGGGCTTCAAGACTTATAAAAGACATATTCTAACCTACAAAAGAAAGAGATCAGCCGCATAATCACTCGCTAAAAAACGCAAATCAGATTGGAGATAGAGCTGAATGGCACAAGAGAAAGCAAGAGTTTTAAGAAAGATCGATCGCGAAGACGAAAAACGTTGAATCTGGAGACAAAGACGCGGATTCGGCTTCGTTATTCCTTCTCTTTTCTTTCTTATTATTGAATTTTAATGTCTAGATTCGTAAACAAGATTTTTTTTTGTTTATTTTGCATTATGAACTAAGGTTTTGATTCTAGAGGAATGACGTAGCTTAGTGTTTTTGTATATTATTTTGTGTTATTTTCGAGTCTCTTTTGAATGCATATGTTGTTTCTTGAGGGTCATTTGTGTTTTATTTATTTAATATTTATGCATGCGGTCTAATTCTCATTTTTCCTAGTTAAATTGTAGGTACTTGGAAAAAATCATGAAATTTGGCAAAAAAGAGAAGAAACCAAAATTTGTGCGCTCGAGCATGAAAATATGGCCACTCGAGCACATTAAAGAGAATATTTTTGGAGCTGGACATAACTTTTTGCGCTCGAGCGGACATTTTGTCCCGCTCGAGCGCAAAAAAGAAGAAGAATAAAAAGTGCGCCCTGCGTAAAAAAATTGTGGCGCCTAGGCGCTACTGCGCGAGTTTGAAAAAAATCGGATTAAGAAATTGTTGCGAAATTTGTGCCCGCAAGTGCACGGTATCAAGTTTTAATATAGTGATAGGTAGAGTGTCGAACGCACGAGGATTAAAGTGAAAATATTCAGTGCTTGTAATTAAAATAGTCATACTTTTATTTAGAAAATCAATGATGAGAAGGTTTGCAGAAAAATAAAAATAAGCAATGGTTTTTTTAGTATCATGCACACAATTGTCAAAATAATATCAATCAGAGGAAAAATGGTCTAGAGCTTTAGATTTCACCTGGTTTCAACAACAATCACTCCTAAATAATGTATTTTCATGAATTTCATTCAATCAATAGCCAAGAACACTTAGATTATTATATTTCTTTCTCCCGAGCAACAAATAGATTATATCAACTATAGTTCAATTCCAATATCCCTATTAAGAATCTACTTGTAGTGATCTATTCAAAACAATGTTCTTTTAAAAGCATGTTAAAATTATATACTCTCCCGAGTTATATAAATAATTAACAGTGTTATTTCTATGGGTCCTATTCAAAATCTCCTCTTCCGAGTGTCAGATTTCAAATAAATATTACAATTCAATTATTGATCAGGTAATTAAAAAGACAATCAATTCTAGAAAAACAATTAATCTAGAGGAACTCATTTCAATAAAATCAAAAAATCATAATTGTGTTTACACTAGGTTCCATCCAACCTCTAGACTCTAAAAATTTAGTTCATAATAAAATTCTGATAAAAATAATTCATGTTCAGAAAATTAAACATCAAATCAGAATTTAACAATTAAAAGATAGAAAACAAATCCGTCGTCGTTCTTCTGTGTCCAGTCGATCGATCCCCGTATTTGTTCTTCAATTAAGCACAGATTTTCTCCTTCAAAATTCTCACGGTCAAATTCTTCAAATTATTTCTCTGATAAGTGCGGCGGCTCCCTCTCTCAATTTTGAAAAATCCTTTTTATGCGATGTACACAAAATCCCGTTAATAAGGCCAAGAAAATACTTTCCCGATAATTTTAAAACATTGAGAAGCGACGGGGCGGGTGCTCAGTAGAAAGGCACGGGCGCGCATGTGGTTCGCAATTTATTTTCCCAATCTCACAAAACAAGCGCGATTGTTCTTCTTTCTATCCTTAGCGCCAAAAAGTAGCGCTAACTTTTCTTCCTTTTCCTTTTCCTCTTCTTTTCTCTTTTATTTCTCCTTTTCTTTTATTCTTCAATTTTCTTTTCTCTTCTCATTTTTCTCCTTCACAGCCTCTTTTATTATTTTCTCTTCTCCATTCTTATTTTCTTCGTATTTCCTAAATAATTTCAATAATTTCCTACAACTTCAAAAACAACAAAACATACACATAAATCTGCTCGAAACAAATAATTAATCATTAAAATCAAAATTAAATTAAGTGTATAAAATACACTTATCAAATTCCCCCAAACTTAAATATTTTCTAGTCCCGAGCAAAACTATTAAAACAAAACAACCAAAACATCACACCAACAAAGATAAAATCCATTAAGCAAACCAACCGGCCTCCGATAACATACAATTAATCCATGTACAGTAAAATTTCTCAAGAGTTCTCATGCGTGTGTGAATTACCAATCTTGTCTATCCACCTAGCTTTCGATCCACTAATGTAACAAGTTTGTTTCATAGATTCAACAATTCTGCTCTCTAGTTTCAAAACACTCTCCACCAAGTTCAACTTCTACTCACTAAGATCGAAAGGACTTTTTAATTTATATCAAATTTTAATTTTAAAATTACCAGATTTTGCACCCGGTTTTTATTTATTTAGCCCCATTTTATCCGTAGACTTAGCTATAACTAAAGATAGGATTCGAATTTCAATCCTCTCGTCTATAGCCCGGATGGAACATCAACCCCATTATCTTTTTCGCAAACTTAGCCATGAAACAATAAATAGAATTTCAAACACTTTCAAAGCCCGGATGGAGTTGTTAAATTTTTTCAAAAATTAATTTTTTTTTTCACTTTTGCAACCCCATTCATTCCGCAAACTCAACCAAGACAAAGGAATTAGGATTTAAATTCCTCATCAATAACCCAGATGGAGTTATTATTAATTTATTGCCTAAATCATTCTAAGCTCGTAGAAGTCTAGCTCAGTTTCAATCATAAATCACCAAAGTTAAGAATCAAATCATCTAATTCACTCACAAAATCACAAAGTTTCTCTAATCACTAGGGTCTAGACAATCATGGTATAGTGCATAATTTTTTGTGAGAACTCAAGAAAAATTTCACCAACACTAGATTTAAAATTTTATTTTCACCTCATTCATCATCATAGGCCTAACACCACTAATCAACACCAACATAAAAATTCAATTTCTAGCATCAGCAACTTCAACTTCAATTCAACTTCAGACATCAAACATGCAAAAATATTATTCACCCCTAAACTTATTAAAATCATTGTCCTCATTGATTAAAGGCAATAAAATGTTTCAAGGACTCGTACCTTCAACACCGAGCATCAAGACCCGGCGTCATCATCATGACCATGGAAGGAAGATCACAGCAGCAACACCATAGCTGAGGAGGTGGATTAGGTAAAACATGAACACCCATGTTAATCTTGCGCGACTAGGAAGCTTGTAGCACGAGATGATGCGCTAATGGGGAATGTTTAGGCGCGATTGCGCAAGATTATGCGCTAATGATGAAGGGTAGGCGCGTTAGTGCCTTGTGATGCGCTAATGGTGAGCGCGATAGAGCATGGAGCTTGCGCAGTTGGGGATGCTCGTTAGCGCTTGGTGTAGGGAGGCTTGGAAGCACGATTGTGCATGCTTGGAGCTGTTGAGATGCGCGTTAGAGGATGGAGCAGCACTGTTGAGCATTAATGACTCGATGAGGCTGCGCGGGCGCTCAAAAGGAATGGCGCGGGCGCGCCGTTTGTGCGCACTTCAACATCAATTTCTTCCAGGAGTAGAGCGGGCGCGCAGAATAAGAGGGCGGGCGCGCCTTTGTTTCGACTTTGAGATTCCTCAGCCTGAAAATTTTTGAAAATTGACAAAAATTAGGCTTCAAAAATTCATAATAATATACTAAAATAATTAATTAACAAAAAATAAATAAAATGAAAACAAAAGTAATTAAAATAAAAGAAAAATCTTGGGTTGCCTCCCAAGTTGCGCTTGGTTTAGAGTCGTTAGCCCGACTTTCACCGGTATTAAATCTTCTCTTTCTCTTTCACACGCCAAATATATTCGACAAAACGCTTTTTAAATTTTGCTTTCTTCTTCGTGGTTTTTGTGTTTGTTGATGAACTTGACGCTTTCTCCTTTGAGGATTCAACTGCAATATCAACTCTTTGACAGCCCTCTAGCTTCACAACCGGCTAAATCATACATAATTCTTCAATGGGTGGGTTAGGTGCCTTCATAAATATGTTAAAAATCACTCCTTCGCACTCCACACCCATTGACAATTCGCCCTTCTTCACTTCAATTTTTGCATCCGCCATAGCCAAAAATGGTCTCCCAAAAATCAATGGTGTGGCGTGCTCTTCTTGCATATCCAGAATCACAAAATCCGCTGGAAAGATGAATTTATCCATCTTGATGAGTACATCTGTTAGACATCGGTTCTAAACAACTAAATAAGCATACAAGATCCAACTATTAAAAAGAACGCATCGCGCTCGCGCGAGATAGCATCTCGCACGCGCGGGGGCAACACATCCAGGGCCCCGGCTGAAGGCTCGCGCCAGCGCGAGATAAACCTCTCGCGCAAGCGTGGGCTAACAAACCCGAGCCCCCAGGATTCCCTCGCGCGCGCACGAGGTTCCACCTCGCCCGCGCGTGAAACGCCTGGGCAGAAAATGCTAAGGCTAGCAGAATATTCTTCCCGCGCTTGCTTTCAACATGCATTCCAATCCCAATTCAAATCCATTATTACCACATACAGCATGCATAAATCCAATATATAGTAGTTCTAGAGTTATACGATCTCAACAAATAGAACATGCTCCAGTCTAACTTATTCAATGCAATACAATACAATACAAGTTCGATTACATATTCGAATTTCCAAAACACCAAGTCTCACTTCTAATCGGCTCAACCCTTAGCCATGTTGCCTTTGACTTGGTCCTGCCCCACCTGTTGCCAAGCACACATACAAAGACAAGACAACAACGGATAATACGGTGAGAATAACATTCCCAGTAAAAGAGACAAACATGAATATAAAATAATATATCAACACATGATATAAATATACAAGACAAGCAATTCCAAAATCACGTCTAAACTCAATTCAAATGCATAAAATGCAATGCATGTCTTTAAAATCTGGGATTATCAAGTCTGGATAATCACAAGGTAAAGGTTCTCTACTCTTTTCCTCTATTGGGATCCCGAGGATGAAATATCACACAAATCACACCGACTCTCCCCTCGAGGTGGATAGTGCATATTTCAATCCTCTAGACTCTGAAACAACTATATAGATTTAAGTCGGTCATTGTAGTAAATCGTCTGCCAATGCCCCCTACTATAGTTCTCAGAACGTCTAACTCAAAATGAAATAAAATCCATTTGCTCAAAATGAATGAAATGCAATTCATAACTCATTCAAGTAAATCAATTTACATGCAAGTATGTGATTTTTTCGGAACACTAGAATCAAGTCGGATTCGAGTCACTCATTCCATTCCAGTCTAAGTCATCTTATACCTCTTTCAAACGTCGATTCTCCAACCTGGAAACAAAAACAACAATATACTCATTCAAGATTCAATCAACTTCCTAGTCGATAATAAGGGAATCGATACTATACCGGCTATGATCTCTAAAACGATACAACTCCATCAACCTCGCAACTCAACGACCTTCAAACGAATCTGCAAAAGAAGAAATAAAGGCCTGAGATCACTATCGACATTCAAACACAAATGAAAATTGCTCAAATCAATTCAAACCAAACTATAGCCCAAAAACTCAAACCGGCGGCAAAACGGCCAGATTATGATCAAACCGAAAATGCAGACATCAATACAATATCGATAAAATCTCAAAACAATGCTAAGACAACAACAACAAAGCAATTCCAACACATCTCAAAACCTCATTTTTGAATAGGCTTTCGAAAATCATAACAATTCCGAACGACGCTCTATTTCAAAACCGACAGAGAATAAACGACCAGAACTCTGCCAAGAACAACATACTCGAAACTCAACCGATTCTAACAAAATCCAAAAAATAGAATGTATCTGATCAGAGAAAAACTTACTATAGAACGAAGCTCTCGCTGTCGTGATCGCTAATATGTCTTCAGAAATAAATTCTAACAGACGGATCGAGCTCGGACTGAAATCCAAAAGCTTGAAGTCACGTTGGGGAGTCTTCAATGGAGGGAGAGGCGATGCGGGAGGTGATGGAGTGAAGGAATGGGTCAACTTATGCTTAAATATAAAACAAATCCCAAATTTTCATTTTAGTCCCTGAAAAATTCAAAATTTGCAAAAAGGACCCTGATCAAAATGAAGTTGGATCTTGAACTTTGAAATCTCCGATTATCTCAAATAAAGTCAATTAAGATAAAATAGGGGCGTTACAATTCTCCCCCTCTTATAAAAGATTTCGTCCTCGAAATCAAACACGGTTCCAACACGAACTGCGTCTCTCAAATTACTCCTTTCAGTCAGTCAAACGAAAGTCGACTCATTCTCGTCAAAAAATCCTTCTAAGCTCAGTTACAATCGAATCATCTCTGGTTCCAACTCAAGGCATAACATCTAAGTTCGACTTGTCTGACCTGGTTGTCCGTCGTTCTGTGGGTATTGAACTGAAATAAGCTGTAATCAAACAACAAAGTCTCTTCGAAATCTATGTCGAAAGAACGAGTGCAACAAGAATCTGTATCTAAACTGACGGACTTTGGCAAAACATGAAACCTGACGACTTCTGACAAGGTATCAATCCTCTGGTCTTGACTAAAAGTCACTCTGTACGGAATACGGTAGCAGATTCCATAAATCGGTCAATCAAAATCAGATAGTAGATAAAATAAGAATAATTCCGTCGGCTCAAAACATCCGTTGTTGCATACAATTTTTCAGATAAAGATTCGCAGTCAGAAATCTCATACAAATCTAATCATCTTCTTTGCTTCCAAATCAGTTTCGTCTGCGAAAAACCAATACTCCAACTCTTAAGATTAGAAAAGATCACGGAAATCTTCTCATAAAACAATAGATAACAGATTTACTAATCAATAAGATCGTTGTGAGCTCAAAGTTCAGATTCAGACATTGTGTCTCGAGCATCTTCAGCTGTCTCGATGTCTAGACAAGAGCGTGATTCATCTGAATAAGAATACAACCCAAAATCTCGATAAGAAGAATCCCAAGTACCAAAAGATCATCAGTATTGAAATTAGTATACTGGAGCGCTGATCGATAGAATTCCATCACTAGATCATAAAATCGAGGAAGGCAACTTGATCCAAATATAATTCAGACATCGAAGAATAGCATACGACTGCTCAGCACCAAAATCTGTCATGACATTATCGGGTGCAGCATGAGCCTGTTCCTCGTCCAGAGCAAAAATTTGTGCCTGCTGTCTGGGAGGCTGGTTCGCATACTGATTACCTTCCTATCTATTCTGCTGCTGAGGTTGGAAAGAGTGGACAGTAGATGCTTGCCTCTGAGGCTGAGCCGACTATCTCGAATAACTTCCACTCTGTGCTTGCTCAAGGACACGCTGAGGACACGCTTTGGCAAAGTGCCCCGCCTGGTTACAGATATAACAGCTTTCAAAAATACCTCTACACTGATCACTGTAGTGACGACCTCCGCAATTGGCACAAGACATGCCTGACTGACCCAAACTCTTTCCCGATCCATACTGCCTCGAGCCACTAGAGCTCGAAGAACTGGTTCCGTTCTTCTTAAACTGCTTCCACTTCAGAAGATAGTAATCCTTCTTATTACCTCCACTGCTTCCACCCTCAGATCTCGATGGTTGATTTTGAAACTGAAAAGATTGATTTTGGTATTGGGAAGGTTGGCTCTGGTATTGAGAAGGTTGTCCTTGGAACTGTCCTTGCTGCTGCTGAGGCACAAACTGACCTTCTCTCTGTCTCCACAACCTGCTTCATCTCCTTTTGCATGATTCATAGCATCCGAAAAATTATCAGGCCTAGCAGTGTTTACCAGTGTGAAGATATCAGGGTTCAAACCATTAATGAACTGATCAGCTTTGGGCTCTTCATTGTCAGTGATATGCGGTGCAAAACGCAACAGACTATCGAATTTAGCTACGTACTCCTCAATGTTCAAATTCCCTTGCCTCAGATTGGAAAACTCGGCTCCCTTGTCCTTTCGGTACGAAACAGGGAAAAACCGCTTATAAAATTCAGATTTGAAAAGAGTCCAATTAACAACTGTACCTCGGTTCTCCATGGATCTCTTCGTCGTGATCCACCAGTTCTTAGCAACACCACGAAGCTGATGAATGACTAACCTAGTTCGGCGGTCATCCGAGTAATCTAGGGAATCAAACAACTGATCAATGTCGTCCAACCAGTTATCACAGTCAACAGGATTCTCTGTACCCAGCAACAGAGGCGGGTTAAACGACTGGAACCTCTTCAGCAAGGTTTCCATAGGCGTTGCTGTAGCATCTATCTGAACAGTTTCAGTACTGGCTTGCTCATTCGGTGGAGTAACTGGCGGTGGGTTTCTGTTAATAACTCGACGAGGACCCATCTGATAATCAAAGGTTAGGACATGATATATCTCAATTGCTACCGATCGGTGCCCTTTCAACTTCTCAGAAAATCGGATACCAGTCGATAAACAAAAACATTTATATCTCAAGTAGATCATGCTTTATAAATTTAAATCACATAGTCATGTAATTCAAATAATTCTCAATAATAAATCATGCTCGCATGGAATTAATTAAACAACAATAATCCAAACACATGCGAGAAATCAATTCATGCGGACTCGATCTACCCTGCTCACTTCTAAATCCAGTCCAAAATCTTATCTCTCTGATACCACTTAATGTCAGACCTCGGTTCTAAACAACTAAATAAGCATACAAGATCCAACCGTTAAAGCAATTAATTTATTTTTCTTTTTTTTAAAAGAATGCCTCGTGCTCGCACGCGCGCGGGCAACACATCCAGGGCCCTGGCTGAAGGCTCGTGCCCTCGCGAGATACACCTCTCGCACGCGCGCGGGCTAACAAACCCGAGCCCCCAGGATTCCCTCGCGCGCGCGCGGAAGCCCTTGGCAGAAAATGCTCAGGCTAGCAGAATATTCTTCCTGCGCTTGCTTTCAACATGCATTCCAATCCCAATTCAAATCCATTATTACCACATACATCATGCATAAATCCAATACATGGTAGTTCTATAGTTATACGATCTCAACTAATAGAACATGTTTTAGTCTAACTTATTCAATGCAATAAAATACAATATAATACAAGTTCGAATACAATTTAAGTTTGATTACATATTCGACATTCCAAAACACTAAGTCTCACTTCTAATCGACTCAACCCTTAGCCATGCTGCCTCTGACTCGGTCCTGCCCCACCTGTTGCCAAGCACACATACAAAGACAAGACAACAACATTATAATCTGGTGAGAATAACATTCCCAGTAAAAGAGACAAACATGCATATAAAATAATATATCAACACATGATATAAATATACAAGACAAGCAATTCCAAAAGCATGTCTAAACTCAATTCAAATGCAGAGAATGCAATACATGTATTTAAAATCTGGGATTATCAAGTATGGATAATCACATGGTAATGTTTCTCTGCTCTTTTCCTCTATTGGGATCCCGAGGATGAAATATCACACAAATCACACCGACTCTCCCCTCATGGTGGATAGTGCATATTTCAATCCTCTAGACTCTGAAGAGAGTTAAGTCGGTCATTGTAGTAAATCGCCTGCCAATGCTCCCTACTATAGTTCTCAGAATGTCTAACTCAAAATGAAATAAAATACATTGGCTCAATATGAATGCAATGCAATTTATAACTCATTCAAGTAAATCAATTAACAAGCAAGTATGTGATTTTTCTGGAACACTCGAATCAAGTCGGATTCGAGTCACTCGTTCCATTCCAGTCTAAGTCATCTTATACCTCTTTCAAATGTCGATGCTCCAACCTGGAAACAACAACAACAATATACCCATTTAAGATTCAATCAACTTCCTAGTCGATAATAAGAGAATCGATACTATACCGGCTATGATCTCTAAAACGATACAACTCCTGCAACCTCGCAACTCAACGGCCTTCAAACGAATCAGCAAAAGAAGTAATAAAGGCCCGAGATCACTATCGACATTCAAACACAACTGAAAATGGCTCAAATCAATTCAAACCAAACTATAGCCCAAAAACTCAAATCAGCAGCATAACGGCTAGATTCCGATCAAACCAAAGACGCAGACAGCAGTACAATATCGATAACATCTCAAAACAATGCTAAGACAACAACAACAACACATCTCAAAACCACATTTTCGAAAATAGGCTTCCAAAAATCATAAAAATCCGAACGACGCTCTATTTCAAAACCGACAGAGAATAAACGACCAGAACTCTGCCAAGAACAACATACTTGAAACTCAACCGATTCTAACAAAATCCAAAAAATAGAATGTATCTGATTGGAAAAAAACTTACTATAGAACGAAGCTCTCACTGCCGTGATCGCTAATCTGCCTTCAGAAATAAATTCTAACGGACGGATCGAGCTCGGACTGAAATCCAAAAGCTTGAAGTCATGTTGGGGAGTCTTTAATGGAGGGATAGGCGATGGGGGAGGTGATGGAGTGAAGGAATGGGTCAACCTATGCTTAAATATCTAAAAAATCCCAAATTTGCATATTAGTCCCTGAAAAATCCAAAATTTGCAAAAAGGACCCTGATCAAAATCAAGTCAACTCTTGAACTCTGTAATCTCAGATTATCTCAAATAAAGTCAATTAAGATATGATCGGGGGGTTACAACATCTTCTATGACACCTTGTGGATACTTGATGCTTCTATCTGCCAACTACATGTTGGTGAATGCGGTGATCGGATCAATTTGAATTGATACCCGGTGCAGCGGAAGTTTAAAATTTTTATATGGAACGATTCCATAATGGGTATCAACCTTACGATTAAATTGTGTGTGTAAAAATTAAATAACGATTATAAAATTTTTACCTTTAATCTCGAATCGAGATTTTGGACACCAACAGATTTCTCTGCTCTTGTTGTATATCCCTGGAACTGATGGACGAACTGTTCTTCAATCAGGTCCACGAACGGATATTTAATCCCTCTGATAGATTGCACTAGAAAATCTATCAGAAATTTCTACGAAGAGATTAACGAATTTGATCCGTTAAACCAGACTGCAATTCAAAATTCACAGGCTGGATTTTTCGAGCAGAGGGAGGGAGGGGGCGGCCACTTATTAAAAATGCAGCTAGGGTTTTAAAAATATTTTGTGACCTGTTGTGTGTAATTTTTGTACTGCAATAACTTATTTATAATGTAGGCCACTAACAGCTTAGGGCCCATTAGTCATAAGTTCAAGCCCGACAAGCAAAGCCCGCATGTTCAGAAATTAATATAAAATTCATCGTGACTCCGATTGATAAACCGATTTCACCAATGTGCACAGAAACCATTTCTGCACCTTTTAAAGTCAAGATAAATTTTTCTGAATCCGAATTCAGTGGTTTCCAAAAATGTCCATCTCTATGTCATTTTAGGAAATTTTACTCCTCTACTCATAATTAAGAAGTCCAACTTCTTTGTTCATTAAATTTAAGTCTTTAAATTTAACTATCTCAACAGGGATTAAAAATCCATTACACTGTGTGACCCTCAATGGTTCAGGGATACAGCTAGCCGTGGGCTCACAACTCCTTGTGACTCGGAACAACAATTTCCGACTTGCCCATCGAATCATGGTAAGAGCGTCTAGCAACATCGCCCCATGATTCCCTAGGTATCACTGATAGTGCCTACAAGAACCAATAGATTTTGGTTAGCGTATAGTACGGTCCCTTCATCCAAATATCCCGATCGAATCAACAACCATTGGTATATCGAGAGTCGCTCGAGATTCGATAACTATGCAACACATCTTGAAGATCAAATAGTGACATCGCATGTGTTACTAAGAAACCATTTCTTAAAACACATCATGTACACTGGCCAGAGATTTGTCACACTAATATCTCCTCAGATCGCATAGGATATCCACACTCGCAAGTATGTGGTGAATCCTTGACAACAAAGCATCGACTCCTATATGTGTTGTAACTGTACCCAATCCCGACACCTGATGACCCCAATAGAGTCGGTAAACGAGTCAAAGCACAGTACTAGCATATAGAGTCTCAATGATGTTTCAAGTAGTAAGGACTAATGGTGTACAACCAAAACCGCGGACTATATCCACTCGATAAGTGATAACCACTTGGAAAGTCCGGATAGGGTAGTTAGATCATTCATCGTATGAATATCCATTTGCATGCTTCGAACATCTCCATGTTCCTTACCAATGAAACGTGGTACTCTGCATCGCAAATGCTAGTCTCAAACTCGAGCGATCCTTATCCTTATTATCGGACGGCTCAATTGACTAGGAACAGTTTAGAATATACAGTGACTATAAGATGTGTTTCATGATAGACATCTCCATGTTCTACCACATCTTACATACACTATAGTATATTCAAGGTCTTTATCAAAACAACAATAGTATATCACAATATAACAATATGAAGAGAGATAAAGTCATTGCCTTTAATAAAAGTGTAAATAATATTAAACAAAAGATTGTTTATACAAAGAGTCATCAAAGCCCTTAGCCACAAGTTGGCTCACCGGGCACCCACTCTTTCACTACAGAGTGATCGATGTCGGCTTCATATCTCCAAGATCCAATGCCCTGTAAACACACAATGACATTAAATTAATATTGGCCCATAAATCACATAATGTAGTAGTAAAATGAGATTCACCAATAGAACAAGGAATATTAAAACTCTGGATCTTTAAGATTTTGTGGCATTTTCTTTTGTAGCACGACACTGCATTCTTCAGTTAGATTGACCACTTCGTTTTGTAGCAGCCTCTTTTTCTTGGACATCATCTCTTTGATTAATTTTTCATAGTTCGGCATTTGCTCCAAAAAATCAGCAAAGGGGATGTTGATATGAATATTCTTGAAAATATCCAAGAATTTGGAGAACTGCTCATCCAAAGCCTTCTTCTTGAACCTTTGGGGATATGGAAGTGGAGGCTTGCACATCGGTTTTTTCTCAGGTTCAATCTCCTTCTCCTCGATTTTTCCTCAAATTTCTTTTCTTCAACAGCAGGTTCTTGGACTCCAACTTCTTTTCCACTCCTCAACTCTATGGCCTTACATTTTTCTATGGGATTCACCTCAGTATTGCTTGGGAATTGACCACGGTTGTTATCTTTCAGTGCGTTTTCCAACTGCCCAATGCTAGTCTCCATGGATTGAACCACAGCGCCCATGTTGGCCACATGTGTCTCTAATCTGTCAAGGAGAGACTCAGTTCTCGCCATCCTTTTACTCGATTCCTGCACAAAATTACTAACAACATCCTCCAAAGAAGGCTTACCCTCACCCTTGTTTGTAATGAACCCTGGAGGATTAAACATATTTTTATTGTTAGCATATGAAAAATTTTCATGATTTCTCAAACTTGGGTGATTAGTATTGGGCAAAGGATTACCTCTGTAGCCTCCATAACCTCTTTGATTTATGTACTGCACTTGTTCAGAATGATGAGATTTGTCCATAGCACCCGACACACCTGCTGGTTCTGCAACACTCAATTTATTTAACGCAGCCACTTGCATCATCAGTGCAGATAATTATGCAGTTATTGAAGTGAGAGGATCCACTGCATACACTCCAACTGGCTTCTTGACTCCCATATGCTCAGATTGTCATTGAAAATCATTGATCGTCATCTTTTCTAGCATATCATAGGCCTGAGCATGATCCTATGCAAAGATGGTTCCTCCAGCAGCAGAATCCACAAAAATCCTCGTAGGCGCATTCAGACCATTGTAAAACCACTCGATATGCTCCCAATCTGCAAAATTGTGGTTAGGACAACGTCTAAGTAAATCTTTGTACCTTTCCCATGCCTCGTAAAGCTGTTCAGAATCCATTTTCCTGAATGTGCTAATTTCTATTTTCAACTGGGTGGATTTAGCAGGTGGAAAATATTTTGCAAAAAATTTTACTGTCATCTCCTCCCATGTAGTAATACTCCCCAATGGCAGTGATTATATCCATCTTCTTGCCTGATCCCTAAGAGAAAAAGAAAATAACCGTAAGAGAATAATATCCTCAGGAACACTGTTTATCTTTATCGTGACAGTAATCTCCAAGAAGGTCCGTAGGTGTAGATGAGGATCAGCAGTTGCACTTCCATTAAACTGGTATTTCTGAACCATGTTGATCAAGGCCGGCTTTAGTTCAAAATTATTGGCATTTATGGTCCCTCAAGCGATTCTAGGATAGCGAGTTTGGATCGTCAGCCGAAAGTGATCTCTAATTGGCACCAAGGGAGCTTGATTCATATTCTCTTCAACCATTCTATCAACTTCTTCTCTTCTCGCTCTTCTCAAAGCACGTGCAGTTCGCTCGATATCCGGATCAAAAAGTAGAGAATTCGCACTTTGAGATCTTTGCATGAACTGCAATAACAAACAAAAAGAGATCAATGAGTAGCTTGAAGTAAACTAAATAAAAGCTCTAAATTAAAATCTAGACTAATTGGTAACAAGACTAAAAAAAATCAATAAATTACTCTCCGGAAACGGCGCCAAAATCTTGTTGCAAAATTTGTGCCCGCAAGTGCACGGTGTCAAGTTTTAATATAGTGATAGGTAGAGTGTCGAACCCACGAGGAGTAAAGTGAAAATATTCAGTGCTTGTAATTAAAATAGTCCTAATTTTATTTAGAAAATCAATGATCAGAAGGTTTGCAAAAAAATAAAAATAAGCAATGGTTTTTTTAGTAGCACGCACACAATTCTCAAAGAAATATCAATCAGAGGAGAAATGGTCTAGAGGTTTAGATTTCACCTGGTTTCAACAACAATCACATCTAAATAATTTATTTTCATGAATTTCATTCAATCAATAGCCAAGAACACTTAGATTATTCTATTTCCCTCTCCCGAGCAACACATCATCATAGGCCAACACATGTAAAAAATGATCCATTAAACTCAGCAATCTTCAATCAAATAATCAATCACATCTTCCAATTAACTCATCAAATTTTCCCACCCCCCACTCCCAAAACTTAAATAAGTGCATTGTCCCTAATGTAAAATAATAAATTAAAGCGAGGGACATATTCCTCAGGCACCAAGCGTCGGGACTCAACATGATAATCGTCATCCTCCTTCCTCTCTCCCAATTTTTTTTAGGGGGGGGGGGGTGGGGGTGGGTAGCGCCTAGGCACTAGGAAGTGGAGCCTAGGCGCTATTGCTACGCATCTTGGCCTCATTTCAGCGCTTAAACGCTGATTTTTGGGGCCTAGGTGCTGGGACTTCGCATTTTTCACCTACAAAACTATAAATTAATATTAATGTCTAGTTCCTCATGCCAAATCAAAAAATGAAAGTAAAACAACAAAAATAAAATTAAAACAATAGATAAATAACTCCAAATAAATAATACAAGCTTGAGTTTCCTCCAAAGAAGCACTTAGTTTATAGTCCTTAGCCCGACTATAGCTTGTTCAAGAACGTTACCACCACTTTTTTGGAGGTTTTGCTCTTATATTTCAACCGCCAAACGTACTCAACAATATTTGAACTTAGCTTTCTTTTTCTTCTTATTTGCCACCGGTAGATCATGACCTCGTCGCGCGTCTACTTTCCTCTCAACTCCGCTACAACATTCCATCGTATTTTCTTACTTAATCATGAAAACCTTTTCCTTCGATGGATTTCTAGCCTCCTTGAATACATTAAACGTTACTTTCTCACCTTCAACTACCATCAAAAGTTTTCCTTTCTTGAGATCTATCTTGGTTTCAGTAGTAGCGAAGAATGGTCTCACTAAGATCAATGACATGTCTTCATCTTCCTCCATATCTAACCTCGCAAAATCCACAGGAAAGAAAAATAAATTTGTCAATTTTTACCAAAATATCCTCAATGATTCCATGCGGATATGTGAGAGATATATCCACTATCTGCAATGCGATTGTCATGGGTTTCAATTCTCCAAGTCCTAAGCTCCTGAAAATGGACAAAGACATTAAATTAATTCTAGCTGCTTAATAACATAGTGTTTTATTATAATTAGAAGAACCAATAGTGTAAGAAATCGTAAAACTCCCTGGATATTTTAATTTCTTTAGTAGCTTCATTTTAAGAACACTACACTCTTCAGTCAGCTTCACCGTCTTAAAATCTTCCAACTTCTGCTTCCTAGACATCACTTCCTTCAAGAATTAGGCATAGTTCAGAATTTTATGCAAAGAATCCACGAATGGAATGTTGATGTTAAGTTTCTTGAAAATATCAAGAAACTTGGCAACTGTTCATACAATGATTTTTTCTTGAATCTCTACGGGTAAGGGAGCCTCGGCTTTAGTGCAAATTTTTGTTCGGATCCTTCCTTGGACTCCGTAGGATTGTTATCGCTATTCTTGTTATCACCAACTTCAGCCTCTTAAACTTTCATCTCCTTCTCAACTTCAGCTTTAGAGTCATCAACGCCAACTTTTTTTCCGCTTCCCAACACTATGGCTTTGCAGTGTTCTATTGGATTAACCTCAGTGTTACTCAGGAACTGACCTTTGTTTTGATCTTTCTATGAATTCACCAGTTTCTCAATCGTGTCTCCAAAGATTTTATCGTGGCATTCATATTGCTCGTATGCATCTCCATCGAGACGAGATTCAGTCTTCGCCATCCTTTGTTCAGATTCAGCAACAAAAGTGCCTAATTCTTCAAAAGATGGTTTCCCTTCTTACTTGTTTTTATTAAATCCCGGGTGGGGATTCCATACATTTTTATTATTTGCATAAGAGAAATTTTCATGATTACGTAAACCAAGATGATAAGCTTTTGGAACAGGGTTACATTAATATCTTGTATAGCCTCTGATGTTGATGTATTGGGCCTCGTCAGGAGTGTGTGACTCTTCAATGGTGATCACCACACCTTTTGAATTCGCTATACTCACCTTGTCCATTGCAGCTATTTGCGTAGTTAGTGCCGAGACTTGAGCAGAAAGAGATGTTATAGGATCCACGACATAGATTTCGGATGATTTCTTGACTCCAGCTTGTTCAGTAGGTCATTGAAAGCT
The DNA here is from genome assembly GCF_033568475.1 of Henckelia pumila. NCBI lineage: Eukaryota > Viridiplantae > Streptophyta > Magnoliopsida > Lamiales > Gesneriaceae > Henckelia > Henckelia pumila. The sequence continues at coordinate 34,309,887 of NC_133120.1, read as the reverse complement.
ATTGATCGTCATTTGTTCCAGCATGTCATATGCCTGAGCTGATCTCAACCTTCTCAATAAGTCCTTGTACCGCTTTCATGCCTCATACACTTGTTCCGAATCATGCTACCTAAATGTGCTGATCTCAATCTTCAAATCTGATTTTCGCTGTTCAAAGTGTGTTCTGCGGGTGATCTCCCCCATTCTATTGGTTAGAATGTGCCTTTTATAAGTCTCGAAGCCCGGAAATTAAAACACAACACGTCCGGTCTTTTGGGTTGCAAAAATACTATATTCCACCATTTCTACATAAGGATGATGCCTAGGCTCTTGTCTGCAACGCCTAGGTGATTTTTACATGGCCAGTGGCGCCTAGGCACCACCCTCATGGCCTTTGTTTAATATTGAGGTGCCTTGGTGCCTCATAGTGGTGCCTTGGCACCATTATGCGCTACGAAAATCACTTTCCTATGCTTTAGGTGCCTCTTTTCGTGCTTAGGCTATGGTACCCCTATCCCACATGTGACAAATGAAAGATTTAAAATTATTTTATAATGGGCTACAATGGAATTCTATAGAAACTTGAGTTAATCATTTTTGTAAAGTGAGGAAGAATACGAAGTAGTTGCTATAGGGGCTCATTGTGTAGTCACGCGGACGTGGGCCTGTGTGCGGGGCATGATAGAATGATATCAGATATGGTCACCAACAGGAACCCTCGGTAATTAGTGCTATGTGGGACAAAGTTCTACATGCGTAGGAGCCACCTCTTGATCCTTCGGGAAAAAGTGCTACATGACGGAAGCCACCTCTTGAACTTGTAGGATCCATCTCTAGATTTTCGGTGCTGGTGGATCGAAGGTCAGGTCACGACGAGGACGTTGCGTTCTGAAAGAGGAGTTATTGTGATACCCCTATCCCACATGGGACAAATGATATATTTAAAATGATTTTATAATGTGCTACAAGGTACTTATATAGAAACTTGTGGTTAATCATTTTCGTAAAGCGAAAACGAATACTGAGTAGTTGCTATATATAGGAGCCCATTGTGAAGTCGCGCAAGAGCGGGCCTAGGCCCAGGGCGTGACATAGGCTCTTAATTTGTGTTTCCAAAATCATGTTTTAATCCTTCTTCAGTCTCCTTTGTGTCCTTAACACATCTATTTTCATGCAATTCATATATCTTGTCTATGTTTTGCATATCACAAAAAAAAAAAAATTTATGGATAGCTCGCATGTTGATCACATGGCTAAGGATCCTTTCGAGATGCCAATGGGACCAATTACGAGAGGTAGAGCTAAGAAGTTCAAGGAAGCACTTAAATCGTTGATGATTAATTGTCAAGAAGACATTGGAATGTTTGGAGATCACTTTGAAGGATGTTACAATATTATTGAAGTCCAAAGAAGTCAATAAAGTGGAGAAAATGTCAAAGAGAACACAAAAATATGTGACACAGCCCGAGACGCATGCGCGCCCGCGCCTTCCTTACGAGCGCCCATGCCTGTTCTGCATATTTTCAAGATAGCCGGAAAGAGTTGAAAGAGTGGGTGCCCGGTGAGCCAACTTGTGGCTAAGGGCTTTTATGACTCTATGTATAAACAATCTTTTGTTTAATATAATTTACACTTTTATAATGGCATTTACTTTATCTTTTATCATATTATTATGTTGTGACATACTATAAGATGTTTAGATGAAGACCTTGAATATACTATAGTGTATGTAAGATGTGGTGGCACATGGGGATGGATATCATGAAACACATCTTATAGTCACTGTATATTCTAAACAGTTCCTAGTCGATTGAGCCGTCCATTAATAAGGATAAGGATCGCTCGAGATTGAGACTAGCATTTGCGATGCCGAGTACCACGTTTCATTGGTATGGAACATAGAGATGTTAAAAGCATGCAAATGGATATTCATACGATGAATGATCGAACTACCCTATCCAGACTTTCCAAGTGGTTATCACTTATCGAGTGGATAAAGTCCGCGGTTTTGGTTGTACACCATTAGTCCTTACTACTTGAAACATCATTGAGACTCTATATGCTAGTACTGTACTTTGACTCGTTTACCGACTCTATTGGGGTCATCAGGTGTCGGGATTGGGTACAGTTACGACACATATAGGAGTCGATGCTTTGTTGTCAAGGATTCACCACATACTTGCGAGTGTGGATATCATATGCAATCTGAGGAGATATTAGTGTGACGAATCTCTGGCCAGAGTACATGATGTTTTTTAAGAAATGGTTTCTTAGTAGCACATGCGATGTCACTATTTGATATTCAAGATGCATTGCATAGTTATCGAATCTCGAACGACTCTCGATTTACCAATGGTTATTGATTCGATCGGGATATTTGGATGAAGGGACCGTACTGTACGCTAACCAAAATCTATTGGTTCTTGCAGGCACTATCAGTGATACCTAGGGAATCATGGGGCGATGTTGCTAGGCGCTCTTACCATGATTCAATGGGCAAGTCGGAAATTGTTGTTCCGAGTCACAAGGAGTTGTGAGCCCACGGCTAGCTGTATCCCTGAACCATTGAGGGTCACACAAGTAATGGATTTCTAATCCCCGTTGAGATAATTAAATTTAAAGAGTTAAATTTAGTGAATAAAGAAGTGAGACTTCTTATTTAAGAGTAGAGGGAGTAAGATTTCCTAAAATGACATAGTGATGGACATTTTGGAAACCACTGAATTCGGATTCAGAAAATTTATCTTGACTTTAAAAGATGCAGAAATGGTTTCTGTGAACATTGGTGAAATTGGTTTATCAATCTGAGTCACGATGAATTTTATATTAATTTCTGAACATGCGGACTTTGCTTGTCAGGCTTGAACTTAGGACTAATGGGCCCTAAGTTGTTAGCAGCCCACATTATAAATAAGTTATTGCAGTACAGAAATTACACACAACTTACACTCAGATTTTCGAAAAACCCTAGCCTCCAGTCTAGGAATTTCGGCCGCCCCCCTCTCTCTGTCTTGGAGAATTTTCAGTCTACGAATTTCGAATTTGCAGTCTGAATTAGCAGATCATATCTGTTCTATCTCTTCGTAGAAACTTCTGATAGACTTTCTAGTGCAGTCTATCAGAGGGATTAAACTTTTGTTCGTGGACCTGATTAAAGAATTGTTCGTTCATCAGTTCCTGGGATATACAACAAGAGCAGTTTAATCTGTTGGTGTCCATCTTGTGCGCCCGCACGCCGCGCGTTCGTCTTGCGCGCCCGCACCCTGTATTTTTACACACTGTTCTGCATGTTTGTGTGTGTGCGAGACTTTTTGATATTTTTGTCATTATTTTCTTATTTTGAGTCTTTTATTCCTACTAGGAAACTTTTAGGAGATATCTTTGATATGTTTAGATATATTTGGAATTATTTCGCGATATCTTTTATTATTTTGTAGTTGTATTATAAATACAACAAACATTTATTATTGAATAATTAATTAAGATTTCAGATTTTATTCATAAAATTATCTCTAGAAATTTTATTGAAGCTTTGTGCTTTATTCAAAATCAAACTTATCAAAGTTCTACAACTTTGTGGCGTTTGACAATCGATTTTCACTTGGGTTGTCAAAGACAGGTTCTTTTGAAGGTCTAATTGAATTATTGATTGTTTTCTATCGTGATTCTATGTTGGTAGTTACGGGTTCAACTAGAGGTAGAGATCCAAGTCTGTTACTTGTTTTAAAATTTGGGACAAAATATTTGATTTCTTTTGTATTCGAATTATGGGTGCGATTCGTTATAATCGTGCTTGCCTTACATTCATAATAATTCATATAAGTTGGTGTCAGAGCCAAGGTTTTGAAACAAGTAAGTATCTTATCTTTTTTTTTTCGTTCTTCGTGTTCTTCGTTATTCATCTTTCGTTCTTCGTCTAAGCCTATTCTATTTAAAAATTCTAAGTCGTTTCTGTGTCAATCTTGTCGCCCAAGTTTTTCGTGTCTTGTGCTACAAGTTATCTCAAAAAAATATAGAAAAATCAAAAAAGTCAAAAACAAATTAGTGGAAAAATCGGTCAAAAAAAAAATAAAATTGAAGGACCGAAAAAGCTTCCAAAAAAAAATATATATATATATATACATTGAAGAAGCAAGATAACTTGTGGTCAATTACTTGGCACTTGTTCATCCTTGGGTGCAAGTCTGAAATTCAAGTCCATAAATTTCTTCTTGTCTTTTGGGCAACCCGTGGAAGTCAATTTTCAAGCGTTTACAAGTTTTGAATTTGTGAGTTTGATACAAAATCATAAAGCAAAAAGCCCTTCGACATAAATTTAGAGTGGAAAGAAAAGAGTGATTGAGTGAATTTTTTTGGAGTGATTTGTGAGAATTTGTGTGAGGTAATTTTATTACTAACCGTTTCTTGCAGGTACAATGAGTTCTAACAAAGAAGGAGGTGATAATTCTAGCCAAGGGTTTTCCAAGACCCAAATAGATGATTTGTCTAAGATGATGAGGGAAGAAATGAGGGCTGAATTGGAGACAATGCATGAGAGGATAAGTAAACTTGAAGTTGGTGGTAGTGAGGATGAAGAAAGTTTTGGTGAAAATTGGGGTAGAAATAGGAGGGCTCATGAGGGTGAAAGAAATAGAAGGGGAGCGATGAGAGGGAGATACATTGAAGGGGGTCGAGAAGATGGAAATATTAGTGGGATTAAGATGAAAATTCCTTCGTTTCATGGGATGTTGGACCCGGAGGCTTACTTAGAGTTGGAGATGAGAGTGGAGTCCATATTTGACTGCCAAAATTATAGTGATGTGAAAAAAATAAAATTGGCGGTTGTTGAGTTTGTGGATTATGCTCTTATTTGGTGGGATCAGTTTGTTATTTCTAGGAGGAGAAATCGAGAGCATCCTATTGAGACATGGGAGGAGATGAAGCAAATTTTTCGGAAGAGATTTGTGCCGAATTATTACTATCGTGACATGTTTAGGCAGCTACAAAACTTGAAGCAAGGTCCAAAGAGTGTTGAAGATTATTTCAAAGAATTGGAAGTTACTATGATCCGGGTTAATATAGAAGAGGATCGTGAAGCAACTATGGCACTTTTCTTATGTGGTTTGAATAGGGAGATTCAAGCCCAAGTGGAGCTTAGACATTGCATGGATCATGAGGAGATGGTGCAAATTGCCATGAAGGTGGAACAACAGCTCAAAAGAAGGGGCATGGGTCGAAATTCTACTGTTGGAGGATCTTCTGCTCCTTGGCGTCCAAACGTTTCCAAACGAGAGGATGTCAGGCCAATGTCCAAACCAAAATTCGATACCAAGCAAGAGACACAAAAGCAAGGAGTGCAAGGTAAATTTAAAACTCCTATTAATCGTTCTAGAGATATTAAATGCTTTAGATGTCAAGGTGTTGGTCATATTGCCAGTCAGTGTCCTAATAAAAAAATTATGATTATGAATGCTGGTGGTGAGATTGAGTCGGAGAGTTAGGAAGAAAATTATGATGGTATGCCTGCGTTGGAGGATCCCGATGATGAGGGATATGATGCGGTGGTTGGAGAGTTGTTAGTGACTAGGAGAGTGTTGAATGTGCAACAAAAGGAGGAGGAAGAAAATCAAAGGGAAAATTTATTCCATACTAGATGCTTTGTGAATAACAAAGTGTGTAGTGTTATTATTGATGGTGGTAGTTGCACTAATGTAGCGAGTTATGAGCTTGTGTAGAAGTTGAGTTTGCCTACTATAAAGCATCCTCAACCATATAATTTGCAATGGTTTAATGATAGCTCAGAGGTGAGAGTGCATAAGAGAGTGGTGGTACCGTTGTCCATTGGTAAGTATGTAGATGAAGTGTTGTGTGATGTGGTGCCTATGCAAGCTTGTCATATTTTGTTGGGTAGACCGTGACAATTTGATAGAAAGGTGATACATGACGGTTTTAAAAATAGTTATTCTTTTACCTTGAAAAATGAGCCTATTGTATTGTTACCTATGACTCCAAAACAAGTGTTGGAGGACCATTTGAAAAAGAAAAAGAAAGAAGAGGCCGAAAAAAAGAGTTCACAAAAAAGTGAGATGGCCTTAGAAAAAAAGATTGAGAGAAAAAAAGATGAAAAAAAAAATGAGAGGAAAGAGTCCGATAAAAAAATATGTATGGCCCAAAAGAGTGAGTTGCGAGAGATTTTACATGTGCATCCTCCACTTGTGTTGATTTTTTATAAGGAGATTCTTCTTAACACAAGTGATATAGCCGAAAATCTTCCGAGCAATGCTGTTTCTCTCTTGCAGGAATTTGAAGAATTATTTTCGGAGGATCTACCTCAAGGATTACCACCTTTGAGGGGAATTGAACATCAAATTGATCTTGCTCCCGGAAGTGCATTGCCGAATCATCCATCTTATAGGAGTAACCTAGAGGAAACAAAAGAGCTACAAAGGCAGGTAAGTGAACTTCTCGATAAGGGATTTGTGCGTGAGTCTATGTCTCCTTGTGCTATACATGTTTTGTTGGTCCCTAAAAAAGATGGTTCATGGAGAATGTGTGTTGATTGTAGAGCCATTAACAATATTACCATCAAGTATAGGCATCCTATTCCGAGACTAGATGATATTTTGGATGAATTGCATGGTTCTAGAAACTTTAGTAAAATTGATCTTAACAGTGGTTACCATCAAATTTGGATGAGAGAAGGTGATGAATGAAAAATTGCTTTTAAAACTAAGTATGGGTTGTATGAGTGGTTGGTTATGCCATTTGGATTAACTAATGCACCTAGTTCTTTTATGAGGTTGATGAATCATGTTTTGCGTGCTTATATTGGGAAATTTGTTGTGGTATATTTTGATGATATCTTGGTGTATAGCAATAATTTGAATCAGCATGTTGAACACTTGAAAATTGTGCTAATCACACTAAAGGCTGAACATTTGTATGCTAATTTGAAAAAGTGTGTGTTTTGTACAAAAGAGCTTTTGTTTCTTGGCTTTGTTGTGAGTGCTCAAGGAGTCAAAGTTGATGAGGACAAGGTAAGTGCAATTCGAGATTGGCCAACGCCTAAGTCTATTGGTCAAGTTCGAAGTTTTCATGGTCTTGCAAGTTTTTATAGGAGATTTGTGAAGTATTTCAGCACGTTGGCGGCTCCTATGACTGCGGTGATCAAGAAGAACGTTCCATTCCATTGGGGCGAGGAGCAAGAGAAGTCTTTTGATATTATTAAGCAAAAATTAATTAATGCTCCTTTAATTGTATTACCTGATTTTTCTAATACATTTGAAATTGAATGTGATGCATCAGGTGTAGGGATTGGAGATGTTTTGATGCAAGGAGGACGACCAATTGCATACTTCAGTGAGAAGCTATGTGGAGCAGCGTTGAATTATCCTACCCACGACAAAGAATTTTATGCCTTGGTTTGTGTGCTTGAAACGTGGCAGCATTATTTGAGGCCAAAAGAATTTGTAATTCATACGGATCATGAGTCTTTGAAGAATCTCAAAGGACAACAAAAGCTGAACAAGAGACATGCCAAGTGGATAGCGTTTGTAGAGACTTTTCCATATATTATCAAGTACAAGAAAGGGAATGAAAACGTGGTAGCGGATGCTCTATCACGAAGCTATGTGCTTCTATCTACTCTAGATTTTAAGTTTTTTGAATTTGAGTATGTGAAGGAGTTGTACGCTAATGATCTTGATTTTGGTGAGATTTATGCGTCATGTTTGCATGGTCCAAAAGATAAATTTTTCATGCATGATGGATATTTGTTTAAGGAAAATAAGTTGTGTGTGCCCAAATCATCTATTCGTGAATTACTAGTTAGGGAATCACATGGGGGTGGTTTGATGGGACATTTTTGTGTGGCTAAAAATTATGATACTTTGCATGAACATTTTTATTGGCCACATATGAAGCATGATGTTGAGAATATTTGTGAGAGATGTGTGACTTGTAGGAAAGCTAAGTCTAAGACACAACCACATGGATTGTATACTCCACTTACCGTTCCTAGTGAACCATGGGTAGACATTTCTATGGATTTTGTTTTAGGATTACCAAGGTCTAAGAAGGGGAGGGATTCTGCGTTTGTGGTGGTTGATAGATTTTTGAAAATGACTCATTTTATTGCTTGTCATAAATCTGATGATGCATCTCATGTTGCGGACTTGTTCTTTAATGAAATTGTTAGATTGCATAGCATTCCTAGGAGTATTGTGTCTGATAGAGATACTCGTTTCTTGAGCTACTTTTGAAAAACATTATGGAGCAAACTTGGTACTAAATTATTGTTTTCGACTACATGTCATCCTCAAATGGATGGTCAAACTGAGGTTGTTATAATTAAAAAGAATTTGAATAATTGGGAAGAATGTTTGCCATTTGTTGAGTTTGCATATAATCGTAGTGTGCATTCTACTACAAATTTTTCGCCATTTGAAATTGTATATGGTTTTAATCCTTTAACTCCATTGGATTTGATGTATTTGCCTATGAGTGAAAGTGTTAACATGGATGGTAAGAAAAAGGTGGAGTTTGTGTGAAATTTGCATGAACAGGTTAAGACGAACATTGAAAAGAAGAACTTGCAATACACAAAACAAGCAAATAAAGGTAAAAATAAGGTTTTATTTGAACCAGGTGATTGGGTGTGGTTGCATTTGAGGAAGGAACGTTTTTCAAAGAAGCGGCGTTCTATGTTGTTACCTAGAGGCGATGGACCTTTCCAAGTTTTGGAGCGGATCAATGACAACGCCTACAAATTAGATTTGCCAGGTGAGTACAATGTGAGTACTACTTTTAATGTTTCTGATTTGTCATTGTTTGATGTAGGTGATGATCGAGATTTGAGGACAAATCCTTTTCAATAAGGGGAGGATGATGAGAATATGGATAGCTCGCATGTTGATCACATGGCTAAGGATCCGTTGGAGATGCCAAGAGGACCAATTACGAGAGGTCGAGCAAAGAAGTTCAAGGAAGCACTTCAATCGTTGATGATGAATTGTCAAGAAGGCATTGGAATGCTTGAAGATCACTTTGAAGGATGTTACAATATTATTGAAGTCCAAAGAAGTCAAGAAAGTGGAGAAAATGTCAAAGAGAACACAAAAATAGGTGACACAGCCCGAGACGCATGCGCGCACGCGCCTATTCTGCATATTTTCAAGATAGCCAGATATAGTCTCATGCGCGCCCGCATCATATTCATGCGTGCCCGCGCGTTAGTCCAGAAATCCATGCTTGCCCACGCGTTCGTCTTGCGCGCCCGCGCCCCGTAGTTTTACACACAGTTTGGCATTTTTGTGTGTGTGCGAGACTTTTTGATATTTTTGGCATTATTTTCTTATTTTGAGTCTTTTATTCCTAGTAGGAAACTTTTAGGAGATATCTTTGATATCTTTAGATATATTTTGAATTATTTCGCGATATCTTTTATTATTTTTTAGTTGTATTATAAATACAACAAACATTCTTATTGAATAATTAATTAAGATTTTAGATTTTATTCATAAAATTCTCTCTAGAAATTTTATTGAAGCTTTTTTCTTTATTCAAAATCAAACTTATCAAAGTTCTACAACTTTGTGGCGTTTGTCAATCGATTTTCACTTGGGTTGTCAAAGACAGGTTCCTTTGAAGGTCTAATTGAATTATTGATTATTTTTTATCGTGATTCTTTGTTGCTAGTTATGGGTTCAACTAGAGGTAGAGATCCAAGTCTGTTACTTGTTTCAAAAGTCGGGACAAAATATTTGATTTCTTTTGTATTCGAATTGAGTGTGCGATTCGTTATAATCGTGCTTGCCTTTCATTAATAAGAATTCATATCAATACCTTTGGATTCATGACAATAGCCAAGCTAAATCGTATAACAATTAAGTGCATAAATTGCACTTATCACCTACCGTCTCATCAATTCTAAGAAAAAAAAATCAAGTGATCTTTCCTTCAAAAGAACATTAAATATCTCGAACATGTGGTATACGATGGAGGAGTTATGGCAATTGTTCTAAAATCCAAGCTATGGTGCAATGGCCACAACCAAAAAATCTCAAGAAACTCTGAGGGTTCTTGGGAATCACCGGGTATTATTAGCGATTTTTAGCGCAATATGCCATGATTTCTTATCCATTCGCTGAGTTACATAAAATGAATCCTTTTTTTCGGACGGCAGAAGCCACCAGAGCTTTTGAGCGTCTCAAGATAGCAATGACCACTACACCAGTGTTAAGTCTTCCATATTTCTCTAAAACATTTTTTTTTGAAGACTGATGCATCAAGAATGAAAATTGGGAGTGTGCTGATGCAAGAAAATAAACTATTGGATTATTGCAGCAAAACACTAGGGCCTAAGTTGCAATTTGCCTCTACCTATGTATGTGAGTTGTATACGGTTACAGAGGCAATGGCTAAATGGAAGAAGTACTTATTGGGACAAAAATTCATCATCCGCACAAACCATAAAATTTGAAAGACCTCTTGGCACAAATCATTCAAACTCTAGAAAAACATCATTACTTAAGGAAGTTGATTGGGTTTCAATTTGTGATTGAATAAAAACCTGGAAAGAGAATGCCACGACCGACTCATTATCAAGATTTTATGACAATGAAGATTCAGATATGAGTCATATATTATTCACCGGCATGTCTCGATCGGATTTTGATTTCTTGACTATCTTACGTCAAGAGAATAAGGCTTTGCAAGAGCTTGTAGACTTACACTAGGGGTTGAAGTAGTCAGGGGATGTACCAAGTAAATATTCAGTAAGGGAAGACATTATTTTACATCAGGGAAGATACTTTTTGAGCCAAGATTCATCCCTGAAGAACTTACTATTACAGGAGTTTCATAGTTCAGCTACTTGAGGACATGCAGGGGTGCATCATGTTTATTGTGTCTATCAGCAAATATTTTTTGGGAAGGTATGTGAGCTGATGTAAGTAACTTTGTGGCTAAGTGATATGTTTGTCAAACCAAAAAATATTCTACGGGAAAAGTATATGGGCTGTTACAACCAACTGAGATAACCGACCAAGTTTTGGAAGTTATTTATTTAGACTTCATTGTGGAGTTGCAATGCTCAAAGGTATCTACTGTTATTCTAATGGTTGTTGACATGCTTACAAAGTATGCTCACATCGGGCCCTTAGCCACTGTGCGTACTGCCAACCAAGTAGCGGAATTGTTTTGCTCAATGGTTTCTCGACTACATGGAGTCCCTCGATCAATTATTTTTGACAGGGATCCAATTTTCACTAGAGATTTTTGGAAAAATATATTTGAGTCAATGAAAACAAAAGTGTTAAACCATTGTTATCACCCTCAAATCGATGGTCAAACAGAAGTGTTAAACCATTGTTTGGAGCAATATTTACGAGACTTTACTGCTGATAACCGGACCACTTGGGTCACGTTCTTGGGTTGGGCCGAATATCATTATAATTTCAATTATCGTTATTTGATTGGCATGACTCCATTTCAAGCTAGTTACAGCAGATTACAACCTACCATTCCAACTTACATGAGAGAGAGTACATCACTGCAGTGGTGGAGAATGATTTACTGCAACGAGATGAAATTTTAAGAAGTCCGAAACATTATTTGATTCAAGCACAAAAATGGATGAATCAACTGGCTGATAATCACCAACAAATTCCAGGTGAGAGATTTGGTATTGGTTAAGCTCATTCCCTACCAACAGACCTCGGTGGCATGTCGAAGACATAATAAACTCTGTAAACGGTTCTTTGGTCTATTTCCAGTAATTGCTAAAGTAGGACCTGTAGGTTATAAGTTGCACCTACCTCCTACGAGTCGTATACATTCCACGTTTCATGTATCCCAACTCAAATTGTTCTCATTGGAAGTTAATAACAACAGTGATCCATTTCCTGAGCATAGCATCAACAATCAACCACTTTCCTTACCAATTGGGATTTTTGATACCATGATCATTACTAGGGGTGAGTCGCAAAGTCCAACAAGTGTTAGTTCAATGGTCCAAAGTTTTTCTGAGGATGAAACCTGGGAGGATTTTCAAGAATTGTGTTCCATCTATTCTCACATCAACCTTAAGGAAAAGGTATGTTTTGAAGGAGAGGGAAGTGATAAGCCCATCACAATTGAAATGGGTCTGGAGACAGTGGACCAATAATTATTGGATTGGGCTAGAAAGGGAATTATTAATATTGATCAAACCCAAGAGCCAAAAGTGGAACCAACAAGTCAAGATGCAGATACTCATGTAGATGAGGAGAAGGAAGAGATCCCATGCATTCATTCACAAAAGCATACCAAACCCACATAGATGAAAGATTACATCATGGGTTAAAAGAGCACTATTTTCGTTTATGCAAGTTAGTTACGAATTTTTTTTATTCTTAATTGATTGTTTGGGCGTTAAGAAAGTGAAGAGATATGTATTCTGTAATTAATAAAAGTGAGAGACATTGAGAATATTTTAATGTATTGAAGTTTACTTTGGAGTCTGCACAACTCAAAGAGTGCTTGGTTTACTGTCAGACGAGTTTGAATCGGGGTTAGAGGGTAATGGTTAGGGAAGTCGATATATTTTGAGAGGTAAATGTGTAAAGAAAAAAGGCGGGATTTTGGGAAATGAGTTTGAAATCGGAAGATGAACATGACATAAAAATTGGTGGAAGGTGGACTCGAGCATCAAAAGAAAATGTGCAGGTTGGTAAATGGAGATGATGAAGTTGAGGAAGAAGTGGTGAATTTGGGGAAGTTGAATTTTAAAAGCGATCAAATTTCAAGAGAGAAATGGAATTTCGAAACTAATACCCATGAGTATGTGTAGTGACCCGCAATTAATCAAGGTAATTAAGGTAATTAATTACTAAATTATTCCTAAATAGTCCAAGATAGATCGGACGGCCCGAAGAGGAGTTCGGAGGATCCGAAGTGGATCGGAAGCTCCGAAATCGAGATCGGAAGCTCCGATCGGACTCAGTGTACACGTCATCGGTTACGTCAGCAAGGTGATGTCATGGCTGACATAATATCGGGCGATTGGAAGCTTCGAAGGGGCGATCGAAAGTTCCGATCGGGATCGGACGTTTCGAACTGGGTTCGGAGGTTCCGAACGTCACCTATAAATATAGGGTTCGAGATGCTCATTTCTCACACCAATTTTCTCTCTTCTCTCTCTGATTCCTAAGACTTCTAACTTAGATCTAGGGAGATCTAGGCGTCCTATCGGTAATCCGGAAGTGTCTTAGTGATCTAGACATTGTCGCGGAGCTATGGCCTAGTTTTGAGGCTATCGACAGCAAAGGGCTAACGACAGACGCATGTATAGCTTTGGCATCCTAAAAATATTTAGGAGTACGCTTTAACTTAGTTAATGCTTTTAGAGCTTTATTGTTGATGCATGGATATTTGTATTGTAGTAGAAGTAGGCTGGACTAGTAGGCTTGGAGTATAGGCCAGTGGAGCTAGCTTTGTCCAGTAGTGTTAGAGGTACGTAAGTACTGACCGAGATAGCCGGCATGATATATTTGCATGTATGTTGCATGAGTATGTGTTGTATGCTTTATCATGTTTTAGCATGTTTTACCGTCTTAGCACATACATGATTTTACGTGTGACTGCATCATGAGAGATGTGAGTCATTGACAGTCTCCATAGGGAACAATGATCTCATTTTGGACTCGAGTCAGGTATGACAGTTTCCACATGAGGCTTGTATCCTGTTTTGGATTTGGGTCAGGATGGGGTTGGCTCAGCCCTGATATAGAATATACGAGTACTCCGCAGAGTCTCTCTCTAGCCGGTACTGTATATTCTTGGCACCATGAGCAAGTGTTTTCACTTGAATTTTAAATCATCTGTGTGCGCATATTTATATTTATATCATTGCTTCGTATTGAGAGTTCTAGCTCACGCCCCTGTGTTTGGGTATTCGTTGTGTACCTTATGGCAGGGCAGGTTTGAGGCTGGACGGTCCAAGCGGCTCTCAGCAGGATTGATCTTGGGAGAGTGTGTAGTTGTAGAGGGTAGGGATTTATTTACCCTGAACCTTCGATTTGGTTGTATAACAGTACTTATACACTTGTGATATCGTCGGTTGTATTCTGCCGATTGGATTTGTTGTATTTTAATTATCCGCACTTTACGCTTTAAGCTTTTATTGCGTGCGCTTTTACTGTAACTCTGATTAGGTAGTGGATCCGGGTTGGGTCACTACATTTTTGGTATCAGAGCGCATTGCACTGGGAATATCGTAAAGCGGATTAAGTAATTATCTGTTCTTATGTAACAGATGTCAGATTACGATGGGAGCCACGATAGCGAAGGCAGCGGTCGTTGGGGCGATCCAGATGATCGTAGACGTCGTCGTGGTCAGCCAGAGGAGCGCAAGAGAGTGAGTATGCGCAGATTCATTGGGGTTAGCCCGAAGTCTTTGACGGGTGGTGAGACAGCTGAAGAGGCGGAGGATTGGCTTGAGAGGATGGAGCAGTGCTTCCAGGAGTTCCGTTGCACGGCTGAGGATAGGATGGAGATTCTTGCCTTTATGCTTGAGGGCAGAGCAAGGAAGTGGTGGAGATCTACTTCCGCACCGTTCATAGCAGCTAGAGGTGCAGCTACTTGGGTTGAGTTTTGTACTGCTTATCAGAGACTGTATTTTCCTCCAGCTCTTCGTCAGGCAAAACCAGTGAGTTGTTGAGTTTACGACAGGGGACGATGACGATCGAGGAGTACCAGCAAAAGTTTTTTGATTTGCTACCTTTTTGTCCTCATGTTGCTGATAGTTCTATGGCGAACTTTGATCATTTCCTTCAAGGGTTGAACCCTGATATTCATCAGATGGTTGTTGTGGGTGGCGATGGGACTTACGAGGATTTGGTGGACCGTTGTTGCCAGGCCAAGGATAGTATTCGGAAGAATAGGGGACTTTACTCTTCTTCTTCCAGGTCAGCGAGTGCTAGTGTTTTGGGCCCTAGGGGGCAGTCCTTCAAGAAGCCAGGAGATACTTCTTCTTCTTCCTCTGGATCTGGTGGAGTGCATAACTTTGGTGGTCAAAGGCCGAACCCTTGTCGTCAGTGCAGACGCAGACATCCGCCAGGGCAGTGTGGTCGATCGACCACTGCATGTTTCCAGTGTGGCAAGGAGGGTCACATGAAGAGAGATTGTCCTATGCTGATTGGGGCAGTGAGTGGTTCCGGAGGTTCTCAGGCATCTGTTCAGCCACCTTAGTACCAGCAGCCACCTTTTCAGCAGCAGTATTCGTAGCAGCGCCAGCGGCCGCAGCAGTCTCAGAGACAGCCTACTCAGACTCCTTCTCGGGGTCATTCTTCTTTGAGGCCACGTGCCCAGGGTCAGGTCTTTGCGCTTAATCAGGAACAAGAAGAGGCTGACAGTGATCGGATGATAGCAGGTACCTGTAGTTTGTGTGGTTTTCCGGCATTTGTTTTGATTGATACCGGTGCATCGTATTCTTTTGTCTCAGCACGTTTTGCTAAGAAGTATAGATTGCCGTTTATTCCTTTAGACGCGTTGCTAGTGGTTTCTAATCCTATGGGGAGCGAGGTTTTAGCCAAGCGTCTAGTTGTGGGTTGTGTTTTGGATTTCGAGGGACATCAGCTTAGTGCTAACCTGATGATTCTAGCAATAGAGGATTTCGATTGCATCATTGGGATAGATCTATTAACTACCTACCGAGCGATAGTGGATTGCTATCAGAGGTTTGTTCAGTTTCGTCTAGAGGATGATGAGTCATGGTATTTTTATGGTGAGGAAGCGCGACCCCCGATGCCAGTGGTTTCAGCTCTGAAGGCCCGGCGTGCTTTAGAGTCTGGCAGGGAAGGCTACCTTATCTATTCCATTGACGCATCCTTAGGAGAGCCAGATATCCGAGAGATACCAGTGGTTTGTGACTTTCCAGATGTATTTCCGGAGGAGATTCCAAGTTTGCCACCAATAAGGGAGATTGAGTTTGGCATTGAGTTAGTGCCAGGGACTGCACCGATTTCCAGAACTCCTTATCGATTGGCACCGTCAGAAATGAAAGAGCTGCAAAAGCAATTGCAAGATCTTCTTGATAAGGGTTATATTCGACCTAGTGTTTCGCCATGGGGAGCCCCAGTACTGTTTGTCAAGAAGAAGGATGGTTCGATGCGGTTGTGTATTGACTACCGTCAGTTGAATCAGGTGACAGTGAAGAATAAGTATCCACTTCCGCGGATAGATGATCTCTTTGATCAGTTGCAGGGTACTTCTGTCTATTTGAAGATTGATCTTCGGTCTGGGTATCATCAGTTGCGAGTTCTACAAGAGGATGTTCTTAAGACAACATTTCGTACGCGGTATGGACACTATGAGTTTCTAGTGATGCCGTTTGGTCTAACGAATGCTCCAGCTGTTTTTATGGATCTGATGAATAGAGTTTTCCGCGACTTTCAGGATAAGTTCGTGGTGGTGTTCATCAATGACATTTTGGTGTATTCTCGCAGCATGGATGAGCATGCCTACCATCTCTATACTGTACTGCAGGTCTTGAGGGAGAGAGAGTTGTACGCGAAGCTGAGTAACTGTGACTTTTGGATTGACCGAGTTGTATTCCTTGGTCATGTCATTTCTCAGGAGGCCGTATCTGTTGATCCTAGCAAGACAGAGGCTATTTTGAATTGGTCACGTCCGACTACAACTTCTGAGATTCGTAGTTCCTTGGTTTAGTAGGATACTATCGTTGTTTTGTGGAGAATTTCTCTCTGATAGCTAAGCCTTTGACTCAGTTGACAAAGAAAGTCGGTTCTTTCGTTTGGTCTGATGCTTGTGAAGACAGTTTTCATGAGTTGAGACGTCGTCTTACGACAGCTCCAGTTCTTGCTTTACCGTCAGGATCAGTTGGTTTTGTAGTCTTCACTGATGCTTCTCTCCAGGGTTTGGGGTGTGTGTTGACTCAGAATGGCCACGTGATCGCTTATGCCTCCAGACAGCTGAAGACTCACGAGGAGAACTATCCCGTACATGATTTAGAGCTTGCATCCATTGTCTTTGCTCTTAAGATATGATGTCACTATTCGTACGGAGAATGATTTGAGATCTTCACCGATCATAAGAGTTTGAAGTATCTGTTCACTCAGGCTGAGTTGAACATGCGGCAGCGTCGTTGGATGGATTTGTTGAAGGATTACGATTGTGAGATCAAGTACCATCCAGGTTCTTCAAATCCTGTTGTTGATGCGCTTAGTCGCAAAGTCTATGCGAGTTCCCTTCATACCAATTCGGTACGGAAGGAAGTGGAAGACTGTTGTTCTTCAGGATTCACATTCCGTCATAAGAAAGAACAGCAAGGGATTCGTGTTTCTTCTTTGCTTGCAGAGCCAGCGTTGTATCGACGAATCCGGGAAGCTCAGAATTCTGATCTGAAGACGCAAAAGTTAACCCGTTTGGTTGAGGGTGATAATACTTCTGGTTTCCATTTGCAGGGAGACGGTCTGTCGTGTCTTTCTGGTTGAGTTGTGGTACCCGAGGATTCTACTTTGAGGGATGAAATCTTATCACAAGCTCACCGCAGTCGATTCTCTGTACATCCAGGCAACATGAAGATGTATAAGGATCTTTGCACTCGATTTTGGTGGAAAGGGATGAAGTGCAGTGTCTATCAGTTTGTGTCCCGATGCCTTGTGTGTCAGCAAGTCAAGACAGAGTTTAGAAGACCCGGAGGGTTACTTCACAGCTTAGAGATTCCTGAATGGAAGTGGGAGCATGTGACGATGGACTTTGTCACCCACTTGCCTATGTATTCCAGAAATTGTGATGCTATTTGGGTTGTCGTGGATCGGTTGTCAAAGTCAGCGCATTTTCTTCCCTATAACCGCGATTTCACCTTTGATAGGATGGCGCAATTGTATGTGCGGGATATTGTTCGATTGCATTGGATTCCATTGAGTATTGTCAGCGATAGAGATCCGAGATTCACCTCGAGATTTTGGGGTAGTTTCCAGCGAGCCCTTGGTACTACTTTGAGCTTGAGTACGGCTTATCATCCAGAGACGGACGGACAGTCAGAGAGTACTATTCGCACTCTAGAGGATATGCTTCACGCGGTGGTTTTGGATTTTGGTCCAGCGTGGCATGATCATTTACCCTTGGTGGAGTTTGCCTACAACAATAGTTTCCATCGCAGCATTGGCATGGCACCATTTGAGGCTCTTTATGGACGCCGTTGTCGTACACCTTTGTTTTGGGACGAGGTTGGCGAACGTCAGGTTGAGGGTCCTCAGATGATTCAGCAGATGATTGATGCAGTAGAGTTGATCCGACGCAGGATTAAGGCAGCCCAGGATCGACAGGCTAGCTACGCAAACACTCACCGCAGGCCACTCATTTTGAGGTAGGGGAATATGTTTTCTTGCGTGTGTCACCTTTCCGGAAGGTCATGAGGTTTGGTCGCAAGGGTAAGCTGACACCTTGATTTATTAGTCATTTCGAGATTCTCGAGAAGGTTGGGGATGTGGCATATCGTCTGGCCTTGCCACCCGATCTTTCGGGGATCCACGATGTGTTCCACGTGTCCTTGTTGAGGCAGTATGTGGCGTACGACTCGCATATTTTGCATCCGACCGAGGTAAAGGTAGATCGAGATCTATCGTATGTGGAGAAACCCCTGCGGATTCTTGACAGGAAAGACAAGGTACTTCGTAACAAGCATATACCGTTCGTGATGGTACAGTGGCAATGCAGAGGTACAGAGGAAGCTACTAGGGAGTTGGAGAGCCGGATGTTAGCTGAGGACCCCGAGTTATTTTGAGATTTTGTATTTCATTATATCAAGCTGTACTTGTTCAGTTGTAATAAGATTATTTGGTTGACTATTCCTATTTTCCTCTAAGACTTAAATTTCGAGGACGAAATTTCTTAAGTGGGGGAGAATGTAGTGACCCGCAATTAATCAAGGTAATTAAGGTAATTAATTACTAAATTATGCCTAAATAGTCCAAGATAGATTGGACGGCCCGAAGAGGAGTTCGGAGGATCCGAAGTGGATCGGAAGCTCCGAAGTCGAGATCGAAAGCTCCGATCGAGATCGGAAGCTCCGTCGACGAGATCGGAAGCAAAGATCGGACTCAGTGTACACGTCATCGGTTACGTCAGCAAGGTGACGCCATGGCTGACGTAATATCGGGCGATCGGAAGCTCTGAAGGGGCAATCGGAAGTTCTGATCGTGATCGGACGTTCCAAATTGGGTTCGGAGGTTCTGAACGTCGCCTATAAATATAGGGTTCGAGATGCTCATTTTTCACACCAATTTCCTCTCTTCTCTCTCTGAATCCTAAGCCTTCTAACTCAGATCTAGGGAGATCTAGGCGTCCTATCGGTAATCCAGAAGTGGCTTAGTGATCTAGACGTCGTCGCGGAGCTATGGCCTAGTTTTGAGGCTATCGACAGCAAAGGGCTAACGACGGACGCAGGTATAGCTTTGGCATCCTAAAAATATTTAGGAGTATGCTTTAACTTAGTTAGGGCTTTTAGAGTTTTATTGTTGATGCATGGATATTTGCATTGTAGTAGCAGTAGACTGGACTAGTAGGCTTGGAGTATAGGCCAGTGGAGCTAGGTTTGTCCAGCAGTGTTAGAGGTACGTAAGTACTGACCGAGATAGCCGGTATAATATATTTGCATGTATGTTGCATGAGTATGTGCTATATGCTTTATCATGTTTTAGCATGTTTTACCGTCTTAGCACATACATGATTTTACGTGTGACTGCATCCGGAGAGATGTGAGTCATTGACAGTCTCCATAGGGAACAATGATCTCATTTTGGACTCGAGTCAGGTATGACAGTTTCCACATGAAACTTTTATCCTATTTTGGATTTGGGTCAGGATGGGGTTGGCTCAGCCCTGATATAGAATATACGAGTACCCCGCGGAGTCGCTCTCTAGCCGGTACTGTATATTCTCGGCGCCATGAGCAAGTGTTTTCACTTGAGTTTTAAATAATCTGTGTGCGCATATTTGTATTTATATCATTGCTTCGTATTGAGCGTTCTAGCTCATGCCCCTGTGTTTGGGTATTCGTTGTGTACCTTATGGCAGGGCAGGTTTGAGGCTGGACGGTCCAGGCGGCTCTCAGCAGGATTGAGCTTGGGAGAGTGTGTAGTTGTAGAGGGTAGGGATTTATTTACCCTGAACCTTCAATTTGGTTGTATAACAGTACTTATACACTTGTGATATCGTCGGTTGTATTCTGTTGATTGGATTTGTTGTATTTTAATTATTCGCACTTTACGCTTTAGCTTTTATTGCGTGCGCTTTTACTATAGATTGCAAAGTAGTTGATCTTGAAGGGAAAGGAGGGCTGAATACGAATGCGATGACTAGTTCTTCAAAGAAGACCGATAATGTTTGGATGATTTGAAAGGAATGAAGAGTGTTGGACAGTGATAAGTGAAATTAATGCACGTAATTGCTATATGATTTAACTTGCCTTTTGTGATTAATTGAGCAGTATTATGCACATTTCGTTGTTTTTTTGTGATATGAAGAAAGCAGACAAGATATATGAATTGCGTGAAAAGAGAGGTGTTGAAATACAAAGGAGTTTAAATAAGAATTAATACATAATCTTTGGAGCACAAAGGAAGAGCCTAAGCACCAAAATCAGCAAGTGTCCAGAAATTACCGGTGACTCTAGAAAATCATGAATCCGATCTCCACCATTGGGAATGTAGCATAGGATTTTATGAGTATGATATCAAAATTTCAGCCCGATCCAACGGTTAGAACTCCGCATACAGTTTTTGCAAGAATTCAGCACATGGGGGCATGATTGTGTAGCCTAGGTGCCAATATCATGCGCCTAGGCGCTGATGGTTCGACTTGAAAGGAACCTAGGCACTGATGTTAAGTGCCTAGGTAGCATCCTTGCGCAGAAAAATGTGAAAAAATGAGTTTTTGGGATTTAAAACACCGGACGTGTTGGGCTTTAATTTTCGGGCTACAAGACTTATAAAATTCAAATTCTAACCTACAGAAAAGGGGGATAAGCTGCATAAACATGACACAAATCAGATTTGAAAGTTGAACGACACAATAGAAATAGGGTTGGAAGGGAAATTGATCGCGAAGACGAAGAACGCTGAATCTGGAGACAGAGACGCAGATTTGGCTTTGCTATTCCTTCTCATTTCTCTCTTAATTTTAAATTTTGATGTCTAGATTCATAAACATGCCTAGTTTTTTATTCTTTTTCATTATGAATTAAGATTTTGATTATAGAGGAATGATGTAGCTTAGTTGAGATGATTTCTAAGACTTTTTGATTTATGTGATTGAATTTCTCAAGTTTAATTGTGTTTTCTAGATTTTAATATCTTTAAATTTAATGACCATAGATTGAATGTTAAATTTATTTGAAATCTGATACTCAGGAGAGGGGATTTTGAATAGTGTTCATAGGAAAATACACCGTTGCATGTTTATATAGTTCGGGAGGCATATAACATCAATAGAGCTTAGGTGAGAACGTCGTTTTCCAGAATTCATTAAGTCTAGATTTTTAATATGGATATTGGGATCAAAAATTAATTGATAAATTCTATTTGTTACTTGAAAAAGTGAAATATAAATAACTAAGTGTTTTTGGATATTAAACAAGTGGAATTCATGAACATAAATTCGTTAGAAGTAGACATCATCGAAACTAAGTGAAATCAAACCTCTAGATAGTTTTCTCTCAAATATTTTTCTATTTTTTGTGTGTTTTCTTGCTGAATTTTCTAGTTATTTTATTTGATTTTGAACAAATTTGATTTCTGAATTTTCTAGATAAAATCTAGTCTATTTTAATAACAAGCATTAATATAATTTTCAATACATACTCCTCGTGGGAACAATAATTTATTTTTCACATATTAAAACTTGACATCGTGTACTAGCGAGCATAAAACACGCAACAAGTTTTAGGCATCGTTGCCGATGAGTATTTTATTTGAGATTATATTAATATTTTTACCAATTAGTCTAGATTTTAATTTAGAGTTTTTTTTATTTCTTTAGTCACCGATTCGTTGTTCTTCTGTTTTACAGTTTTTGTGAAGAACTCATAGCCTTGATTCTCTATTTTTTTATCCTGAGATCGAAAGAACCACAAGAACATTAAGAAAGAAAAGAAGAGAGGAAATCAAGGCAATGGCGGAGAACAAAAAATATGAAAAGACGGTACCCATAGTGCCAATATAGATCACTTCAAACAGTGATCCATGGCCATTATTCTAGCATATCTTGAGGGACTATCAATGATAAGAATTTTGAGCTGAAACCTACACTGATCAACATAGTTAATCAAAAACAGTTTAATGGAAGCGACACTTTTGATCCTCATCTGCATATGAGGATATACCTGGAGATCACAAATACGGTAAAAATGAATGGTGTTCCTGAGGATATTATTAGATTGCGTTTGTTTCCTTTTCTCACATGGATCAGGAAAGATGTTGGCTTCAATCACTCCTGTTGGGGAGTATAATTACTTGGGAAGACATGGCAGTGAAATTTTTGCAAAATATTTTCCTCCTGCGAAGTCTACTCAATTGAAGATTGAGATCAACACATTTAGGAAACATGATTCTGAACAGTTGTATGATTTTTGGGAGCTTTACAAAGACTTGTTGAGACGATGCCCTAACCACAACTACCAAGATTGGGTGCAAATTGAATTGTTTTACAATGGTTTATATGCACCCACGAGGATGTCTATGGATTCAGTTACTGGAGGTACTATATTTGCAAAGGATCCTGCTCAGGCTTATGAAATGCTGGAATACATGACAATAAATAGCTTTCAATGCCCTATTGAACGAGTTGGAGAAAAGAAATTCGACGGAGTCTATGCCGTGGATCCTATAACATCTCTTTATGCTAAAGTCTCGGCATTTACTACACAAATAGCGGCGCTGAACAAGGTGAGTATAGTGAATTCTGAAGGTGTGGAGATCACCATTGAAGAGTCACACACTCTTGATGAGGCCCAATACATCAACACCAGAGGCTATACAAGATATCGAGGTTACCCTATTTCAAATTAATATCATAATGGTTTACGTAATCATTAAAAATCTCTCTTATGCAAATAACAAGAATGTATTGAATCCCCCACCGGGATTTAATACAAACAAGGGAGAAGGAAAACCATCTATTGAAGAATTAGTAGGGGATTTTGTTGCTGAATCTGGTCAAAGGATGGAAAAGACTGAATCTCGACTTGATATCCTGGAGATGCATAAGAGAAATATGAGTGTCACAATGAAATATTTGGAGACACAAATTGGAACTGGCAAATGCACTGAAAGATCAAAAGAGAGGTCAGTTCCCGAGTAATACTAAGGTGAATCATATAGAGCATTGCAAAACCATAGCATTGAGAAGCGGAAAAGAAGTCAGGCCAATGAGCATAAAGTTGAAGTCAACAAGGAGAAGAAAGTTAAAGAGGCTGAAGTTCGAGATAGCAAGAGTAACGAGAACAAGCCTATGGAGTCGAAGTGCATCCGAATAGAAATATGCGCTGAAGCCGAAGCTTCCTTACCCGCAGAGATTCAAGAAAAAAGCATTGAATGAACAGTTTGCCAGGTTTTTTTAGATTTTCAAGAAAATTCACATCAATATTACATTAGCCGATACTTTGCAGAAAATGCCAAACTATGCTTAATTCTTGAAGGAGGTGAGGTCTAAGAAGTGGAATTTGGAAGAATTCGAGACGGTTAATTTGAATTAAGAGTGCAGTGTTATCCTTCAATTAAAGCTACCACAAAAATGAAAAGATCCAGGGAGTTTTAGGATTTCTTGCACATTTGGTTCTTCTAATTTTAATTAACCAGTATGTGATTTAGGAGCTAGCATTAATTTAATACCTTTGTCCATTTTCGGGAACTTAATACTTGGGAGGTGAAAGCCACGACAATTGAATTATAGCTAGCAGATGGATCTCTCACATATTCGCGTGGAATCATTTAGGATGTTTTGGTAAAAATCGTTAAATTTATTTTTCCTGTGGATTTTGTGATGCTAGATATGGAGTAAGATGAAAACATGCCGTTGATATTGGGGAGACCATTTATGGCTACTGTTGAAGCCAAGATAGATGTCAAGAAAGGAGAGTTGTCGAGGGAGTTGAAGGTGAGAAAGTCACTTTTACTGTATTCAAGTAGGCTGGAAATCCATCCAAGGAAAATTTGTTCATGGTTGAGCAAACAAATACGATGGATCGCTGTAGAAAAGTCAAGAGTAAAGTAGAAATGCAAAGCAGTCATCCTTTACCGATGGCAAAGAAGAAGAAAAAGAAAGATAAGTACAAGAGGTTTGTTAAGTACGTTTGGAGGGTGAAAGATAAGAGAAAAACCTCCAACAAAGTGGCGATATCTGGCTAGAACCAGCTATAGTCGGGCTATGAATTATAAACTAAGCGCTTCTTGGGAGGCAACCTAAACTAGTATCCTTTATTTTGATTTGTTTTAATTTTATTTTAGTTTTTTTTCTTTTAATTTTTGATTGGACATGAGGAACTAGACATTAATCATAATTTTGAGTTTTGTAAGTGAAAAATTCGAATCCCCAGCGCATAGGCCCAAAAAAGACAGTGCCTAAGCACTAACAAGAGGCCAAAATGCAAAGTTGCAGCACCTAGGCACTGCAGATTAGCGCAACGGTGCTAACAGGAAAACAAATTCGTAGATGTGACGCCTAGGTGCTAATAAGTAGCACCTAGGCGCAGGACACCCGTAAAAAAATTAATGTTTTTTAGAGAATATGGATGATGTTGATGATAGCGCTGAGTCCCGATTCTTGGTGTCCGAGTTACATGTCCCTTGTTTTATTTATTACTGTACTTTGGGGACATTGCACGTACTTAAGTTTGGGGATGTTTGAAAATTTGATGAGTTAATTTGAAGTTATGATTTATTTTCGATGAGTTAAACACATGATTTTGTAAATGTGTTGGCCTATGATGAAAATAACTTTGTGCTAAAATTTGTGAGAAGAAAGTCAGTGTTAGTTATATTTTATCTTGAGTTCTCACTCATATGAACTAATCCATGATTTTTTATACTCATGACATTTAGACAACAATTATGTGGATTTTTAATGTGAATTAGAGGAATTGATTCTTAACTCCTGTGAATTTTGCTTGAACATGAGGTAGATTTTTATGAACACAAAAGTGATTTAGGCAATTTTTGAATCAATTGAGCCTGTTATTGAGCCTTTTTATCCCTCTATAATGATGGAAGTACAAATCAAATTGATTAGCTAAAAAGTTTCAAAATATAAAAGTAATGGTAGAGACAGTAAGGTGAGGGGAGACCTTGAAAAAAAATATGGATTGAAATTATAATCCAATCAAATACAAGTCCATAAAGAAGGAGAATGTATGGAGTAGAAGGAAGCCGGATGCAAAATCAGGCAATAGAAATAATATATTTTTTCTACTCGTACTTCCCACTCCGAAGCATAAAAAGATAATTTAATCCAATACCTTTGCTATAATCCTGATTCTTTGATTATCCTTGATATATTCTTAGATACATGCTTTCGTGCCTACATTGATTGAACTAATGATAACCGAAAAAGTCCTTTTGATCTATGAAAATAAATATTGAACTTGGTTGATTGCGTTTTGAAACTTGAGGGTGGAGTTAATGAATTTATGAAGCTTACTGATTGCATGATTTTATAGAATGTTAGGTGGGTAGATGACATTGACAAATCACACACACATGAGAACTCTTGATGAAATTAGGCAAAATGAGGACTGAATTATGGAATATAAAATTCGGAAGCTGATTTTATTACAAATAATCATGCCTTCATGTGATTAATTTTCTTGTCTGCATGGGTTGTTTTGCTCGGGACTAGAAAATTATACATTTGGGGGGATTTCATTAGTGCAATTTATGCTCTGAATTGTTATATGATTTAACTTGGCTTTTTATGATGAATCGAGCGGTATTATGCGCATTTCGCTGTTGTTTTTGTGATATGCAAAAATTAGACAAAAAATATGAATTGCGTGAAAAGAGAGGTGTTGAGATACAAAAGAGGTTAAAGAAGAAATAATTTTGGTAGCACAAAGGAAGAG
The DNA here is from genome assembly GCF_033568475.1 of Henckelia pumila. NCBI lineage: Eukaryota > Viridiplantae > Streptophyta > Magnoliopsida > Lamiales > Gesneriaceae > Henckelia > Henckelia pumila. The sequence continues at coordinate 34,283,813 of NC_133120.1, read as the reverse complement.
CCTAAGCACCGAAAGAGGCGCCACTATGAGGTAGACTAACAGTGCCGAGATTTTCTTCAAGATGAAAAATCAGCAAGTGTCCAAAAATTATCGTTGACTCTAGTGAGATCAGAATTTGATCTCCAACATTCAGAATGTAGCATAAGATGTTATAACTATTATGCACATGGGGCATGATTGTGGTTCCTAGGCTCCAATATAAAGGGCTTAGGAACTGATGATTCGACTTGAAGGGAGCCTCAGCGCCATCACTGCATAGAAAAAAATGTGAAAAAGTGAGTTTTTGAGATTCAAAACATGAGACGTGTTGGACTTTTATTTATGGTCTTTGAGAGATATAAAAGAAACATTCTAACCTACAGAAAAGAGGGGATCAGCCGCATAAACATACTGTTGTGATATGTTTTGGTAGTTGAAAAAACATGAAGAAATATTTCCAAGTAGTCCAGGGATAATCAGTCTAGTTGCAAGCATTCCAGGACTAATGTGAGACCTCGATTCTAATCATCTAATCTCAGAATAAACAATAATAATGCATACAAGATCTAAGATTAAAAGCAAAGTTTTTTTTTTTTTTTTTTTTTACACAGGGTGATGCGCGGGCGCGCCACCCGAGGCGCGGGCGCGCATACAGAGCTGCCCGGGCCTTCGAGAAAGGGAGCAGAACGCGCGGGCGCTCCTCACCAGGCGCGGGCGCGCATGGCCTGCTGTTTTAGCTCAAAATAAGGCTCCAAAAGTGCAATCCAACAACCGGAAAAGCTCCGACATGATCCAACTAATACTTTTTCAACAACGAAGTATTCAATTACAAGAAAGAGTAGAACATGCATCAATTCTAAGTTTCAAAATCCAAAATACAATTCGAGTTCGAATACAAAACATATCAAGTTCGAGTTCTAACATGCTCCAATCTTAAACTAGATAAACATGCTAATTCGACTTCTAAACCGAGTTTCACTTCTACTACTTGCCCTCGAAGCTAACCATGCCTCTTCTGACTTGTTCCTGCCCCACCTGTTGCCAAGTACACATACAAAACAAAGCAACAGCCGGATAACCGGTGAGAACGACATTCCCAGTAAAAGCAACATAACAAATAATACAAGTAACAAACATGCTTTCAATACAATAACAAAATCAATAACATCGTAATGAATGCATGTCTTTAAACAGGGATAATAAATCTGATAACGAGGGATTGCAGCTGTGTCTTTGGGATCCCGAGGGTAAGATCACGTAACAACTCACCGACTCTTCCAATCGAGGTGGTGCCACGTATCTCACTCCTCTAGACTTTGAGCAACTATAATGAGTATGGTAGCACCAGACGAAACGACTACGACCTGGGCCACTCAATCATAGTTCCCAAACGTCTAAACAAAAAGGGCGGTTCTGCCCGCTGAAAACAAGATTGGCTCAAGATGAATGCATAACAGAAACATAAAACATAAGCCAAAACAATCAAACAAAACACAAGTTCCTCATGCTAGAACAAGTGTAGATGCAAGTACGTGATTTCAAAAGGGAAAACTCAAGAACCATAGTCCCGAGTATGCTATCCCGCTGCGATGACTGCTTTTACCTTTCAATGCAGTAGCTCCAACTCTGGATAAGCTACAAAAGAGATTGTATAAACAACTACACAATCTAACAACAACAAGGCAACGGTTCAAGGAAAACTCTTTATACCGTTCTTCGTCCAACTCTCGACGAACAATGCTGCTAACACATGGCTCGACAAACTCCAACGAATCTGTAAGAATTCAAGAGTTGATCAACAACCACGATCACTCACATGCCTAGACTTCAATCAATACAAAAATGATTCGAAAACCCAAAACTCAAACCGACGGCATAACGGCTATAAACTGAACAAACCGGAAATGCAGACAGCAGTTCAATACCGATATCAACTCATATCAATGCCCAAAACAAAAATAACAAAGCAAACCCATCAATCTAAAAATCCACATTTTCGAAAATGGCTTCCAAAAATCATAACAAATCCGAACGTCGCTCTAATTCAAAATCGACAGATAATAAACGATCAGAACTCTGTCTAGAACAACATACTCGAATCTCGAACGATTCTAACAACATCCAAAAACTAGAATGTATCCGATCGTAGAAGAACTTACAATATAACAGAGCTCTCACTGCAGTGATCGATAATCTGCCTTCAGAAATAAATTCCAACGGCCGGATCGAGCTCGGGATGAAATCTGGAAGCTTGAAGAATCGATTTCTTCAACAATGGAGGAGGGATGCGTGAAGAGGAAGATGATGGAGAAGAGAGTGGGTCCAAAATCCTTATAAATATCTATAAAAACCGATAATTGCGTTTTAGTCCCTGAAAAATCCAATTTTTGCAAAAAGGACCCTGATCAAAATCAAACCGGCTCGAGAACTCTGTAATCTCTGATTAACTCAAATAAATTCAATTAAGATAAAAACGGGGCGTTATAATTCTCCCCCACTAAGAAGAGATTTCGTCCTCGAATCCACAAGAACCATAACTCATAAGATAGAATAAAGAACTAAAGACAGTAAGAAGAACTCACGTCATCCGAATAACTCCGGAAATCGCTGTCTCATGTCAGATTCTGTCTCCCAAGTCGCTTCCTCGACGCCGTGATGGCTCCACTGCACTTTCATCAATGGAATCAACTTGGTTCTGAGTTGCTTTTCTTTCCGATCAAGGATCTGAATCGGTCGCTCAAAATAGCTCAGGGTCTCGTCTAACTCGGCTTCGTCAGGCTGAAGGATATGAGAAATATCTGGTTGATACTTTCGCATCATAGAGACGTGAAAAACGTCGTGAATACCAGATAAAGACGGAGGAAGTGCAAGTCTGTAGGCAAGATCGCCTATTTTCTCGAGAATTTCGTACGGACCGATGAATCTTGGAGATAACTTTCCTCTCTTACCGAATCTGACGATGCCTCTGAACGGAGAAATCTTAAGGAATACACGGTCTCCCTGCTCAAAACTCAGAGGTCGACGTCTGACATTCGCATACTTCTCCTGTCTATCTTGAGCTGACTTCATTCTGGTCTGAATGATCTTAACCTGCTCTGCCATATCTCTAAGCATCTCCGGTCCCAAATCTGGTGACTCGGACAATTCATCCCAAAACAACGGAGATCGGCACTTTCTACCATACAAAGCCTCAAAAGGCGCCATACCGATACTCGCTTGGAAGCTGTTGTTGTAAGAAAACTCGACAAGAGGCAAAGAATCCTGCCAACTAGTGCCAAAGTCTAGCACTACCGCTCGCAGCATATCCTCCAACGTCTGGATAGTCCGCTCTGACTGTCCATCTGTCTGAGGATGATAAGCTGTACTCAGATGCAATCGAGTACCAAGTGCCCCCTGAAGACTGTGCCAGAAGTGAGAAGTGAATCTAGGATCTCTGTCTGAAACGATCGACTTCGGCACACCATGCAATCTCACAACATTGCTAACATACAACTCAGCCATCTGATCATGACGATACGTCATCCTGTACGGAATAAAACACGCAGACTTCGTCAATCGGTCGATCACTACCCAAATAGCATCGCATCCTCGAACGGATCGTGGTAGCTTCGTGACAAAATCCATAGAAATGTGATCCCATTTCCATTCAGGAACAGATAGGCTGTGCAAAAGACCACCTGTTCGCTTCCGCTCTGCTTTCACTTGCTGACAATTCAAACACCGAGATACAAATCTCGCAACATCGTCCTTCATTCTCTTCCACCAGAACTGACTCTTCAGATCGTTGTACATCTTACGACCTCCAGGATGAACGCTAAACCGACTGCAATGAGCCTCTCGGAGAATACGCTGTCTCAACTCCGAAATATCAGGCACAACAATACGATTATTCACGAACAAAACATCATCTCTAACCTGGAATTCAGACTGATGGCCCGATCTGACTTTCTCTACTGAAATCTGGATGCTCGGCTCAGACTTCTGTGCTTCTCTGATTGCAACAAACAACGCTGGCTTGGCTTGAATAGCAAACACTCTGATAGTCCCCCTATCTGTTTCAAACTCTAAACCAGAAATGCAACAATCATCGATCAGCTGGGAAACACCCATAGTAGAAAGAGATAAAGAACAAAGCTTTCGGCTCAAGGCATCTGCAACTGCATTAGACTTCCCCGGATAGTACTTGATTTCACAGTCGAAATCCTTCAACAGATCTAACCATCTCCTCTGTCTCATATTCAGCTCTGCTTGAGAAAACAAGTACTTAAGACTCTTATGGTCAGAAAAGATCTCGAAAGACTCACCATAAAGATAGTGACGCCAGATCTTCAGAGCAAAGACGATCGCAGCTAGTTCAAGATCATGGACCGGATAACGAGTCTCATGCGGTTTCAGCTGCCTTGATGCATACGCCACCACATGCTTATGCTGCATAAGAACACAACCCAAGCCTCGGTTAGAAGCATCACAATAGACTGTGAACCCTCCAGTACCCTTCGGAATAGTAAGAATTGGAGCACTGGTCAGTCTCCTCTTTAGATCAACAAAGCTAGCCTCACAATCTGGAGTCCAGACAAAAGGCGCATTCTTCTGAGTCAGCTGGGTAATAGGCTTGGCAATAGACGAGAAACCCTCGATGAAACGACGGTAATAACCAGCTAAACCCATGAAGCTTCGGATCTCAGGTACTGATGTCGGTCTAGGCCAATTCATAACTGCTTCGATTTTGCTGGGATCGACAGAAATCCCATCTTCAGAAATAATATGACCGAGAAAGACAACTCGATCTAACCAGAATTCGCATTTCGATAGCTTGGCAAACAACTGCTCAACTCGCAAAATCTGCAAGACGATTCTCAAGTGCTCTGCATGGTCAGTACGGTTCTTCGAGTAGATAAGAATATCATCGATGAAAATAATGACGAACTCATCTAAATAACGCTGAAAGATACGGTTCAGCAAACCCATAAAAACAGCTGGAGCGTTGGTCAAACCGAACGGCATGACTATAAACTCAAAGTGACCATACCTCGTTCTAAATGCGGTCTTAGGAACATCTTCCTCTCGCACTCTCAGCTGATGGTAGCCTGACCTCAGATCAATCTTAGAGTAGACAGAAGAACCCTGCAGTTGATCAAACAAGTCATCTATTCGGGGTAAAGGATATCTGTTCTTAACTGTAGCCTGATTCAATTGGCGGTAGTCGATACAGAGCCGCATAGAACCATCCTTCTTCCGAACGAATAGAACAGGAGCACCCCAAGGCGATACACTAGGTCTGATGTATCCCTTGGCAATCAAATCCTCAAGCTGCTCCTTCAACTCTCTCAATTCAACAAGTGCCATACGATAAGGAGCTTTTGAAATAGGTTGAGTACCTGGCACTAATTCAATGCTGAATTCGACTTCTCGAATGGGTGGCAATCCAGGAACATCTTCCGGAAACACATCAGCAAAATCTCTAACCACTGGTAAGTCAACCAAAGCTGGGCTAGATTTCAGTACATCAACCGCATAAACCAAAAATCCTTCTGCACCTCTCTGTAACAAACGAGTCATAGATAACACTGAAATCAAAGGAATTCTAGATCGAGAACCCTTACCAAAGGATTTCCACTCGTCTGCCATTTCAGGTCTGAACCTGACAACCTTCAGAAAACAATCAACTGTCGCCCTGTACTTGGTTAAAGCATCTATCCCGACAATACAATCAAAATCTGACAGCCCAAGTACAATACAGTCGAATTCTAACAAATTTCCCTCAAAACAAAGTTCACAGTTCCTGACTAGTCGGACAGAAACAATTCCTCCACCCAAAGATGATGTAAGAGCTACGACAGTAGGCAACAATTCAGTTGGCAAAGCATGCAATAACACATATTTCTCAGAGATAAAGGAATGGGAAGCACCTGTATCTATCAAGACATGAGCAGAATGACCGAAAATCGAACAGTTACCTGCTATGACATCGTCAGGTGCTGCCTGAGCCTGGTCCTCTGTCAATGCAAAGACTCGTGCTTGCTGTCTCGGAGGCTGATTTGCACTAGAGCTACCTCCTTGTCTGTTCTGCTGTTGCTGGGGTTGGAAAGAGTGCACTGCAGACGACTGCCTCTCCGGCTGAGCTGCAGGTCTAGACGAACTCCCACTCTGAGCTCTATCTCTATTACGTTGAGGGCACACTTTAGAGAAGTGTCCCGGTTGCTGACATGTGTTACAATTGCCGAAGACTCCCACACACTGATCCGGTGAGTGTTTTCCTCCACACTTGCTGCAGTACAAGGATGATGACCCAGAACTCTGTCCTGGACCGAATTGCTTCGAACCACTGGAACTGGACGAACTGTTCCCCTGTCTCTTGAACTGTTTACCTCTTGCCTTGTACTGATCCTTTCTGTTTCCCCCACTGTTTCCACCTTCATACCTCTGCTGCTGGTTCTGATGTTGAGGTGGCTGATTCTGGTACTGAGATGGTTGGTTCTGATACTGCCTCTGCTGCTGAGGTGCCCCCTGATTACCTCTTTGCCTCCACAAGCCTGCTTCTGCTCCCTTTGCATAATTCATGGCATCCGAAAAGTTGCTAGGCCTGTTGGTGTTAACCAACGTGAAGACATCGGGGTTCAACCCATTGATGAACTGATCTGCCTTAGCTTCTTCATCTCCGGCAATTAGCGGTGCAAAACGCAATAGACTATCGAACTTAGCCACGTACTCTTCAATGTTCAGATTCCCTTGCCTCAGATTTGCAAACTCTGCTCCCTTATCCTTACGATACGAGATAGGGAAAAACCGCTTATAAAACTCAGATTTAAAAAGAGTCCAAGTAACCTCTGTACCTCTACTCTCAATTGCTTTCTTTGTCATGATCCACCAGCTCTTAGCACCACCACGCAGCTGATGAATTACTAACCTGATTCGGCGGTCATCTGTGTAGTCAATGGAATCAAACAACTGATCCATATCATCCAACCAACTCTCACAGTCAACTGGATTTTCTGAACCCATCAACAATGGCGGATTGAACGACTGAAACCTCTTCAGCAAGGTTTCCATAGGAGTCGCTGAAGCATCCAACTGATCAACCTCAGTGCTAGCTTGCTCAGTCGCAGGGATAACTGGTGGTGTGTTTCTGTTTATCACTCGACGAGGACCCATCTGATAATCAAAGGTTAGCACACGAGATATCTCAATTGCTACCGTCAGTGCCCTTACAACCGCTTGGAATACCGAAAACCAGTCGAGAACAGAAACAGTTATATCTCAAGTAGATCATGCTTTATTAATTTAAATCACACAACCATGTAATTCAAATAATGCTCAAACAATAAAGCATGCTCGCATGGAATTAAGTACATAATTAAATAATTCAAACACATGCGAGGAGTCATTGCACACAGACTCAATCTACCCCGCTCACTCTAGTTCGACCAAGAATCTTAACGCTTTGATACCACTTAATGTGAGACCTCGATTCTAATCATCTAATCTCAGAATAAATAATAATAACGCATACAAGATCTAAGATTAAAAGCAAAGTTTTTTTTTTTTTTTTTTTTTTTTTTTACACAGGGTGACGCGCGGGCGCGCATACAGAGCTGCCCGGGCCTCCGAGAAAGGGAGCAGAACGTGCGGGCGCTCCTCACCAGGCGCGGGCGCGCATGGCCTGCTGTTTTAGCTCAAAATAAGGCTCCAAAAGTGCAATCCAACACCCGAAAAAGCTCCGACATGATCCAACTAATACTTTTTCAACAACGAAGTATTCAATTACAAGAAAGAGTAGAACATGCATCAATTCTATGTTTCAAAATCCAAAATACAATTCGAGTTCGAATACAAAACATATCAAGTTCGAGTTCTAACATGCTCCAATCTTAAACTAGATAAACATGCTAATTCGACTTCTAAACCGAGTCTCACTTCTACTACTTGCCCTCGAAGCTAACCATGTCTCTTCTGACTTGTTCCTGCCCCACCTGTTGCCAAGTACACATACAAAACAAAGCAACAGCCGGATAACCGGTGAGAACGACATTCCCAGTAAAAGCAACATAACAAGTAATACAAGTAACAAACATGCTTTCAATACAATAAAAAAATCAATAACATCGTAATGAATGCATGTCTTTTAACAGGGATAATAAATCTGATAACGAGGGATTGCAGCTGTGTCTTTGGGATCCCGAGGGTAAGATCACGTAACAACTCACCGACTCTCCCAATCGAGGTGGTGCCACGTATCTCACTCCTCTAGACTTTGAGCAACTATAATGAGTATGCTAGCACCAGACGAAACGACTACGACCTGGGCCACTCAATCATAGTTCCCAAACGTCTAAACAAAAAGGGCGGTTCTGCCCGCTGAAAACAAGATTGGCTCAAGATGAATGCATAACAGAAACATAAAACATAAGCCAAAACAATCAAACAAAACACAAGTTCCTCATTCTAGAACAAGTGTAGATGCAAGTACGTGATTTCAAAAGGGAAAACTCAAGAACCACAGTCCCGAGTATGCTATCCCGCTGCGATGACTGCTTTTACCTTTCAATGCAGTAGCTCCAACTCTGGATAAGCTACAAAAGAGATTGTATAAACAACTACACAATCTAACAACAACAAGGCAACGGTTCAAGGAAAACTCTTTATACCGTTCTTCGTCCAACTCTCGACGAACAATGCTGCTAACACAGGGCTCGACAAACTCCAACGAATCTGTAAGAATTCAAGAGTTGATCAACAACCACGATCACTCACACGCCAAGACTTCAATCAATACAAAAATGATTCGAAAACCCAAAACTCAAACCGACGGCATAACGGCTATAAACTGAACAAACCGGAAATGCAGACAGCAGTTCAATACCGATATCAACTCATATCAATGCCCAAAACAACAATAACAAAGCAAACCCATCAATCTAAAAAATACACATTTTCAAAAATGGCTTCCAAAAATCATAACAAATCCGAACGTCGCTCTAATTCAAAACCGACAGATAATAAACGATCAGAACACTTTCTAGAACAGCATACTCGAATCTCGAACGATTCTAACAACATCCAAAAACTAGAATGTATCCGATCGTAGAATAAATTACAATATAACAGAGCTCTCACTGCAGTGATCGATAATCTGCCTTCAGAAATAAATTCCAACGGCCGGATCGAGCTCGGGATGAAATCTGGAAGCTTGAAGAATCGATTTCTTCAACAATGGAGGAGGGAGGCGTGAAGAGGAAGATGATGGAGAAGAGAGTGGGTCCAAAATCCTTATAAATATCTATAAAAACCGGTAATTGCGTTTTAGTCCCTGAAAAATCCAATTTTTGCAAAAAGGACCCTGATCAAAATCAAACCGGCTCGAGAACTCTGTAATCTCTGATTAACTCAAATAAATTCAATTAAGATAAAAACGGGGCGTTACAACTAAGAAGCCCAGTCAGACATTATATTGATACAGTTCAAGACTTGTTCACATATCCAGTTCAAGTATCAAAACTATTGAGGAAATGAATTATTCAAGACATATTTCAAATATAAAGACCGTTTCAATATCCAGACACTTTTATTGAAGAACGGGCAACATCATTAAAGACCTCATAAACACTTATTTAAGATCTAAAGGCAAAGGAGACATGCATTTATGACAAAGATGAACGTTGCAAATATGCATATGTAAATGTATGAAAGCTTCAGAAAAGAGAGAGTCAGTTAGTCAAGAGTAAGAGTGAACTCATAAAAAACATATACAACAGCAAGATACACAAAGATAGCACTCATAAATGATTTATTTAATCTTCTCAACGTGCCCATATATACAAGCCATTCATCTTATCTTTGAGGATCATCAAGGGCCAAGAATAAACTCTAAACTGTCTATTTTTTTATAAGGAGGATCTACTGTTTGAGTCTATGGATTCATTCATCATTGTATTTTGATTGTTAGGACGGGGTGTCTGAACTTTTTTGTGTTCAATCTGAAATGCAAAAAGAGGATTTGTTATAATATCTAATGGTTGACTAATTCTTCACTTCATCCATTCATCCCTTCCAACGTTTCCTCCTCCATTGAAGATGCCATTCGAGTTCTTCGAGCTTTCAGATTTTGGTTTCCGCTCGATCCGTCCATTGGAAATTATTTCTGAAGGCAGTTTAGCGATCACTGCAGCAAGAGCTTCATTATATCGTAAGTTTCTCTCCGATCAGATACGTTTTGTTTTTTGGATGTTGTTAGAATCGATTGAGTTTCGAGTATGTTGTTCTTGACAGAGTTCTGATTGTTTATTCTCAGTAGGTTTTGAATTTGAGCGTCGTTTGGAATTGTTTTGATTTTTGGAAGCATATTTTGAAATTATGGGTTTTGAGATGTGTTGGATTTGAGTTTGAATGTTTGAATTATGATTTACATGAGATGTTTGGATTGATATTATGCTGTCTGCGTTTCTGGTTTATCAGAATATACCCGTTATGCCGTCAGTTTCAGTTTCGGGATATCGTTTCTATTGATTTGATTATACCAAGTTTTTGAGGTTTTGATATCGATATTGATCTTGTGACTTCTTCTGTTAGATTGATTCGAAGTCCTTGGAGTTGCGAGATTGCACCTTCGACCAGTTTGGAAGAATTGAGCCGGTATAGTATCGATTTCTTACTTATCGATTAAAGATATTGAATGGATATTGAATTGAGAATTGTTGTTTTACATATTGAAGATTGTGAAACGATGAGAAGGTATAAGACGACTTTGGAATGGAATAGGAAGATTAACTCGAATCCGGATTGATTTGAGTGTCCTAGAAGAAATCACTTACTTGCATGTTTATATGCTTATTTGAACTTGATTGAATTGATATTTGAATGCATGAGATTTCATATGCATTCATATTGAGCCGATTTATTATTCATATTGAATTAGACGATCTGGAGATTATAGTTGAGTGGCCTTGGTAGGCAATTTACTACGAGCGTCGATTAACTCACTACAATGTTCTGGAGTCTAGAGGACTAAAATATACCTCGTCCACCTCGAAAAAGGAGTTCGGTGTGATTGTTGGATATTTTAACCTCGGGATCGCAAACCGAAGAAAGAAAGAAAGAAGAATTCCTTTTGATTATCTGAGTCTGATAATCAAGAAGTTTTAAAGCCATGCATATCATTTTATTCCGCAGTGAAATGAATTACTTGAAGAATATGTGTAATTTGATTATATATCATGTTTAGATATATTATGTGATATTGTATGCTAGTCTCTTTTACTGGGAATATTATTCTCACTGGATTATCCGGTTGTTGTCTTGTCTTTGTTTGTGTGCTTGGCAACAGGTGGGGCAGGACCGAGTCAGAGGCAGCATGGCTAAGGGTTGAGATGATTAGAAGGGAGACTTGGGAGTCAAATTGTAATCGAACTTATATTGTATTCGAACTCTTGTTTTTGTATCGTTTGAATAAGTTAGATTGAAGCATGTTCTACTAGTTGAGATTGTATAACTTTAGAACTACTTGTAATGGAATTATGCATGTTGTATCATTGAATTGTATTGTGTTGTAGTGCATGTTGTTGAATTGGAAGTGTTGGATTTGAGACTTTTTGATTTCTACTGTTCCTTGATTTTGCAGTAGGGGTCGCTCGGTCGGCACTTTTTAGCAGACCGAGTGCAACCCCCTTTCCGAGCGGCAGAAGGTTGGAAGGATTGGAGGCGCACGGTCTGCATTTTTTAGCAGACCGAGCGCACCCCCCTTTTAAAAAAAAAATTTATTTCAGTTTTCTTTTAAACTTGGATCTTGCATGCTTTAGTGTAGTAAATCCAAGATTAGTTGATTAGCACCGAGGTCTCACAATAAGTGGTATCAGAGAAATAAGATCTTGGACTGAATTCCGAAGTGAGCGGGGTAGATCGAGTCCGCTTGTACTGGTTTCTCGGATGTGTTTGAGATATTTAATTGATTTATTAAATACGATGCGAGCATGCTTTACTGATTGAGAATTATTTCAATTACATGATTATGTGATCTAAATTATAAAGCATGAAATTACTTGAGATATAAATTGATGGTTTCTGGATCGAATGCGAATATTCTCGAAGTGGTACTATTATTCAGAGAAGGTTTTGGACATTATGGAATTATGGGAATTGAATTATCTATGTCCTAACCTTTGATTATCAGATTACCACTTGTTCCTCCGAATGAGAATCCTCCTGTGAACACTCCTCCGAACGAACAGGGCAATACAGTAACAGATCAGATGGATGCAACAGCTACGCCTATGGAAACCTTACTGAAGAGGTTCCAATCTTTCCGACCCCCGATTTTGAAGGGTACAGAAAATCCAGTTGACTGCAAGAGTTGGTTGGACGACATGGACCAGCTTTTTGATTCTCTCGATTATTCTGATGACCGCAGAATCAGGCTAGTTATCCATCAATTGAGAGGAGTTGCGAAGAACTGGTGGATTGCAAAAAAGAGGGCTTTTGAGAATCGAGGTACAACTATTGACTGGAATCTTTTTAAATCTGAGTTCTATAAGCAGTTCTTTCCAGTTTTCGTACCGAAAGGATAAAGGTGCCGAGTTTGCAAATCTGAAGCAAGGAAACTTGAATATCGAGGACTATGTTTCCAAGTTTGACAGCTTGTTGAGGTTCGCACCTCACATTGCCGACAACGAAGAAGCTAAAGCTGATCAATTCATCAATGACTTGAATCCTGATATCTTCACTCTGGTGAATACTGGAAGGCCCAATAACTTTGTTGATGCAATGGATCAGGCCAAGGATGATGAGTCAGGGTTGATGAGGCAGAGAGGGAATCAAGTTGCATCTCAACAGCAACAGAGGCCGTTTCAGAACCAACCGTCTCAATATCAGAATCCACCTCAGAGATCCGAAGGTGGTAGTAGTGGAGGCAACAGAAAGGATTACTACCGTCCGAAAGGAAAACAGTTTAAGAAATCAGGAAGCAGTTATTCGAGCTCTGGTGGCTCGAATCAGTTCAGTTCTGGACAGGGTTCAGGTTCCTCTGGAGCTTCTTGCAACAAGTGTGGAGGTCGTCACTCCAGCGACCAGTGTAGGGGAATTTTTGGGAATTGCTACATATGTCAGCAGACATGACATTATGCTAGACTTTGTCCCAAGAGGGGTAATGCTTCTAGACAGTCTGCACCGCCTCAGAGGCAAGTGAATGCAGTTAAATCTTTCCAGCCACAACAGCAGAATCATCATGGAGGTAGCCAAAATTCAAACCAACCTCCTCATCAGCAGGAGAGAGTTTTTGCTCTGAATGAGGATCAGGCTCAGGAAGCACCTGATGATGTGATTGCAGGTAACTGTACAATCTTTTGTTATCCTGCTTATATTTTGATAGATACGGGTGCGACTCACTCTTTCATATCTGAGAAATTTGTATTGATGCATGCCTTACCTTTTGAGCCATTGCCAGCCGTGGTTTCTGTTACTTCACCTTTGGGTGGAGGAATTGTTTCGAGGAATTTTGTTAGGAATTGTGAATTGAGTATTGAAGGGAATTTGATTAAGTTCGATTGTGTTATACTTGGTTTGTCTGACTTTGACTGCATATTTGGTACAAATGTTTTGACTGTGTACAGGGCTACAGTGGATTGTTTTCAGAAGATAGTCCGTTTCAGACCAGAGATGACAGATGAGTGGAGATTCTTTGGTAAGGGTTCTCGATCTAGAATTCCTTTGATTTCTGTTTTGTCTATGACTAGACTGTTGCAGAGAGGAGCAGTGGGTTTTCTGATCTATGCAGTGGATGTTTTGAAGTCTAGCCTGGTGTTGATTGACATACCAGTGGTTATAGAATTTCTTGATGTGTTCTCGGATGAGATTCCGAGATTACCGCCTATTCGTGAGGTTGAATTTGGCATCGAACTGATGTCAGGTACTCAGCCGATTTCTAAAGCTCCGTATAGAATGGCCCTGATTGAATTGAAGGAATTGAAGCAGCAGTTGGAGGAATTGATTGCCAAGGGATACATTCTACCTAGTGTATCACCTTGGGGTGTTCCTGTTCTGTTTGTTAGAAAGAAAGATGGCTCTATGAGACTTTACATTGACTACCGCCAACTGAACCAGGCAACGGTTAAAAACAGGTACCCTTTACCGCGTATAGATGACCTTTTTGATCAGTTGCAGGGTTCTTGAGTTTATTCGAAGATAGATTTGAGATCTGGGTATCATCAGCTGAGATTGCGAGAAGACGATGTTCATAAGACTGCGTTTAGGACGAGGTATGGCCATTTTGAATTTCTCTTCATGTCGTTCGGTTTGACTAACGCCCCAGAATTCTTTATGTGGTTGATGAACCGAATATTTCAGCGCTTTCTAGATGAGTTTGTTATTATTTTCATTGACGATATCCTGATCTATTCGAAGAGCCGTGGTGATCATGCAGAGCATCTGAGGATTGTTTTGAAATTTTGAGAACTGAACGGTTGTTTGCCAAACTGTCGAAGTGCGAGTTTTGGTTGGACCGAGTCATTTTTCTTGGTCACATTATCTCTGGAGTGGGATTTCTATTGATCCCAGCAAGATTGAGGCAGTTATGAACTGGCAAAGGCCGACTTTTGTGCCTAAAATTCGGAGTTTTATGGGTTTAGCGGGTTACTATCGCAGATTTATTCAGGGTTTCTCTTCTATTGCAAAGCCAATTACCAAGCTGACTCAGAAAAGCGCGCCTTTTGTTTCGACTGAAGAGTGTGAGACCAGTTTCATTGAGTTGAAGAAGAGATTGACTAGAGCTCCAATACTTTCTATTCCATCAGGTTCTAGAGGTTTTACGGTGTATTGTGATGCTTCTCTTTCAGGTATTGGTTGCATACTTATGCAGAGGAAGAACGTGATAGCATATGCATCAAGGCAATTGAAACCGCACGAGACTTGCTATCCAGTTCATGATCTTGAACTCACCCCTATTGTTTTTGCCTTGAAAATCTGGCGTCACTATCTGTATGATGAGTCTTTTAAGATCTTTTCTGATCCTAAGAGTCTTAAGTACTTATTTTCACAGTCTGAGTTGAATATGAGACAAAGTAGACGGCTAGATTTATTGAAGGACATCGACTGCGAGATTAAGTATTACCCGAGAAAGTCGAACGCAGCTGCTGATGCTTTGATTCGTAAGCTCTGTTCCTTATCTCTTTCGACCATCGGTGTGTCTCGTTTGGTTGACGATTGTTGCAATTCTGGATTGGAGTTTGAATCAGATAGGAATCCTATCAGAGTTTGTGTTATCTAGGCCGAGCCAGAGTTGTTTGTGTCGATCAGAGAAGCACAGAAGTCTGATGAGAGTATTCAGCATTCGATAGAGAAAGTGAGATCTGGACACCAGTCTGAGTTTCAGGTCAGGGATGATGTTTTATTTGTGAATAACCATTTTGTTGTGCCCGATATTTCTGAGATGAGACAGCTTATTCTGTGAGAGGCACATTGCAGTCAGTTCAGTGTTCATCCAGGAGGCCGAAATATGTATAACGACCTGAAGAGTCAGTTTTGGTGGAAAAAGATGAAGAGTGATGTTGCGAGATTTGTATCCCGTTGTTTGAACTGCCAGCAGGTGAAGACTGAGAGAAAGAGGCCGGGTGGTCTTCTGCACAGTTTATCTATTCCGAAATGGAAATGGGATCATATCTCGATGGATTTCGACACGAAGCTACACCGATCTGTTCGAGGATGCGATGCCATTTGGGTAGTGATTGATCATTTGACAAAGTCTGCTTGTTTTATTCAGCATCGGATGACATATCGTCATGATCAGATGGTCGAGTTATATGTCAGATAGATTTTCTGATTGTACGGTATGCCGAGATCGATTGTTTCAGACCGAGATCCTTGGTTTACTTCTCATTTCTGGCATAGTCTACATGAAGCTCTTGGTACTCATTTGCACTTGAGTACAGCTTATCATCCTCAGACCGACGGTCAGTCTGAGCAGACGATTCAGACTCTAGAAGATATGTTACGAGCAGTGGTGCTTTACTTTTGCACTAATTGGCAAGATTCGTTGCCTCTCGTTGAGTTTTCGTACAACAACAGCTTCTATCCGAGTATAGGAATGGCACCATTCGAAGCGTTATATGGAAAGAAGTGCAGATCTCCTCTGTACTGGGATTAGATGTCTGGGTCCCCAGACTTGGGACCAGAAATGTTACGTGATATGGCTGAGCAAGTGAAGATTATTAGATTGAGAATGAAGACTGCTGAGGACCGACAAGCGAAGTATGCGAATATCCTTCGTAGACCTCTATCTTTCGATCAGGGAGACCGGGTATTCTTGAATATTTCTCCGTTTAGAGGTACTGTTAGATTTGGGAAGAGAGGAAAGTTTTCACCGAGATTCATCGGTCCGTATGAGATTTTGCTGAAGATAGGCGATCTAGCCTACAGATTAGCACTTCCTCCTTCTTTATCTGGTATTCACGACGTATTTCACGTATCGATGTTGAGGAAATACCATCCCGATCCTATTCATGTTCTTCAACCTGACGAAGCCGAACTCGATGAAACTCTGAGTTATTTCGAGAGACCGATTCAGATCCTTGACAGAAAGGAGAAACAGCTCAGAACCAAATTGATTCCTTTGGTGAAAGTTCAATGGAGTCGTCACGGAGTCGAAGAAGCGACTTGGGAGACAGAATCTGGTATGAGACAGAGATTCCCTGACTTATTTATTTGACGTGAGTCCTTAATTCTATTCTTGAATTCTTATTTCTTCTTATGAGTTAATATCCATGATTTCGAGGACGAAATCTATTCTTAGTGGGGGAGAATTGTAACACCCCATTTTTATCTTATTGACTTTATTTGAGATAATCATTATTTCAGAATTCGAGAACGGACTTTTTATTGATCAGGGACTATTTTGCAATTTTCGGAATTTTCAGGGACTGAAATGCAAAAAGAGGATTTGTTATAATATCTAAGGGTTGACTAAGTCTTCACTTCATCCCTTTATCCCTTCCAACATTTCCTCCTCCATTGAAGATGCCATTCGAGTTCTTCGAGCTTTCAGATTTCAGTTTCCGCTCGATCCGTCTGTTGGAAATTATTTTTGAAGGCAGTTTAGCGATCACTACAGCGAGAGCTTCATTCTATGGTAAGTTTTTCTCCGATCAGATACATTTTGTTTTTCTGATGTTGTTAGAATCGATTGATTTTCTAGTATGTTGTTCTTGACAGAGTTCTGATCGTTTATTCTCTGTCGGTTTTGAATTTGAGCGTCGTTCAAAATTGTTTTGATTTTTGGAAGCATGTTTCGAAATTATGGTTTTGAGATGATTTGGATTTGAGTTTGAATGTTTGAATTATGATTGATAAGAGATGTTTGGATTGATATTATGCTGTCTGCGTTTCCGGTTTATCAGAATATAGTCGTTATGCCGTCAGTTTCAGTTTCGGGATATCGTTTCTATTGAGTTGATTATACCGAGTTGATGAGGTTTTGATATCGATATTGATCTTGTGAATTCTTTTGTTAGATTTATTTGAAGTCCTTGGAGTTGCGAGATCGCAGCTTCGATAAGTTTGGAAGATTTGAGCCGGTATAGTATCGATTTCTTACTTATCGATCAAAGATCTTGAATGAATATTGAATTGAGAATTGTTGTTTTACAGATTGAAGATTGTGAAACGATGAGAAGGTATAAGAAGACTTTGGAATGGAATAGGACGATTAACTCGAATCCGGATTGATTCGAGTGTCCTAGAAGAAATCACTTACTTGCATGTTTATATGCTTATTTGAACTTGATTGAATTGATATTTGAATGCATGAGATTTCATATGCATTCATATTGAGCCGATTGATTATTCATTATGAATTAGACGATCTGGAGATTATAGTTGATTGGCCTTGGTAGGCAATTTACTACGAGCGTCGATTAACTTACTATAATGTTCAAGAGTCTATAGAACTAAAATATACCTCGTCCACCTCGAAAGGGGAGTTCGGTGTGATTGTTGCATATTTTATCCTCGGGATATCCTTTCTATTGATTTGATTATACAGAGTTTTATGAGGTTTTTATATCGATATTGATCTTGTGACTTCTTATTTTAGATTGAATCGAAGTCAGTGGAGTTGCTAGATCGCATCTTTGATCAGTTTGAAAGATTTGAGCCGGTATAGTATCGATTTTTTACTTATCGATCAAAGATCTTGACTAGATATTGAATGAATTATTGTTGTTTTACAGATTGAAGATTGTGAAACGACGAGAAGGTATAAGACGACTTTGGAATGGAATAGGAAGATTAACTCAAATCCGGATTGATTCGATTGTCCTATAAGAAATCACATATTGCATGTTTATATGCTTAATTGAATTTATGATTGAATTGTTATTGAATGCATGAGATTTCATATGCAATCATATTGAGCTGATTGATTATTCATTTTGAATTAGACGATCTGGAGATTTTAGCTGAGTGGCCTTGGTAGGCAATTTAATACAAGCGTCGATTAACTCACTATAATGATCTGGAGTCTAGAGAATTAAAATATGTCACGTCCACCTCGAAAGGGGAGTTCGGTGTGATTTTGGATATTTCAACCTCGGGATCCCAAACCGAAGAAAGAAAGAAAGAAGAATTCCTGTAATGAACTGGGCTGGCCCAGTTCATTCTTGAACTCATGATCTTCTCCCCCCTGGTGGGGAGTTTTTGCCCTCCCTAGGATTCGAACCTTGCACTCCAGGTCATAAATGCAATGTTCCCTTAATCCTGGTGGGCATGTGACACCCGAAGCCAAAAAGTCCTAGGGCGGTACATGGTCCGCCATATGGGTGGTTAATACCTGAAAGATGGAAACCCCACCAAAGAATGGGCGACGGGTGACATGAATGAACTGATCCCACACCGGTATGAGAGGTACAAAAGATTTGATATGTACAACTCATATCAAGAAGGTGCATCTTCTTTTCGAAAGCTCATCACATAAGAACACCAAAGTTAAGCGTGCTTGACTTGGAGAAATTATAGGATGGGTGACCCCTTGGGAAGTTTCTCAGGGTGCGTGTGAGTGAGGACAAAAGCACGCTAAAAAAACCCGTCTTGATACAGTGGGGCGTTACAATTCCTTTTGATTATCCGAGTCTGTTAATCCAGAAGTTTTAAAGTCATGCATATCATTTTAATTCATTACTTGATTGGAATACTTTATTATATTTGGAAGTTGATTCATATCATGACTGATATGTTTTTATGAGGTTACATGTTAGTCTCTTTTACTGGGAATTGTATTCTCACCGGATTATCCGGCTGTTGTCTTTGTTGTATGTGTACTTGGCAACAGGTGGGGCAGGAACGAGCCAGAGAACTAATGGATAGGTGATCGAGAGGATAGAAGTGAGGCCATTGGTTTAGGAGTCGAATCTATATTTCGAACTTGTATTGTATTTTGGATTGTATAACTAAAACCGAAGCATGTTCTACTAGATCGATGGAATGTACAACCCTAGAACTTCATGTATTTTGAGGAGATTGTTTTTGTAATGCATGATATATGTTTTGGTTGAGTTGGGGAGTATCATTGCATGATTTCGGTTCTGTTGTTGCCTTGATTTTCTGGTTTTGCAGCAGGGCACGGACCCTGGACATGCCCCCTTGCATGGTTCCGGATGTCCTCTATCTCGCATTATTGTTTTTTTGCCGATTTGCATAGGCCCGGACCTTCGCACGAAGGTATGAACGGGGCCCGTGCAGGGGTCTGTGCAATGGTCCGTGTAAGGGTCCGTGGGTCTTCTGTTTTATTTTGAAAATTTTCGTATGTCCGGACCCTTATCCGGAGGTGGTCTGGGGTCCGTGAATTTATATAAAAAAAAAAATTGCGTTTAATTCAATTGGCTTATTCTTTGCCTTTTGGTTGATTAATTATGATTAGATGATTAGAATCAAGGTCCTCACATGAATAAACTCCAAGTGACAGCGGTACCTCGATTCTCATTTGCTCTCTTGGTTGTGGTCCACCAATGTTTAGCAACACCCTGTAGCTGGTGACTGACTAACCTGATTCTGCGGTCATCGGTATAGTCGAGGAAATAAAAGAGTTGATCAATATCATCTAGCCAACTTTCACAATCGACGGAGTTCTCGGTATCTGTCAAGGTAGGTGGTCAGAATGACCGAAATCTCGCCAACAGAGTTTCCATAGGGGTCGCGGTAGCATCCATCTGATCTACTCCCGTACTACCCTGATCATTCGGAGGAGTAACTACTGGCGGCAGATTCTCATTATAAGGAGGAACCAAGTGGGGTTGATTCCTTTGCACAGATCGTCGAGGTTCCATCTGGTATCAAAGGTTTAAGACACAATATCTCAATCTCAATCTCATAACTTCGGTGTCCAAAAACTCTGCTCTGAGTACTCATGAATCTCAAGGATATTCAAGAACAGATGATAGCACAAATACAGTTACATATCACGTAATTCATGCTTTATAAATTTAAATCGCAATTCATGTAATTCAATTAATTCAAGAATAAATAAAGCATGCTCGCACGTATTTAAAATAATCATTTAAATAAATCAATCACATGCGAGAATTCAATTCATGCGGACTAGATCTACCTCGCTCACTCAAGTTAAATTCCAAGAATCTTATCGCTCTAATACCACTTAATGTGAGACCCCGTTTTCTAATCGTCTAACCACGAATAATTAATACAATCGAACACTGAGAGCAGAGAACTCGAATAAATGTTTTTTTTAAAAAAAGGACACCGCGCTCGCGCGAAATCTTCATCTCGCGCGCGCGCGGGCTTACTCATCTGTGAGACCTCGTTTCTAATCAACTAATATCAGACAACAAGCGATATGTAAACAAGAACCCAAAATATTTTTTTTTTAAAAGGAGGCTCGCGCGCCCGCGCTGACATCAGCGCGACCGCGCCTACGCCCCGCAAAACCCAGCGCGCCCGTGCCTAAGGAAGCGCGCTCGCGCTTATACTGCGCAAAAACTAGCGCGCCCGCGCTCTAAGTAAGAGCGCCCGCGCCCATACCTCGCAAATAGGCCGCACGCCCGCGCCAACAACCGCGCGCCCGCGCCGTCCCCTCGCCTAGAGAAGTTAAGGCACTAAAATACACTCAATCAAAACCTAGACACTTGCATTAAGAGTATTTGACATGCCAATAATAATACAAGAAAGGTTTAGGGAAGAGAAACATTCAATTCGATAGCACCTACATCGTTTCTTGCTTACAAAACAAATACGAAAAGTTCGAATGACAAAACATGATCGCAAAAAATAAATAGGTTGACATGCTGATTCGACTTCTAAACGAGTCTCACTTCTATCTCTTGCTCTGGACGCTAATCAGGTCTATGCTGAGTTGATCCTGCCCTTCCTGTTGCCAAGTACACATACAAAACAAAGCAATATCCAGATAACCGGTGAGAATGATAATCCCAGTAAAAGCAACATATGAAGTAATACAACAATAAACATGCTTCCAATACAACAAAAAAATCAATAACAACGTAATGAAATGCATGTCTTTAAACCGGGATATCAAATCTGATAACAAAGGATTGCTGCTGTGCTTTTGGGATCCCGAGGATGAGATCACGTGACGACTCACCGACTCTCCCAATCGAGGTGGTGCCACGTATCCCACTCCTCTAGACTTTGAGCAACTATAATGAGTATGCTAGCACTAGGCGCAACGACTACGTCCTAAGCCACTCGAATATAGCTCCCAAACGTCTAACAAAAGGCTGTTCTGCCCATCGAAACAATAGTGCTGGCTCAATGAATGCATATGGAAACAAAAAGGAACTTAGCCATATAATTCATTCAAATAATCAACAAAATACAGGTTCCATAAACTAGAACCAGTATCAATGCAATATGTGATTTTAAGGGAAACTCGAAAACCAACTGTCCCGAGTATGCTATCCCGCAACAAAGACTGCTTTTACCTTTCAATGTCGTAGATCCAACTCCGGACAAGCTACAACAAAAGATTGTATCAACAACTATACAACCTAAACAACAAACAACGGTTCAAGGAAATCTCTTTACCGTTCTTCGTCCAACTCTCGACGAACAATGCTGCTAACAGAGGGCTCGACAAACTCCAACGAATCTGTACGAATACAAGAGTTGATCAACATCCAAGATCACTCACAAGCCAAGGCTTCAATCAATACAAAAACGATTCGAAAACCCAAAACTCAAACCGACGGCATAACGGCTATAAACTGAACAAACCGGAAACACAGACAGCAGTTTAATACCGATATAACCTCATATCAATGCCCAAAACCACAATAACAAAGCAAACCCATCAATCTCAAAATCCACATTTTCGAAAATGGCTTCCAAAAATCATAACAAATCCGAACGTCGCTCTAATTCAAAACCGACAGATAATAAACGATCAGAACTCTGTCTAGAACAACATACTAGAATCTAGAACGATTCTAACAACATCTAAAAACTATAATGTATCCGATCGTAGAAAAACTTACGATATTACGGAGCTCTCACTGCAGTGATCACTAATCTGCCTTCAGAAATAATTTCTAACGGACGGATCGAGCTCGGAATGAAATCACAAAGCTCAAAAGCTCAAAAGTGGCGTCTACAATGGAGGAGGCGTGCTTGAGGTAGAAGGAGAAGGCTTCTCCAATCAAATCCAAGTGTAGATAATATATAAAAATCAATATTTGCATTTTAGTCCCTGAAAAATCCAATTTTTGCAAAAAAGACCCTGATCAAAATCAAGTCGGCTCTAGAACTCTGAAATCTCCGATTAACTCAAATAAACTCATTTAAGATAAAAACGGGGTGTTACAATTCTCCCCCACTAAGAAGAGATTTCGTCCTCGAAATCAACAAGAACCATAACTCATAAGATAGAATAAAGAACTAAAGACAGTAAGAAGAACTCACGTCATCCGAAAAACTCCGGAAATCGCTGTCTCATGTCAGATTCTGTCTCCCAAGTCGCTTCCTCGACGCCGTGACGGCTCCACTGCACTTTCACTAACGGGATCGACTTGGTTCTGAGTTGTTTCTCCTTCCGATCAAGGATCTGAATCGGTCGCTCAAAGTAGCTCAGAGTCTCGTCTAACTCGGCTTCGTCAGGCTGAAGGATATGAGAAATATCTGGTTGATACTTTCGCAGCATAGAGACGTGAAAAACGTCGTGAATACCAGATAAAGACGGAGGAAGTTCAAGTCTGTAGGCAAGATCGCCTATTTTCTCGAGAATCTCGTACGGACCGATGAATCTCGGAGATAACTTTCCTCTCTTCCCAAATCTAACAGTGCCTCTGAAAGGTGAAATCTTCAGAAAGACTCGGTCTCCCTGATCAAAACTCAGAGGTCTACGCCTGACATTCGCATACTTCGCCTGTCTGTCTTGAGCTAACTTCATTCTGGTTTGAATGATCTTAACCTGCTCTGCCATATATCTAAGCATCTCCGGTCCCAAATCTGGTGACTCGGACAATTCATCCCAAAACAACGGAGATCGGCACTTCTTACCATGCAAAGCCTCAAAAGGCACCATACCGATACTCGCTTGGAAGCTGTTGTTGTAAGAAAACTCGACAAGAGGCAAAGAATCCTGCCAACTAGTGCCAAAGTCTAGCACTACCGCTCGCAGCATATCCTCTAACTTCTGGATATTCCGCTCTGACTGTCCATCGGTCTGAGGATGATAAGATTTACTCAGATGCAATCGAGTACCAAGTGTCCCCTGAAGACTGTGCCAGAAGTAAGAAGTGAATCTAGGATCTCTGTCTGAAATGATCGACTTCGGCACACCATGCGGTCTCACAACATTGCTAACATACAACTCAGCCATCTGATCATGACGATACGTCATCCTGTACGGAATAAAACACGAAGACTTCGTCAATCGGTCGATCACTACCCAAATGGCATCGCATCCTCGAACGGATCATGGTAGCTTCATGACGAAATCCATGGAAATGTGATCCCACTTCCATTCAGGAACAGATAGACTGTGCAACAGACCTCCTGGTCGCTACCGTTCTGCTTTCACCTGCTGAAAATTCAAACACCGAGATACAAACCTCTCTACGTCGCTCTTCATTCTCTTCCACCAAAACTGAATCTTCAGATCGTTGTACATCTTACGACCTCCAGGATGAATACTAAACAAACTGCAATGAGCCTCTCAAAGGATACGCTGCCTCAACTCCGAAATATCAGGCACAACAATACGGTTATACAAATACAGTACATCATCTCTAACCTGGAATTCAGAATGATGCCCAGATCTGACTTTCTCTACTGAAACCTGAATGCTCGGCTCAGACTTCTGTGCTTCTCTGATTGCAACAAACAACTCCGGTTCGGCTTGAATAGCAAACACTCTGATAGTCTCCCTATCTGTTTCAAACTCTAAACCAGAAGTGCAATAATCATCGATCAACTGAGAAACACCAATAGTAGAAAGAGATAAAGAACATAGCTTTCGGCTCAAGGCATCTGCAACTGCATTCGACTTTCCCGGATAATACTTGATTTCACAGTCGAAATCCTTCAACAGATCTAACCATCTTCTCTGTCTCATATTCAGCTCTGCCTGTGAAAACAAGTACTTAAGGCTCTTATGGTCAGAAAAGATCTCGAAAGACTCACCATAAAGATAATGACGCCAGATCTTCAGAGCAAAGACGATCGCAGCTAGTTCAAGATCATGAACCGGATAATGAGTCTCTTGCGGTTTCAGCTGCCTCGATGCATACGCTATCACATGCTTATGCTGCATAAGAACACAACCCAAGCCTTGGTTAGAAGCATCACAATAGACTGTGAAACCTCCAGTACCCTTCGGAATAGAAAGAATTGGAGCACTGGTCAGTCTCCTCTTCAGATCAACAAAGCTAGCCTCACAATATGGAGTCCAAATAAAAGGTGCATTCTTCTGAGTCAGCTGGGTAATAGGCTTGGAAATAGACGAGAAACCCTCGATGAAACGACGGTAATAACCAGCTAAACCCATGAAACTTCGGATCTTCGGCACTGAAGTAGGTCTAGGCCAATTCATAAACGCTTCAATCTTGCTGGGATCGACATAAATCCCATCTCCAGAAATGATATGACCGAGAAAGACAACTCGATCTAACCAGAATTCACACTTAGACAGCTTGGCAAACAACTGCTCAACTCACAGAATCTGCAGTACGGTCCTCAAGTGCTCTGCATGGTCAGTACGGTTCTTCGAGTAGATAAGAATATCATCGATAAAGATAATGACGAACTCATCTAAATAACGCTGAAAGATACGGTTCATCAAACCCATAAAAAACGCTGGAGTGTTAGTCAAACCAAACGGCATGACTATAAACTCAAAATGACCATACCTCGTTCTGAATGCGGTCTTAGGAACATCTTCCTCTCGCACTCTCAACTGGTGATAACCGACCTCAGATCAATCTTAGAGTAGACAGAAGAACCCTGCAGTTGATCAAAAAGGTCATCTATTCGGGGTAAAGGATACATGTTCTTAACTGTAGCCTGATTCAATTGGCCGTAGTCGATACAGAGCAGCATAGAACCATCCTTCTTCCAAACAAAAAGCACAGGAGCACCCCAAGGCAACACACTAGGTCTGATGTATCCCTTGGCAATTAAATCCTCAAGCTGCTCCTTCAACTCTCTCAATTCAACAAGTGCCATACGATAAGGAGCTTTTGAAATAGGTTGAGTACCTGGCACTAAGTCAATGCTGAATTCAACCTCTCGAATGGGTGGCAATCCAGGAACATCTTCCGGAAACACATCAGCGAAATCTCTAACCACTGGTAAGTCAACCAAAGCTGGGCTAGATTTCAGTACATCAACCGCATAAACCAAAAATACTTTTGCACCTCTCTGTAAAAAAACGAGTCATAGATAACACTAAAATCAAAGGAATTCTAGATCGAGAACCCTTACCAAAGAATTTCCACTCGTCTGCCATTTCAGGTCTGAACCTGACAACTTTCAGAAAACAATCGACTGTTGCCATGTACTTGGTTAAAGCATCTATACCGACAATACAATCAAAATCTGACAACCCAAGCACAATACAATCGAATTCTAACAAATTCCCCTCAAAACAAAGTTCACAGTTCCTGACTAGTCTGACAGAAACAATTCCTCCACCCAAAGGTGAAGTAACAGCTACTACTGTAGGCAACAATTAAGTCGGCAAAGCATGCAATAACACAAATTTCTCAGAGATAAAGGAATGGAAAGCACCTGTATCTATCAAAACAAGAGCAGAATAACCGAAAATCAAACAATTACCTGCTATAACATCGTCAGGTGCTGCCTGAGCCTAATCCTCTATCAAAGCAAAGACTCGTGCCTGCTGTCTCGGAGGCTGGTTCGCACTAGAGTTACCTCCCTGTCTGTTCTTCTACTGAGGCTGGAAAGACTGCACTGCAGAAGACTGCCTCTCGGGTTGAGCTGCAGGTCGAGATGAACTTCCACTCTGAGCTCTATCTCTGTTACGCTGAGGGCACACCTTAGAGAAGTGTCCTGGTTGCTGACAGGTGTTACAATTATCGAAGACTCCCACACACTGATCCGGTGAGTGTCTTCCCCCACACTTGCTGCAGTACATGGCTGAAGATCCAGAACTCTGTCCTGAACCGAATTGCTTTGAACCACTGGAACTCGAAGAACTGTTCCCCTACCTCTTGAAATGTTTACCTCTTGCTTTGTACTGATCTTTTCTGTTTCCCCCACTGTTTCCACCTTCATACCTTTGTTGTTGGTTCTGATGCTGCGGTGGCTGATTTTGATACTGAGATGGTGGGTTCTGATACTGCCTCTGTTGCTGAGGTGCTACCTGGTTACCTCTTTGCCTCCACAAGCCTGCTTCCGCTCCCTTTGCGTAATTCATAGCATCCGCAAAGTGGTTAGGCCTGTTGGTGTTTACCAACGTGAAGACGTCGGGGTTCAAACCATTTATGAACTGATCTGCCTTAGCTTCTTCATCTCCGGCAATTAGCGGTGCAAAACGCAACAGAATATCAAACTTAGCTACGTACTCTTCAATGTTCAGATTCCCTTGCCTCAGGTTGGCAAACTCTGCTCCCTTATCTTTACGATACGAGATAGGGAAAAACCGCTTATAAAATTCAGATTTAAAAAGAGTCCAAGTAACTTCCGTACCTCTACTCTCCATTACTTTCTTTGTCATGATCCACCAGCTCTTAGCAACCCCACGTAGCTGATGAATGACTAACCTGATTCTGCGGTTATCTGTGTAATCAATGGAATCGAATAGCTGATCAATATCATCCAACCAACTCTCGCAGTCAACTGAATTTTCTGAACCCATCAATAACGGCGGATTGAACGACTGAAACCTCTTCAGCAAGGTTTCCATAGGCGTTGCTGAAGCATCCAACTGATCAACTTCAGTGCTAGCTTGCTCAGTCGCAGGGATAACTGGCGGTGTGATTCTGTTTATCACTCGACGAGGACCCATCTGATAATCAAAGGTTAGGACACGAGATATCTCAATCGCTACAATCAGTGCCCTTACAATCGCTTGGAATACCGGATACCAGTCGATAACAGAAACAGTTATATCTCAAGTAGATCATGCTTTATAAATTAACTCACATAACCATGTAATTCAATAATTCTCAATAATAAAGCATGCTCGCATGGAATTAAGTACACAGTTAAAATATTCAAACACATGCGAGGAGCCAATACACGCAGACTCGATCTACCCGCTCACTCTAGTTCGACCAAGAATCTTAACTCTCTGATACCACTTAATGTGAGACCTCGTTTCTAATCAACTAATATCAGACAACAAGCGATATGTAAACATGTAACGACCCACTGTATCAAGACAGGTCTTTTCAGCGTGCTTATGTCCTCACTCACACGCACCCTGGAAAACTTCCCAGGGGGTCACCCATCCTATAATTTCCCCAAGTCAAGCACGCTTAACTTTGGAGTTCTTATGTGATGAGCTTCCGAATAGAAGATACACCTTGTTGATATGAATAGTACATATGAAATCTTATAAGTGCTCCTCAACTATGTAGTCCTATACATACATAGTCTCAGAATCCCCTCTCATTCCGGCACGGGATCGTTTCATTCATGTCTCCCTCCGCCTAGAAGCCTACCAGGAGCCGCTCATTGTTCGTGCAACCTCTTGGCACCGGCGATCACTCCCTGCCTCTTCAGCCCCGGGCGTCACATGCCCACCAGCTTCCGCTTGGTTCGTCCCCGAACCATACCGTACTAAGAGAGGTCGGCTCTGATACCATTTGTAATGACCCACTGTATCAAGACAGGTCTTTTCAGCGTGCTTATGTCCTCACTCACACGCACCCTGGAAAACTTCCCAGGGGGTCACTCATCCTATAATTTTCCCAAGTCAAGCACGCTTAACTTTGGAGTTCTTATGTGATGAGCTTCCGAAAAGAAGATGCACCTTCTTGATATGAATAGTACATATGAAATCTTATAAGTCCTCCTCAATTATGTAGTCTCATACCTACACAGTCTCAGAATCCCCTCTCGTTCCGGCACGGGATCGGTTCATTCATGTCTCCCTCCGCCTAGAAGCCTACCAGGAGCCGCTCATTGTCCGTGCAACCTCTTGGCACCGGCGATCACTCCCTGCCTCTTCAGCCCCGAGCGTCACAGCTTGCCCTAATGATTGCATCTTATACCGAAAGGAGTATGAGGATTTTAACAATTGTCCTACTTGTGGGATGTCAAGGTGGAAGATGGGCCAAAAGGATACGATAAAGGAAGAAGTTCCTGCAAAGGTTCTATGGTACTTCCCTCCTATTCCAAGATTTCTAAGAATGTTTTGGAATAAGGAGTTATCCAAGGAGATGACTTGGCATGCTGATAAAAGAGTTCATGACGAATATTTATGCCATCCATCAGATGTACCTTCTTGGAAATTAATAGATCACAAGTGGCCAAATTTTGCTGCTGATGCAAGAAATCTTAGATTCGCCATTTCAGCTAACAGGATCAATCCCCATGGTTTGATGAGTTCTACATATAGTTGTTGGCCAGTTTTAATGATCACTTACCATCTTCTCCCATGGTTGTGTATGAAGAGAAAATTTATGATGCTCACAATGTTGATTTCGGGTCCCAAACAACTGGGAAATGATATCGATGTTTACTTAGCACCTCTAATCGATGACTTGAAATGCTTATGGGATACAGGTGTTGAAGCATATGATGCATATAGACAAGAAACCTTCTTGCTTAGAGCTGTCTTGCTGTGGACAATCAATGATTTTCCTTCATATGGAAACATGTTAGGATGTATTGTGAAAGGATATCACGCATGTCCTATTTGTGGTGAAGAAACATATTCAAAAATGTTGAATCATAGTAGTAAAATGTCGTATACAGGCCATCAAAGGTTTCTACCTGCAAATCATCCTTATCGAAGGCAAAAAAAGGCATTTAATGGGAACCAAGAGTTCAACCCTGCACCAAAACCATTGAGTGGCGATGAAGTGTTAAAAAGAGTTGATAGAATTAATTTTCATTAAGGATAAATGAGTAGGAAGATTCAGTGAACAAAGGATGATGTAAAATCATGCTGAAAAAAGAAATCAATTTTCTTTGAACTTCAGTATTGGAAACATCTATATGTTAGACATGTTATTGATGTGATGCATATGGAAAAAGAATGTCTGTGAAAGTTTCATCGGTACGTTGCTTGATATTCCGGGAAAAACAAAGGATGGAATTGCAGCGAGATTACACCTTGCTGAAAATAATTTAAGGACAGATTTAGCTCCAATGATGGGGGAGAACAGAGCTTTTCTGCCAGCAGCATATTATACACTTAGAAAGGATGAGAAAAGAAAAATTTTGAATTCTTTGACAGGAATGCAACTACCTACATGTTACTCATCCAATGTTAAAAATTTGTGTCGATGAAGGACTTGAAACTTTTTGGCCTTAAGTCACACGGCTACCACACTTTAATGTAGTAATTACATTCAGTGGCCATCCGTGGTGTCTTGCCCAAACATGTCAGAGACACTATCACTCGCGTGTGTTTCTTCTTCAATGAGTTATGTAATAAAGTGACAGGTGTCTCAAAGTTGGATGAGCTATAGAGAGAGATTGTGACGATATTGTGTTTACTTGAAAAGTATTTTCCACCATAGTTTTTTGACATAATGATTCATTTAACTATTTATCTTGTGCGAGAGGTGAAATTGTGTGGCCCAGTTTGGTATAGGTACATGTATCCCTTTATAAGATACATGAACATTTGCTGAATGTTACATTGCTGAAGAGGCTGTTGAATTTTGCTCAGACTATCTAGGTAGTTTTCACACAATTGGGATCCCTAAAAGTCATCGACAAATAGAACTTACTAAGCCTTTGTCGGCTGCATTTGTGCAATCCATTACTGATGATGAGTTGCAGCAAGCACATCGTTATGTATTGAAAAATGATGTTGAGACTGATCGCTATATCGAGTAATTTCTTCCACTTACTAATATGTTCATTTAGTTTTCTTAATTCTACATGTTGCCATACTCTTAATAATTTGAATAGGAAACACATGGTATATTTGAATGAAAGATTTCCACAAAGGGCTAAGTCCAAGAGGTGGTTACAAGATGAGCATAACCGAACTTTTCCTACCTGGTTGCTTGATCATGTGAGTTCATTTAGTTTTCACAATTGGCGTACATTCATTATCATGATTATGCATAAATAATTTGTTATAACATAAAAATATAGGTTGCACATGTAGATGACCATTCCACTCATCAAGTATGAGAAATATTAAAGTGGATGACGCGTGGACCTTCCAAGAAAGTTTTAAAGTACTCTAGTTATTTAATTGATGGGGTTGCTTATGCTAAAAGAGATCGTGATGATATAGGAGTTTTTCAAAACTCCGAAGTCACCTTAGTTGCAAAGACAATGCAAGTTTCTATTGCAAAGGATAAACATCCTATCGTGTCATATATGATTTTTTATGGAGTAATACAAGAAATATGGGTGGTTGATTACCACAAATTTCAACTTCCAATGTTTAAATCTAATTGGGTGGAGAATAGTAATGGTATCAAGGTAAATGATCTTGGATTCACATTGGCAAACCTCCATAGAATTGGATTCAAATCTGTGAGACCTCGATTCTAAACATCTAATCTCGGAATTAAACAACAATAGGCATACAAGATCCAAGATTAAAAGTAATAATTTTTTTTTTTTTATAAAAACAGTGCTCGCTCGATCGGTAAAATCTTACCGATCGAGCGGGCCAAAACAAACCAACATACTGCCCAAAAATTCAGGACCCCCGCTCGATAGGTAAAATCTTACCGATCGAGCTGGCACAAAATATCACAACCTCTGCCTCGCTGAAAGGGGTGCTCGCTCGATCGGTGAAAGTCTGCCGATCGAGCGAGACACTCTGCCCAGAAAAAGAATTGGTTTTTTTCTTTCTTTCTTTCAATTCAATCTCAACTCAATCGATATGACAACAAGATAAATTCCATTCAACATGATGTACAAGTATTCAATTCTAAGTTCATACAATCTTCAATATATCAAGCATGCTCCAATCTAGTTTGAAACTTATACAACTACAAAAAGGAGTTCGAAAACGTAAACGACTCCTAAACATCAAAGTCTCACTTCTATCATCTCAACCACCTAGTCATGCTGCCTCTGACTCGGTCCTGCCCCACCTGTTGCTAAGTACACATACAAACAAAGACAACAGCCGGATAATCCGGTGAGAATACAATTCCCAGTAAAATAGACTATCATGCATATCACTTAAAACACATCAAGATATGACATGTATCAATTTCCAAATATCTATCGCATCAATATAAATCAAGTAATTCATCCAAGTACTGAATTAAAATGATATGCATGCCTTTAAAACTTCTGGATTATCAGACTCAGATAATCAAATGGAATTCTTCTTTCTTTCTTTCTTCGGTTTGGGATCCCGAGGTTAAAATATCCAACAATCACACCGAAATCCCCTCTCGAGGTGGACGAGGCATATTTTAATCCTCTAGACTCCAGAGCATTATAGAGAGTTTATTTGACAAGGTATAAAATCTCCAACCAGGTCACTCAACTACAATCTCTAGATCGTCTAATCAAATTGAAATGAATCAAGGCTCAATATGAATGATTATGCCATCTCATGCATTTTAATATCATTCCAATCATAAGTTCATATAATAATTCAATCATGTTTTCATTCATCAATTCAAATAATCATTCAAACATGATTTCGTTAATATAAATGCATATATAATCTCATGCATTCAAATAAACATTCAATCAAGCAAGTATGTGATTTCTTTGGAACACTCGAATACAGTCTAATTCGAGTTAATCGTTCCATTCAATTCTAAGTCGTCTTTCACCTTATTCGCTTCGAAGGTACTTCAATCTGAAATCAATAACAAGGATAATAGTCAATATCCAATCAAACTCTTTCAAAACTCAATCAACTTCTACAATCGATAAATAAGAAAATCTATACTGTACCGACTTCAATCTTCCAACTGACCAAAGCTGCTACCTCGCAACTCTGCTGACTTCAATTCAATCTATCATAAGAAGTCAATAGGATCAATATCAACATCCAAAAGCTCAATCAAACTCGATACGATCAAAATATCGAACGATATCCAAAACTAAAACTGACGGCATAACGGCTATAAACTGATCAAACCGGAAATGCAGACAGCAAGATATCAATTCAATAAACTCAATTCAATCATCAAACATCATTTCCAATCTAATCCCAACACATCTCAAAACTCAAATTTTCGAAATTCACAACAAAAATCATAACAATTCCAATCGTCGTTATTTCTTCGAACCGTCTTAGATATACTATCATAGCTATCTCATAATCATCCTCTCCGAATATAAATCAATTCTAAAGACATCCAAAAATTCAAACCTCTCAGAAATAAGATAAACTTACTTCCAAACGGAGCACTCATCGCTGTGATCGCAGATATCAACTTCAGATCAATTTCCAACGGACGGATTGAGCTAAAATGGAAATCCAAAAGCTTGAACTCACGTTTTCTCTCTTCAACAATGGAGGAAACGTCTTGGAGGATAATGGGGAGAAGATAAAGACTTAGTCAAAGTTTTGGATTATATAACAAATCCCATTTTTGCATTTTAGTCCCTGAAAATTTTGAAAAATGCATTTTAGTCCCTGATCAAATCGAATTGGCCCTCGACTTCTAAAATCTCTGATTATCTCAAATAAAGTCCATTAAGATAATTTTGGGGCGTTACAATTCTCCCCCTCTAAGAATCGATTTCGTCCTCGAAATCAATCATGATTCTATCACAAGGTCGAGGCTAGAATCAAAGGACTACAATAAGAATTTACATCTCGGAACTAAATCCAGAGTTTACTTCCAATCTTACTCTGAATCGTTCATCCCAAAAAGTTCGACATCTCAATCAATCAGAGAAGTCAGAAACTCTAGTCGATTACTTCATCAACACTCCGTCCGTCTATCAAAAGTCAACTCATCGTCGTCAGAAAATTCTTCTAAACTTAGTCACAATTCGAATCATCTTACGTTCTAACTCCTGTGACACAAAAAGTTCATAACAAAAGCAAGGAGATCTTCATCTCTCCTCGTACAACTTCTATAACGTGCCTCCAATAACTCGTCAAATTCTGTCGTTGCACGAAATTTCCACAAACGTCAAGAATTCTGTCAACTAGTGCTAAGTCGAGCACTACTACTCAAAGCAATTCTTCTAAAGTTCGACTCATCTGATCTAGCTGTCCGTCATTCTGAGGGTATCGAAACAAAAGTAGTTGAAGTCAACCACAAAATTCTCTTCGAAGTCTATGCCGAAAGAACAATGCATCAAGGATCTCAGTCTAAACTGACAGACTTCAGCAATTCATGACATCTGACAACCTCTGACAAGATATCAATTCTCTCCTCTTCATCATAATCATTATGTACAGAAACCTGTAACGGATCCTATCTATCGGTCAATCAAAATCAGACAGTAGATAAAATAAGAACAAATTCTTCGGTTCTAAACATCAGTTGCTGCATTCACTCCTTCTGTTAAAAAGATTCAAATCAGAAATCTCAATAAGAAGAAAACCAAATACTGCAAGATCATCCGTACTGAAACTCAGAATACAGAAGAACGGATAATCAGAAATTCCATCATCAAATAAACAGATCAAAGAAATTCATTCGGTTCAATCAGAATTTCAAACGTCAAGATTAGTCTACAACTGATCGGCGTACGATTCTGAAAATATTGTAGAAGACTCTGAACGATCAGTACAATTCTCACATCCATAAAACAAGAATTCATCAATAAGAACTCCTAATTTCAACTCATACTTCTGAGAGATTTGGTCAACAGAAAATTCTATTATTTATAAAGATTTGATTTTGGTCTTTTTCCTTTCTTGGACTCAAGGTTTCCTATAAATAGAATTATTTATTTCTTTATTTAAGTTTGATCGAGATATTATTGAATTTATTATTATCTTATCTAATTGATTTATTTCTGAATATTTGTAGATTTGATATGATCAAATCTAAGGAATCCTACGCATACAAGAAAATATTGTACATAAGGAATCTAGCCTATATTGAAGATGGACGTACACCGACCGATAGAGAGAACGATCGTGAGAGTTTTTCTGAGAGCTTCATACACGTAAATATAGAGAGAATTCTGAAGATTTTCTGAAGCTCTTTTATGGTCTTGTGTTGCCTTGAAGCCTTGAAGAACACTTGAAGATCATTGATCGACAGAATACAACCGACGCTATCCCAAGTATATAAGTACTGTTATACAACCAAATTGAATGTTCAGGGTAAATAAATCCCTACCCTCTACAACCTCGCACTCTCCAAAGCTCAATCCTGCTGAGAGCCGCCTGGACCATCCAGCCTCAAACCTGCCCCGCCACAAGGTACACAATACCCAAACACATGGGCGTGAGCTAGAACGCTCAATACGAAGCAATTATATAAATACAAATATGCGCACATAGATGATTTAAAACTCAAGTGAAAACACTTGCTCATGGCGCCGAAAATATACAGTACCGGCTAGAGAGCTACTCCGCGGGGTACTCGTATACTCCATATCAGGGTTGAGCCAACCCCATCCTGACCCGAATCCAAAACAAGATACAAGCCCCATATGGAAACTATCATACCTGACTCGAGTCCAAAATGAGATCATTGTTCCCTATGGAGACTGTCAATGACTCACATTTCTCTGAATGCAGTCACACGTAAAATCATGTATGTGCTAAGACGATAAAACATGCTAAAACATGATAAAGCATATAGCACATTCTCATGCAACATGCATGCAAATATATCATGCCGGTTATCTGGGTCAGTACTTACGTACCTCTAACACTGCTGGTCAAACCAAGCTCCACTGACCTAGACTCAAAGCCTACTAGTCCAGTCTACTGCTACTACAATGCAAATATCCATGCATCAACAATTAAGCTCTAAAAGCCTTAATTAAGCTATTGCATACTCCTAAATATTTTTAGGATGCCAAAGCTATACCTGCGTCCTTCGTTAGCCCTTTGCTGTCGATAGCCTCAAAACTAGGCCGTAGCTCCG
Organism: Henckelia pumila; assembly: GCF_033568475.1. Classification (NCBI taxonomy): domain Eukaryota; kingdom Viridiplantae; phylum Streptophyta; class Magnoliopsida; order Lamiales; family Gesneriaceae; genus Henckelia; species Henckelia pumila. Next base: position 34,248,195 of record NC_133120.1, on the reverse strand, counting down.
CGACGACATCTAGATCACTAAGCCACTTCTGGATTCCCCGTAGGATGCCTAGATCTCCCTAGATATGAGTTAGAAGGCTTAGGAATCAAAGAGAAGAGAGGGAATTGGTGCGAGAAAATGAATTCTCGGACCCTCTATTTATAGACAGCGTTCGGAACCTCCGATCCCGGTTCGGAACGTCCGATCACGATCGGAACCTCCGATCGCACCTTCGGAGCTTCCGATGGCTCAATATTACGTCAGCCATGATGTCACCTTGCTTACGTAAGCGATGACGTGTGCCTTGGCCCAGATCGGAGCTTCCGATCTCGCCGACGGAGCGTCCCATCTCGATCGGAGCCTCCGATCCTGGCACGGAGCTTCCGATCCACTTCGGATCCTCCGAACTCCTCTTCGGAGTGTCCGATCCTGCTGAACTAATTCAACTAATTCGAGTGCTCTGAATCCATTACTGAAGTCCTTTATCCCTACAGGAACTTACTTAATCATGTTTTACTTAATCTAAATAAGATCACGTGATTAATTACTTATTAATCACTAATTAGAAATGCGGGTTACTACATTCTCCCCCACTTAAGAAATTTCGTCCTCGAAATTTAAGTCTTGGAGGAAAACATACATAGCCAACCAAACGTTCTTTATTACAATTGAACAAGTATAAACTTGATACAAGGAAATACAAGGGCTCAAAACAACTCGGGGTGCTCGGCTAACATCCGGCTCTCCAACTCCCAAGTAGCTTCCTCTGTCCCTCTGCGTTGCCACTGTACCATCACCAACGGTATACGCTTGTTACGAAGTACCTTGTCCTTCCTGTCAAGAATCCGCAGGGGTTTCTCCACATACGATAGATCCCGATCTACCTTTACCTCGGTTGGATGCAAAATATGCGAATCGTCCGCTACATACTGCCTCAACAAGGACACGTGGAACACATCGTGGATCTCCAAAAGATCGGATGGCAAGGCCAGACGATAAGCCACATCCCCAACCTTCTTGAGAATCTCGAAAGGACCAATAAATCTAGGTGTCAGCTTACCCTTGCGGTCAAACCTCATCACCTTCCGGAAATGTGACTCACGCAAGAAAACGTATTCCCCTACCTCAAAATGAAGTGGCCTGCGGTGAGTGTTCGCGTAGCTATCCTGTCGATCCTGGGCTGCCTTAATCTTGCGTCGAATCAACTCTACTGCATGAATCATCTGAGGACCCTCAACCTGACGCTCGCCAACCTCGTCCCAAAACAAAGGTGTACGACAACGACGTCCATAAAGAGCCTCAAATGGTGCCATGCCAATGCTGCGATGGAAACTATTGTTATAGGCAAACTCCACCAAGGGTAAATGATCATGCCACGCTGGACCAAAATCCATCACCGCCGCACGAAGCATATCCTCTAAAGTGCAAATAGTACGCTCCGACTGTCCGTCCGTCTCTGGATGATAAGCCATACTCAAGCTCAAAGTAGTACCAAGGGCTCGCTAGAAACTCCCCCAAAACCTCGAGGTGAATCTCGGATCTCTATCGCTGACAATGCTCAACGGAATCCCATGCAATCTAACAATCTCTCGCACATACAATTGCGCCATCCTATCAAAGGTGTAATCGTGGTTATAGGGAAGAAAATGCGCTGACTTCGACAACCGATCCACGACAACCCAAATAGCATCACAATTCCTGGAAGACATAGGCAAGTGGGTGACAAAGTCCATCGTCACATGCTCCCACTTTCATTCAGAAATCTCTAGGCTGTGAAGTAACCCTCCGGGTTGTCTAAACTCTTCCTTGACCTGCTGACACACAAGGCATCGGGACACAAATTGATAGACGCTGCGCTTCATCCCTTTCCACCAAAATCGATAGCGAAGATCCTTATACATCTTCATGCTGCCTGGATGTACAGAGAATCGACTGCGGTGATCTTGCGATATGATCTCATCCCTCAAAGTAGAATCCTCGGGTACCACAACTCGACTAGAAAGACACAACAGACCGTCTCCTTGCAGATGAAAACCAGAAGTATTAACACTCTCAGCCAGCCGGGCTAACTTCTGAGTCTTCAGATCAGAATTCTGAGCTTCCCGGATTCGTCTGTATATCGCTGGCTCTGCAAGCATAGAAGAAACACAAATCCCTTGTTGTTCTTTCTTATGAAGGAATGTGAATCCCAAATAACAACACTCTCCACTGCCTTCGAAACCGAACTGGTACGAAGGGAACTTACATAAACCTTGCGACTAAGCGCATCAGCAATGAGATTTGAAGAACCTGGATGGTACTTGATCTCACAATCATAATCCTTCAATAGATCCATCCAACGACGCTGCCGCATGTTCAACTCAGCCTGAGTGAACAGATACTTCAAACTCTTATGATCGGTGAAGATCTCAAATCGTTCTCCGTACAAATAGTGACGCCATATCTTAAGAGCAAAGACAATGGCTTCAAGCTCTAAATCATGTACAGGATAGTTTTCCTCGTGAGTCTTCAGCTGTCTGGAAGCATAAGCAATCACGTGGTCATTCTGAGTCAACACACACCCCAAACCCTGGAGAGAAGCATCAGTGAAGACTACAAAACCATCTGATCCAGACGGTAAGGCAAGAACTGGAGTTGTCGTCAGACGACGTCTCAACTCACGAAAACTGTCTTCACAAGCATCAGACCAAACGAAAGAAACGTCTTTCTTCGTCAACTGAGTCAAAGGCTTAGCTATCTGAGAGAAATTCTTCACAAAACGACGATAGTATCCTGCTAAACCAAGGAAACTACGAATCTCAGAAGCTGTAGTCGGACGTGACCAATTCAAAATAGCCTCTGTCTTGCTAGGATCAACAGATACGCCCTCCTGAGAAATGACATGAACAAGGAACACAACTCGGTCAATCCAGAAGTCACACTTTATCAGCTTCGCGTACAACTGTCTCTCCCTCAAGACATGCAGTATAGTATAGAGATGGTAGGCATGCTCATCCATGCTGTGAGAATACACCAAAATTTCATCGATGAACACCACCACAAACTTATCCAGAAAGTCGCGGAAAACTCTGTTCTTCAGATCCATAAAAACAGCTGGAGCATTCGTCAGACCAAACGACATCACTAGAAACTCATAATGTCCATACCGCGTACGAAATGCTGTCTTAGGAACATTCTCTTGTTGAACTCGCAACTGATGATACCCAGACCGAAGATCAATCTTTGAATAGACAAAAGTACCCTGCAACTGATCAAAGAGATCATCTATCCGCGGAAGAGGATACTTATTCTTCACTGTCACCTGATTCAACTGACGCTAGTCAATACACAACCGCATCGAACCATCCTTCTTCTTGACAAACAGTACTGGGGCTCCCCATGGAGAAACACTAGGTCGAATATAACCCTTATCAAGAAGATCTTGCAATTGCTTCTGCAACTCTTTCATTTCTGACGGTGCCAATCGGTAAGAAGTTCTGGAAATCGGTGCAGTCTTTGGCACTAACTCAATGCCAAACTCAATCTCCCTTACTGGTGGCAAGCCTGGAATCTCCTCTGAAAACACATCTGGAAAGTCACGAACCACTGGTATCTCTCGGATATCTGGCTCTCCTAAGGATGCGTCAATGGCGTAGATAAGGTAGCCTTCCCCGCCATACTCTAAAGCACGCCGGTCCTTCAGAGCTGAAACCACTGGCATCGGGGGGTCGCGCTCCCTCACCATAGAAATACCATGACTCGTCTTCCTCTAGACGAAACTGAACAAACCTCTGATAGCAATCCACTATCGCTCGGTAGGTAGTCAATAGATCTATCCCAATTATGCAATCGAAATCCTCCATTGCTAGAATCATTAGGTTAGCACTAAGCTGATGTCCCTCAAAATCCAAAACACAACCCACAACTAGACACTTGGCTAAAACCTCGCTCCCCATAGGAGTAGAAACCACTAGCAACACGTCTAAATGAATAAATGACAATCTATACTTCTTAGCAAAATGTGCTGAGACAAAAGAATGCGATGCACCGGTATCAATTAAAACATATGTAGGAAAACCACATAAACTACAGATACCTGCAATCATCCGATCGCTGTCAGCCTCTGCCTGCTCCTGGTTAAGTGCAAAGACCTGACCCTGGGTACGTGGCCTCAAAGAAGAATGACCCCGAGAAGGAGTCTGAGTAGGCTGTCTCTGAGACTGCTGCGGCTGCTGGCGCTGCTGCGAATACTGCTGCTGAAAAGGTGGCTGCTGGTACTGAGATGGCTGAACAGATGCCTGAGAACCTCTGGAACCACTTGCTGTTCCAACCAGCATCAGGCAATCTCTCTTCATGTGACCCTCCTGGCCACACTGGAAACATGCAGTGGTCGATCAACCACACTGCCCTGGCGGATGTCTGCATCGGCACTGACGACAACGGTTCGGCCTTTGGCCACCAAAGTTATGCACTCCACAAGATCCATAGGAAGAAGAAGAAGTACCTCCTGGCTTCTTGAAGGACTGCCCCCTAGGGCCCAAAGCACTAGCACCCGCTGACCTGGAAGAAGAAGAGTAAAGTCCCCTGTTCCTCCGAATACTGTCCTCGGCATGGCGACAATGGTCCACCAAATCCTCGTAAGTCCCATCGCCGCCCACAGCAACCATCCGATCAATATCAGGGTTCAACCCTTGAAGGAAATTATCAAACTTCGCCATAGAACTATCAGCAACATGAGGAAAAAAAGGTAGCAGATCAAAGAACTTTTGCTGGTACTCCTCGATCGTCATCGTCCCCTGTCGCAAACTCAACAACTCACTGGCTTTCGCTTGACGAAGAGCTGGAGGAAAATACAGTCTCTGATAAGCAGTACGAAACTCCACCCAAGTAGCTGCACCTCTAGTTGCTATGAATGGTGCGGAAGTAGATCTCCACCACTTCCTCGCTTTGCCCTCAAGCATAAAGGCAAGAATCTCCATCCTATCCTCAGCCGTGCAACGGAACTCCTGGAAGCACTGCTCCATCCTTTCAAACCAATCCTCCGCATCTTCAGCTGTCTCACCACCCGTCAAAGGCTTCGGGCTAACCTCCTTGAATCTATGCATGCTCACTCGCCTGCGCTCCTCGGGCTGTCCCCGACGTCTACGATCATCCGGATCGCCCCAACGACCGCCGTCTATGCTACCGTGGCTCTCGTCATAATCTGCCATTTGTTACATAAGAACAGATAATTACTTAATCCGCTTTATGATATTCCCAGTGCAATGCGCTCTGATACCAAAAATGTAGTGACCCAACCCTGATCCACTACCAAATCAGAGTTATAGTAAAAGCGCACGCAAATAAAGCTTAAAGCGTAATGTGCGGATAATTAAAATACAACAAATCCAATCGGCAGAATACAACCGACGCTATCACAAGTGTATAAGTACTGTTATACAACCAAATCGAAGGTTCAGGGTAAATAAATCCCTACCCTCTACAACCTCGCACTCTCCAAAGCTCAATCCTGCTGAGAGCCGCCTGGACCGTCCAGCCTCAAACCTGCCCCGCCACAAGGTACACAATACCCAAACACAGGGGCGTGAACTAGAACGCTCAATACGAAGCAATGATATAAATAAAAATATGCGCACACAGATGATTTAAAACTCAAGTGAAAACACTTGCTCATGGCGCCGAGAATATACAGTACCGGCTGGAGAGCTACTCCGCGGGGTACTCGTATACTCCATATCAGGGCTGAGCCAACCCCATCCTGACCCGAATCCAAAATAGGATACAAGTCCCATATGGAAACTATCATACCTGACTCGAGTCCAAAATGAGATCATTGTTCCCTATGGAGACTGTCAATGACTCACATCTCTCCGAATGCAGTCACACGTAAAATCATGTATGTGCTAAGACGGTAAAACATGCTAAAACATGATAAAGCATATAGCACATATTCATGCAACATACATGCAAATATATCATGTCGGCTATCTCGGTCAGTACTTACGTATCTCTAACACTGCTGGTCAAACCTAGCTCCACTGACCTAGACTCCAAGCCTACTAGTCCAGTCTACTGCTACTACAATGCAAATATCCATGCATCAACAATTAAGCTCTAAAAGCCTTAGTTAAGCTATTGCATACTCCTAAATATTTTTAGGATGCCAAAGCTATACCTGCATCCGTCGTTAGCCCTTTGCTGTCGATAGCCTCAAAACTAGGTTGTAGCTCCGCGACGACGTCTAGATCACTAAGCCACTTCTGGATTCCCCGTAGGATGCCTAGATCTCCCTAGATCTGAGTTAGAAGACTTAGGAATCAGAGAGAAGAGAGGGAATTGGTGCGACAAAATGAATTCTCGGACCCTCTATTTATAGACAGCGTTCGGAACCTCCGATCCCGGTTCGGAACGTTCGATCACGATCGGAACTTCCGATCGCACCTTTGGAGCTTCTGATCGCTCAATATTACGTCAGCCATGATGTCACCTTGCTGACATAAGCGATGGCGTGTTCCCTGGCCCAGATCGGAGCTTCCGATCTCGCCGACGGAGTGTTCGATCTCGATCAGAGCCTCCGATCCTGGCACGGAACATCCGATCCACTTCGGATCCTCCGAACTCCTCTTCGGAGCGTCCGATCCTTCTGAACCAATTCAACTAATTCGAGTGCTCTGAATCCATTACTGAAGATCGTTATCCCAACAGGAACTTACTTAATCATGTTTTACTTAATCTAAACATGATCACGTGATTAATTACTCATTAATCACTAATTAGAAATGCGGGTTACTACATTGTGAAAACACCTAAACTCTTTATGTGCAACTGCCCCTTTAGGGAATAAGATGGAATCATCTACTACTGCGAACTCGTTTTTGAAATCTCCGGTTCTTGATGGCACGAATTATGCATTGTGGAAGACAAGGATTCGCTTTAATATCAAGGCGATGGATGTTCGTGCTTGGCAAAGTATTCTGACTGGTTGGACTCCTCCAAAGATGCTAGATCAATAAGGAGAATACATTCTCAAGCCAGAAGCAACTTGGACCGCTGAGGAAATACAAAGCTCAAGCTACAATGCTAAAAAAAATCAATGCAATTTTTTCATCTGAGGACATGAGAATGTTTGGACTCATAGCTGACTGCACTATTGCCAAGGATGCGTGAGAAGCACTTCAAGAACACTGTGAAGGAATTGATATTGTGAGAAGAACTAGACTGAGATTTCTAACATAAAATTTGAGAATCTCAGGATGGATGAGAATGAAACTATCACTAGTAGAATTTGTGTTTTTTACTTCGTGTCTTTTTACTTCGCCAATTAGTAATTGTGAAGTAAAATATAACAATCGACTTTGGTAATAATACGGACGAGATAAAAATGCACCTTTTACTTCGGCACTTGAAAAACGCGGGCTTCACTAATAGTTTTGGAGAGTATGTTACTTCGGCATGTTATTTTGGATGAAGTAAAAAGTACAAAAATTAAATTTTTAATTATAATTTGATGAAGTAAAAGGATGACCCAGATTAATTGACCTTTCTAGCTTTTTCAACACTTGGAAAAATACAAAACACGATCCCCTTTCTTCTTTATCGTGGGAAAAGAAACCTAGCTGCTCGATCCTTTCTTCTTCAGCCGCCCACCATCAACCACCACCGAAAACCGACGCCAACGCCCTATTTCGAAAGCAAAAGGTCTGAATCTCTCTATTTTTGTTTGAATTTAGGTTTTACATGTTTTGGAAGATGTTTCTTTTTTTTTTAACATGAATTCGGGATGCCATTTTTTGAACATAAATTCGGGTTTCCGTTTTTTCTTTTCGTTTTACTTGTTTTTCGATCCAGAAAAACTACAAATATATGCCAATGTATTTTTATACGCCAGCTGGGTTTCTCTTTTTATTTGAGTTCTACATGTTCTTGTTGCGATATAGTCTTTGTATGTTCGAAACTTGTTCTGCTGCGCAAGTTCCATATTTGTTTTCTATTGCAACAATAGATAAATGAATAACAGATGTTTATGCATAAAATATTCCAACGGACAGATGCTACTTTATTTCTAAATTCCACATGATATTGTGATGCACTTAAGTCTTCATGTCCCCACTGTACTACTCTATATGAAGGTGCCAAAAAATATTCGATTGGCGTAACATATTTGGGGCAAAAGTTGGTATTTGAGTTGTAACAACCAATATTATTTAATAAGCATTAACATATTTTATGTACAACCAATATATTATTTAATAAGCATTAACATATTTCCTGTACAATTATATGATTATTTCTATAATTTATCAAAATAATTTGTTAATTTGGTTAGTACGAGAATTTACGATTTTATTCTTTTTTTATGTTGGACAAAAAAGTTATTGCTCTACTTTGCAATCACGCAATGATTATTATAAGAGGTTTTCCTTATCATATGATTAAGAATTAACTATTAAACTCAATTCGAAATTGGTGTATTACAAATTGATGATTTGAACCACATTTCTGTAAATATTTAAGGTACGTATAAGGGATTAATTAAGTTCATGATTGATAGGTTTGATCTCTTGAAAATGTTACAACTTAAGTATGATTATAGTTTCTTATATTAAAAAAAATATCATTTTTATGTGTTGAAAATTAATATAGTTGAAAATAAATTTTGCCCACCAATAAACAAGTTTCTAGTTACGCCCCCTGTGATGACACTATCTAGTATGTGATTGATATCTAAATACCAAAGAGTTAGGGTTGTCTTGCTTCGATTTACCAAGTACTTATATTTCAACTGATTTCATTTTTCCCCTTTTTTCCAGGAGCGTGATCCTATTGAAAGAATCAGAAAGCTTCTACTATCTCACGATATAGCCACTGAAAAAGAATTGAAGGTAATATAGCTATATATCTTTAAATTATGCATGGGAAACTGAACAGAAAAGAAAATCTATTATGTATCTGTGACTTACTGACTTTCTTGGTACAAAAGATGCTTACAAGATTAAATCAATTGCAACACCTATCACTGTTTCTAATTTTTGATAGTTTTGTATTATTTTTTTTTGTATATAAAAAGATTAGTATGTATTTATGGGTTTATAAATTTGTGTATTATGTAACCTATTTTTTCAACATGAATGTACAAAATTCTATAATTATTTCACAGTTTCATAAAATGTTACTGAATTTGTTGGTACTGTAGCTTGAAAAAATAAAAAAAATGATGACTTGATGAGGCTACGAAGCCGCACTTATGGCAGTTTTTTCACAGCAATGCACCTAGGAAACAAGAAAACCATTTTAGTTGCTAGAAATCTTTGCAAATTTGTTGAAATAAATTTAGCTGGTATACAATATATATTGCTGAACCTGAAAGTAGCATACTAGCTCTTCTCGCTCGCACCTGAATCTAACAAATCTGAACATGGATTCTTGCACTACACGTTTAAAAAGTTCTTATGGAATCTGATTTTAACTTTCTGGATATTTCTATAGTGGAGCATTAAGTGCTCAAAAGAGAAGTTAAAAGACTACGAAACTTGTATAAGCAGCAAACTTCACTGCCACAAAAAAATCAGGTATTTTTAGAACTTGTTCTGCTTTGGTGGAGTTTTAATGTGCTTTGAAATTAAACCTGATCGCATATTTTATCCTTGTGCTTTAAATATTTTGATTATATGATGATTCATTGTTTGCGTCAGGAATTTTATTTTTTATGCCTGCATTTGTGCACGATATGATTCTTAAATTAATTTCTTAGCTTCTGTGCTTGAAAAAAGTAAGTTATTTGTCATAGTGGTTATAAGTTTCGTTGTGGTGAATATCTTCTTGTAGCAATCATGTTTTATTTAACAATCAATAGCATCTTAAAATATATACTTGCTCATTATTGTACTATTATAATATCTTCACACACCCGCCCTCTAAGAAATAATAGTACTGGATTACTGGCTGCTAGCTTCAGAAATATCGACGGTAACATAATTTTTTCAACCATATATATGTATATATATTTTACTAGTACACCTAGTAATGAATAATTTTAGCATAAAAGATAAAAAGTTAAACTTGTGTCCTTTCGTATATACATTATAAATATATCATTGGATGTCTATATTTTGGATATGATATGTATGAAATATCTACTACTTGTTTGATGATACTGAATCCATCCAAATTAAAGGACAATGTGTCTTTCACTATTTTTATTTTTTAAATCAATGTTGCAATATTTAATCTATTTATTGTATTTTAATCGAATATAATTTCACAATTTATATTGGTTGGAGAGTCGCAATAACTAGTGTTTGAAGTGAAAATCATTAATGATTGTCAAGTAATTAAAAATTTTAATTATGTTTTATTATAACTTATCTTTATTTAATTCTTTGTTGAAGGTAAGTTGTTAATTATGGATAAATCTTGGATTCACTCTGATAGAAGGTCGAAACAATATGAGGAGGGTGTGGAACAGTTCATTAGCGGTTGTTTACAAAATCCCCATATTGACTCGAATTTAATTCATTGTCCTTGTTGCAAATGTAAAAATCTGAAGAAAGGACCGATTACATCCATTCGAGAGCATCTTTATTTCCATGGTTTTAGTCAGAATTATATGAATTGGATTTGGCATGGCGAGTCTGCCGAAAATGATAGAATAAATTTAAGCACCAACCAGGATCCAATTGGTGATTATCATGACGACTTTGAAACCACTAATATGTGTGAGGCAGCATATGATAATTATACAGAAAATCCAGAAGCGTTTATGAAATATTTGGAGGAAGCCGAGAAATCTTTGTACAATGGATATACACGTTACACAAAGTTGAGTGCACTTGTAAAACTATACAACACCAAAGCAAGGCATGGGATGAGTGATGCTTTATTTTCAGATCTACTAACGGATTTTGGGGATATGCTGCCAGATAATCACAATCTACCATCCTCAACGTATGATGCAAAAAAGACGTTGAGTTGTCTGTCGTTGAGTCATGAAAAGATCCATGCTTGCATTATTTATAGGAAACAATATAAGGACTGTGTAAGTTTCCCTAAATGTGGATTGTCGCATTGGAAGCTAAACAAGAAGAACATTGAGAAGAAAGGTATTCATGCCAAGGTGATGTGGTATTTCCCTCACATACCAAGATTTAAGCGCATGTTTAAATCTTTAGAGACATCAAAGAATTTAACTTGGCATGCAGAAACCACAAGAGTTGCTGGTCAGTTACGTCATCCATCTAATTCCCCATCTTGGAGGTTGGTGGATCATATGTGGCCCGACTTCGAAAGTGAACAAAGAAATATTTGCCTAGCACTTGCAGCTGATGGCATTAATCCTCATAGCAATCTTAGTAGTCGGTATAGCTGCTGGCCAATCATGTTGACCACCTATAATCTTCCTCCAAGCATGTGTATGAAGAGGAAATTCATCATGCTAACTATGCTCATTTCAGGGCCTAAACAACCAGGAAATGATATAGATGTTTACCTCGAGGTGCTAGTTGAAGATTTGCAACGATTGTGGGAAGGAGTTGATGGCGTTTATGATGCTTATCGAAGACAGTTTTTCACTCTTAAAGCAGTCTTATTATGGACCATTAATGACTTTTCTGCCTATGGTAACCTTAGTGGATGCACTACACATGGTTATTATGTATGTCTAGTATGCGGAGAAGATACATGTGCTAATCATTTGGAAAATGGGAATAAAATGTCATTTGTTGGTCATAGACGTTTCCTACCAATGTTTCATCCCTATCGAAGGCAAACTAAGGAATTCAATGGCATGGAAGAACATGGAGAAAAATCCACACCATTATCTGGGGTTGCCTTGTTTGACAAGCTTGCGGACATAAGGTGTGATTTTGGAAAGAAGATAAGTGTGAAAGGTAAAAAGAGAAAAAAATCAAAGGAGAATAATGTGGAAGACAGCAAAGAAGATAAATATTTAGGGGAAGCAGATTTTTAAAAATTTTGGAAGAAAAAGTCAATTTTTTCAATCTTCTTTATTGGAAACATCTTCATGTTAGGCATTGTCCCGAAGTGATGAACATAGAAAAAAATGTCTTTGAATCCCTCAGTAATACTTTGATGAATGTTAAAGGAAAATCTAAGGACAATCTGGCAGCTAGGCTGGACATGCTTCAAATGGGAGTTAGGCCTGAATTGACACCTAAATTTGGAGAAAAAAGAACATATCTTCCTCTTGTTGCATGCTCATTCACAAAAAAAGAGAAGTTACAAGTGTGCCAATAATTAATGGATATAAAAGTTCCAGAAGGTTACTCATCGACACGAAAAATCATGTGTGCTTGTCTGAGCTGAAGTTGACTGGCTTGAAATCCCATGATTGCCATGTTCTAATGCAGCAACTCCTACCAATACTCATTCGTGATGCGTTGCCAAAACATGTTAGATACGCCATCATAATATTATGTTTTTTCTTCAAAGATATTTGTTGCAAGGTTATAGATGTAGCCAAGTTAGATAAGCTGCAATCTGACTTGGTTGTTACACTTTGCTTATTGGAGCAGTATTTTCCCTCATCTTTCTTTGACATTATGGTGCACTTAACAGTCCACCTTGTTCGAGAAGTCCGATTATGTGGACCTATCTACTTTTGGTGGATTTATCCATTCGAAAGATGCATGAAGGTGTTTAAGAGTTATGTTGGCAGTCGAAAACATCCTGAAGGTTGCATTGTTAAGAGATATTCAGCGGAAGAAGCAATTGAGTTTTGTTCTGAATACCTCGACGGACTTGATCCTGTTGGGGTCCCTCAATCAAACCGAGACCCCAAATCCAATGTTCCTGGATTTTTAGCATGCAAAACACCAATTGTAGTGCCGCAAAGTGATATGCAACAAACACATTTGACTGTTCTGGAAAATACAGAAGAAGTATCTCCCTACATAATGTAAGTTCAACTCATTAATATATAATTCTGCACATTTGTGACTGTCAAAATATGTTTATTAAAAAATATTATACATAAATATTTCCACAGTGAACATAAAACCTTTCTGAAGTCCATGTTTCCAAAAAAAGAGAAAGATGAAAAATGGATACAAGATGCTTACAACAAGAGGTTTTCATTGACTGGTTTCGTGCAAAGGTTAGTTAGATGAAAAAATATTTATTAAAGCATTTGCGGTGAGCATGTTGTATCTAGTATTTTAATCACTCTTTTCTAATTGAATACATGTTAGGTGGCTGCTGAAATAGATAGTTGCAATGGTGGAACGCCATCGACATTGGCATGGCTAGCTCATGGACCACGCGCGTAAGTCATTAAGTACAGTAGTTACGTGATAAATGGCAACTTATACCAAACAAAAGGGCGGGATGATGATAGATTTTGTCAAAACAGTGGGGTTTCTCTAGTTTCCAGTACCATGCTTGTCTGTAGAGCCAAAGATAAAAATCCCTTGATTTCTGTGAAAGAGTGGGTGCCCGGTGAGCCAACTTGTGGCTAAGAGCTTTGATGACTCTTTGTATAAACAATCTTTTGTTTAATATAATTTACACTTTTATTAATGGCAATGACTTTATCTTTCTTCATATTGTTATATTGTGATATACTATTGTTGTTTTGATAAAGACCTTGAATATACTATAGCGCATGTAAGATGTGGTAGAACATGGAGATGTCTATCATGAAACATATCTTATAGTCACTGTATATTCTAAACTGTTCCTAGTCGATTGAGCCGTCCGATAATAAGGATAAGGATCGCTCGAGTTTGAGACTAGCATTTGCGATGCAGAGTACCACGTTTCATTGGTAAGAAACATAGAGATGTTCGAAGCATGCAAATGGATATTCATACGATGAATGATCGAACTACCCTATCCGGACTTTCCAAGTGGTTATCACTTATCGAGTGGATAAAGTCCGCGGTTTTGGTTGTACACCATTAGTCCTTACTACTTGAAACATCATTGAGACTCTATATGCTAGTACTGTGCTTTGACTCATTTACCGACTCTATTGGGGTCTTCAGGTGTCGGGATTGGGTACAGTTACAACACATATAGGAGTCGATGCTTTGTTGTCAAGGATTCACCACATACTTGCGAGTGTGGATATCCTATGCGATCTGAGGAGATATTAGTGTGACGAATCTCTGGCCAGAGTACATGATGTGTTTTAAGAAATGGTTTCTTAGTAACACATGCGATGTCACTATTTGATCTTCAAGATGTATTGCATAGTTATCAAATCTCGAACGACTCTCGATATACCAATGGTTGTTGATTCGATCGGGATATATGGATGAAGGGACCGTACTGTACGCTAACCAAAATCTATTGGTTCTTGTAGGCACTATCAGTGATACCTAGGGAATCATGGGGCGATGTTGCTAGACGCTCTTACCATGATTCGATGGGCAAGTCGGAAATTTTTGTTCTGAGTCACAAGGAGTTGTGAGCCCACGGCTAGCTGTATCCCTGATCTATTGAGGGTCACACAGAGTAATGGATTTTTAATCTCCGTTGAGATAGTTAAATTTAAAGAGTTAAATTTAATGAACAAAGAAGTTGGACTTCTTAATTAAGAGTAGAGGAGTAAGATTTCCTAAAATGACATAGGGATGGGCATTTTTGGAAATCACTGAATTCGGATTCAGAAAAATTTATCTTGACTTTAAAAGGTGCAGAAATGGTTTCTGTGCACATTTGTGAAATCGGTTTATCAATCGGAGTCATGATGAATTTTATATTAATTTCTGAACATGCGGGCTTTGCTTGTCGGGCTTGAACTTATGACTAATGGGCCCTAAGCTGTTAGCGGCCTACATTATAAATAAGTTATTGCAGTACAGAAATTACACACAACAGGTCACAAAATTTTCGAAAAACCCTAGTGATTTTCCTCTGAAGTGGCCGACCCCCTCTCCCCTCTGCTCGGTAAAATCCAGTCTATGAATTTTGAATTACAGTCTGGTTTAACGGATCAAATTCGTTAATCTCTTCGTAGAAACTTCTGATAGATTTTCTAGTGCAATCTATCAGAGGGATTAAATATCCGTTCGTGGACCTGATTGAAGAACAGTTCGTCCATCAGTTCCAGGGATATACAACAAGAGCAGAGCAATCTGTTGGTGTCCAAAATCTCGATTCGAGATTGAAGGTAAAAATTTATAATCGTTATTTAATTTTTACACACACACAATTTAATCGTAAGGTTGATACCCATTATGGAATCGTTCCATATAAAAATTTTAAACTTCCGCTGCATCGGGTATCAATTCTGATTGATCTGATCGCCGTGTTCTCCAACAGTGGTATCAGAGCCAGGTTGCTCAGATCAAACGATTAAATTAATCGATTGTACAAAAATTTTTTAAGCCTCGGTTTTTGAAACAAAATAAATATTTAAAAAAAAAAATAAAAATTTCGGGCAAAAACCCGGGCAGTGATTGGATCGCTGCCCGGCGGGGAGGCAGCGATGGTCGCTGCCCCGGGCAGCGCCGGCCCGACCCCATTAGGGCGCGGGCAGCCCGGGATTGTCCCGGGCGGCCCGCGGGAAAAATTAATTTTTTAATTTTTAAATTAAATTTTAATATGTTAAAATTCTATTTTTGGTCCGATCGAAAATTGTTTTTGATTGATCCACGAGGCGTCGGATCGAATTGTTCGAGTCCGAAAATTTTAAAATTGATTTTTGGATAAATTTGAATTTTTGGAAAATTTAAATATTTTATCCTTTAAATTGAATTTTGAAATTAATTATTTTTGGTACAATTGATAATAAGATATGATCTTATGGATATATTGAGTAAAATATGATTTTATGTATAAAATTGGATTTTATAGATAAAATATGATTTTATTTGATAAAAAGATAAAATATGATTTTGTATGTAAAATAAGATTTTATATATGAAATATGATTTTATCCTTTTAAATTTAAATTGCCATTGCATGTTATCCAATAAATTAATTTTGAATTAAATGTTATTGGATAAGAATGATCGATTGCCATGACCAATTTTGTAGGTGTATGTTAGGAATTTACATTTGTTTTTATTGTTGTTGGATTTATTAATGGGCCTGGTTTATGGCCCAATATGAATTGTCATATGTAATAAAAGTGGGCTTGGTTTATGGCCCGTTCCCACCCCTTAAAAATGTATCCCCTACTTGTTATTGTTATTTATTGTAAATACATTAGATTTAGTGGGAGATCAAGATTTGAAGATGGAGGTGGGACAATAAAGACAGAAGAAATGTAAATTGGAAGCTCAATATAATAGGATTGCATTGCATACTGCATATTACCTAGGATTGGACTAAGACTCGTGATTGGCAACCACGGGTCAATTAGAAATGGAATCGATCATCCTATATAATATGTGATATTATTGTTGTATGCATGTTTTAGACAAAATTGTGTGAATCCGGCAAGCATACAAAATTTTAAAATGATGAGACAAATTTTCATAATTAAAATCCCTCATTTTAAATATGATTTAAAATTGATATCATGATAAATAAAGGAAATTTAAATTTGTTTAAATGTTCCTACCTTCCATCAACGATCAATGTATGAGATGCTACCCGCGGATACGGTCCGGCTCATTGGGGGGGGCCCGTTCGTCGGAAAGCTGTACATTGGATCGACACATGTTGTAAGTTGGGTGGAACTCCCATGGGATCGGCTCATATTATTGGGGGATCCACATGGCGACCGTCCATCACAACATAATATTGATGGGTCATCTTAACATGTCACAATAAACGGCGTCATATTATTGGGCCCTTATTGGACATGAGGTAAAAACATAGAGGTTGCTTTGGAAGCAATTGGGCTCTACCTTTTGAAAATTATGGTTGGCTGATATTATTCGGGACCATAGATTGTCAATTGGCTCCATGTTCTCACTAAGGAAAACAGTTTCCCGTTTTCACTAGAGGGTAGTGAAATCGTTAAAATAGTGGGAGTGAGATTCATAAAATAAATTTCGCCTATTTTATGTCTTAGTAAATTACTTAAACAATCACTGATATTTGTCTGTTTCTTTTCAGTATTTCATAAAGATGAATTTGCGTAATCCACTTTTCTCGATTCTCGAACAAAATAAACTGACTGACGCAAACTATACGGAATGGTTCCGTAAGTTGAAGATTGTCTTGACTTCGGAGAAGATGCTCTACGTGTTAGAAAAATCTCCTCCGAAGGAAGCACCAGCTGACATAAATCCGGAAGAGTTAGCCAAACTTGATACATGGTGGGACCATGATATCAAGGCCAAATGCTATATGCAAGCCTCGATGTCTGATGAACTCCAGAGGAGATTTGAGGACACCGTGAATGCTGCTGACATTCACGTACAACTCAAGGAACTTTTTGGGGCTCAATCGAGGGCTGAAAGGTTCGCTACTGTAAAGGAGCTAATGACGTGTTGCATGCGTGAAGGGACTTCGGTCCGTGATCATGGGGTACGAGTGATTTGGCTCATACAGAAGTTGGTAACCCTTGATTTGGTGTTGGAGCATGAACTCAATGTGGACTTACTACTTCTGTCTCTTCCTTCTTCGTTTGACGGATTTGTGGTGAATTTCAATATGAACAAGATAGAGGCCTCACTTGAAGAGATGGTCAATATGCTTGTGACATATGAATCCACATTAAAGAAGGATAAACCGGCTTTCTTGGTGGGCTCCTCTTCTTCTGCTAAGAAGGGGCCAAGTACAAAGGGTAAGAAACGTTCTGCCCCACCCAAGAAAATCGAACCAGAGAAGAAGTACAAGACAAAGGCTTCAAACATGGAAAAATCCAAGGATGTTTGCCATTACTGCAAGAAGCCCGGTCATTGGAAGAGTAACTGCAAGGAATATCTAGAGCAGTTGCGAACTGCGAAGGGTATGTTCTATATTGAAATAAATGTTTCACTTAATACTACTTCTTGGATATTGGATACCGGATGTGGATCTCACATTTGCAATGATTTGCAGGTGATTACAAGAAGTCGCAGGCTTAGAATGGGTGAGACCCAGCTGAGGCTCGGAAATGGTTCCAGAGTTGAAGCTAAAGCTGTGGGAGATGTTTATTTATTTTTGCAGAACGGTTTTAAGTTACTTTTGAGAGATGTTTTATTTGTTCCGGATTTGATTAAAAACATTATTTCTGTTTCTATGCTTGATAGAGATGGTTATTCTTGCAATTTTGTGAATGGGATTTGCAATATTTACAAGAATGAATGTTTGATTGGAAATGGACAACTTGAAAACGATCTATACAACTTAAACCTAAAAGACATTCCAATAAATTATGTTGATAAACCGGCAACAACAAACAAAAAGAAAATCGATAGCCAAAACCCGGTAAACCTTTGGCATGCTAGGTTAGGTCATATTTCCTCAAGGAGGATGAACAAGCTAGTGGGAGAGGGCATGTTTGATATGTCTGATATTAACTCTCTACCTACTTGTGAATCCTGCCTGAAAGGAAAAATGACTAAATCTCCTTTTAAGGGGAAACCTGAGCGTAGTCAAAATCTGTTGGATTTGATCCATACAGATGTTTGTGGTCCATTTAGAGTTGGTACTCAATATGGCCACACCTACTTCATTACCTTTACTGATGATTATTCGAGGTATGGGTATTTATATTTAATGAAATATAAGTCTGAAGCATTTGAAAAGTTCAAAGAATTCAAGGCTGAAGTAGAAAACAAGCTAGGTAAAAGTATTAAAGAACTTCGATCGGATCGAGGTGGAGAATACTTAAGTACCGAGTTTTTGGACTATCTAAAAGAGAATGGGATTCTCTCTCAGTGGACTCCTCCTATGACACCACAGCTTAATGGTGTATCGGAGCGTCGTAATCGAACTTTGTTGGACATGGTTCGGTCCATGATGAGCTTCACTGAGCTTCCACCTTCGTTTTGGGGCTATGCGCTTGAAACGACGGTATTGTTGTTGAACAACGTCCACACTAAAGCAGTGGACAAAACACCATACGAGTTATGGAATGGCAAAGCTCCTAAGTATTCGTACTTGAGGATTTGGGGATGTCCTGCTTATGTGAAGCGGACAGTGGGAGATAAGTTGGATAGTCGATCCATCTTATGTTATTTTGTAGGGTATCCGAAGAATTCAATCGGATATTATTTCTATTATCCTGCTGAAACAAAGGTGTTTGTTTCAAGGAATGCCACCTTCTTGGAGAAGAAGTTCTTATTGGATAAGAAAGGCGAGATGATGGAACTCGAAGAAATTCGAGAAGAACCCGAAATACAAAATAACGATCCTACACCTCAGGATCCATTGATAGACACGCTTGTACCTAGAAGATCCGAGAGGACTTCTAGACCTCCTATTCGATATGGTCTTCTTCTTGAAAGGGATCAAGATGAACCCGATGTTGGATGTGATCCAAGAAACTTCAAGGAAGCAATTTCTGATGCGGATTCAAATTTATGGCTTGAAGCTATGCAGTCGGAAATAGATTCGATGCATACAAACCAAGTTTGGTCTTTAGTAGATCCTCCCGATGGAATTGTTCCAATAGGGTGTAAATGGATCTACAAGAGAAAGCTTGGGCCTGATGGTAAGGTATTGACCTACAAGGCGCAATTGGTGGCGAAAGGTTATACTCAAAGACAAGGAGTTGACTATGATGAAACCTTTTCACCAGTTGCAATATTCAAGTCCATAAGAATCCTTATTGCCATAGCTGCTTGGTATGACTATGAGATATGGCAAATGGATGTGAAGACTGCTTTTCTTAATGGAGACATTAAGGAAGAAATCTATATGAAGCAGCCTGAGGGGTACACATCCATGGGAAGCGAGCATAAGGTATGCAAGCTTCAGAGGTCAATTTATGGTCTAAAACAAGCATCAAGAAGTTGGAACCAGAAATTTGATGAAACAATAAAGGATTTTGGTTTCATCAAGAACCCGGAGGAACCATGCGTGTACAAGAAAGTAGTTAAGGATGCTGTGACATTCTTAGTACTTTATGTTGATGACATCCTACTCATTGGGAATGATGTAGGGATGTTGCAGTCAAAAAAGATATGGTTATCAGGTAGATTCTCGATGAAGGATTTGGGTGAGGCATCCTATATTCTTGGGATACAGATCTATAGAGATAGATCTAAGAGAATGATAGGACTCACTCAATCAACCTACATCGACACCATATTGAAACGGTTTTCAATGGATGGGTCCAAGAGAGGACATCTACCTATGTGTCATGGAGTTTCTCTATCCAGGTCTATGTGTCCCAAGACAGATGAAGAGATAGAGAAAATGACACATGTACCATATGCGTCAGCCATAGGTAGTATCATGTATGGGATGATATCTACCAGACCGGATGTAGCATTTGCTCTGAGTGTCACGAGCAGATATCAAGCTAATCCCGGTCAAATGCATTGGAAATCCGTGAAGGATATTCTTAAGTACTTACGAAGGACTAAGAATATGTTCATGGTATATGGAGGAAGAGAACTAAAATTAGAAGGCTATACCGACTCTAGCTTCCAAAGTGACGTGGATGACTCAAAGTCAACCTCTGGATTTGTGTTCATGCTCAATGGCGGTGCTGTCTCTTGGAAGAGTTCCAAGCTGGACACCACAGCGGATTCCACCACTGAAGCAAAATACATTGCAGCATCAGCTGCTGCTAAAGAGGCCGTTTGGATGAGGAATTTCGTCCAAGAGTTGGGCGTCATTCCTGAAGTTGTTGGTCCAGTCCCGGTGTACTGTGACAACACGGGTGCCGTTGCTCAGGCAAAGGAACCAAGGTCTCATCAAAGATCCAAACACGTACTGAGGAAATACCACATCATCCGGGGATTGTGGAAAGAGGAGACATCGCTGTCGAAAGAGTGGCCTCTGCAGACAATATCGCTGATCCACTTACTAAGCCCTTGCCAGGACCATTATTTGACAAACATCACGAAGCAATGGGTCTACGTAGTATGACTAGTTGGCTATAGGGCAAGTGGGAGATTAAAAGAGTGGGTGCCCGGTGAGCCAACTTGTGGCTAAGGGCTTTGATGACTCTTTGTATAAACAATCTTTTGTTTAATATAATTTACACTTTTATTAATGGCAATGACTTTATCTTTCTTCATATTGTTATATTGTGATATACTATTGTCGTTTTGATAAAGACCTTGAATATACTATAGTGTATGTAAGATGTGGTAGAACATGGAGATGTCTATCATGAAACACATCTTATAGTCACTATATATTCTAAACTGTT
Organism: Henckelia pumila; assembly: GCF_033568475.1. NCBI lineage: Eukaryota > Viridiplantae > Streptophyta > Magnoliopsida > Lamiales > Gesneriaceae > Henckelia > Henckelia pumila. Next base: position 34,227,011 of record NC_133120.1, on the reverse strand, counting down.
CCTAGTCGATTGAGCCGTCCGATAATAAGGATAAGGATCGCTCGAGTTTGAGACTAGCATTTGCGATGCAGAGTACCACGTTTCATTGGTAAGGAACATAGAGATGTTCGAAGCATGCAAATGGATATTCATACGATGAATGATCGAACTACCCTATCCGGACTTTCCAAGTGGTTATCACTTATCGAGTGGATAAAGTCCGCGGTTTTGGTTGTACACCATTAGTCCTTACTACTTGAAACATCATTGAGACTCTATATGCTAGTACTGTGCTTTGACTCGTTTACCGACTCTATTGAGGTCATCAGGTGTCGGGATTGGGTACAGTTACAACACATATAGGAGTCGATGCTTTGTTGTCAAGGATTCACCACATACTTGCGAGTGTGGATATACTATGCGATCTGAGGAGATATTAGTGTGACGAATCTCTGGCCAGAGTACATGATGTGTTTTAAGAAATGGTTTCTTAGTAACACATGAGATGTCACTATTTGATCTTCAAGATGTATTGCATAGTTATCGAATCTCGAACGACTCTCGATATACCAATGGTTGTTGATTCGATCAGGATATATGGATGAAGGGACCGTACTGTACGCTAACCAAAATCTATTGGTTCTTGTAGGCATTATCAGTGATACCTAGGGAATCATGGGGCGATGTTGCTAGACGCTCTTACCATGATTCGATGGGCAAGTCCGAAATTGTTGTTCCGAGTCACAAGGAGTTGTGAGCCCACGGCTAGCTGTATCCCTGAACCATTGAGGGTCACACAGAGTAATGGATTTTTAATCCCCGTTGAGAAAGTTAAATTTAAAGAGTTAAATTTAATGAACAAAGAAGTTGGACTTCTTAATTAAGAGTAGAGGAGTAAGATTTCCTAAAATGACATAGGGATGAGCATTTTTGGAAATCACTGAATTCGGATTCAGAAAAATTTATCTTGACTTTAAAAGGTGCAGAAATGGTTTCTGTGCACATTGGTGAAATCGGTTTATCAATCGTAGTCATGATGAATTTTATATTAATTTCTGAACATGCGGGCTTTGCTTGTCGGGCTTGAACTTATGACTAATGGGCCCTAAGCTGTTAGCGGCCTACATTATAAATAAGTTATTGCAGTACAGAAATTACACACAACAGGTCACAAAATTTTCGAAAAACCCTAGTGATTTTCCTCTGAAGTGGCCGACCCCTTCTCCCCTCTGCTCGGTAAAATCCAGTCTGTGAATTTTGAATTACAGTCTGGTTTAACGGATCAAATTCGTTAATCTCTTCGTAGAAACTTCTGATAGATTTTCTAGTGCAATCTATCAGAGAGATTATATCCGTTCGTGGACCTGATTGAAGAACAGTTCGTCCATCAGTTCCAGGGATATACAACAAGAGCAGAGCAATCTGTTGGTGTCCAAAATCTCGATTCGAGATTGAAGGTAAAAATTTATAATCGTTATTTAATTTTTACACACACACAATTTAATCGTAAGGTTGATACCCATTATGGAATCGTTCCATATAAAAATTTTAAACTTCCGCTGCACCGGGTATCAATTCTGATTGATCTGATCGCCGTGTTCTCCAACATGCTGATGTGTCTTTTTATGGAGTAATAGAAGAAATATGGGAATTAGACTATCATCAATTTCAAGTTCCTCTTTTCAAGTGCCCTTGGGTTGCGAATGATAAGGGAGTAATAAACAACGATGAATGTGGTTTCACTTTGGTCAACATGAACAAAAGAGGGCACAAGAATGATGAATTTGCCCTTGCAAGTCAAGTCAATCAAGTTTTTTATATTGATGACCCATCAAAAAAAGGATGGTCAATTGTGCTCCCAGTGCCAAATATGTGTTATGAGGGGGAGGATGATTGTTGGAATAGTATTCCAAAGTCTCGACCAATTGATGATGTTGATACTCATGATATACCTGTTCACGAAAGATACTTTAGAGTGGAAAACGAGGGTGTCTGGGAAACGAACAAGAAAAAATGATGTTTTGTACTTTATGTCATGTTTTGTTATGGATAATCAAACACACTTTATGTGCTTTAAAAATATATGTTATGACTTTTATTAGTATTATTTTGTCTTATTGTTATTATTTATTTATTTATTTTTTCTTATTGTTATTATTTGTGTCTTTTGAATTCTTTTTATTATTTATGACATATTTGTGTTATCATTATTATTTAACCACTACAACAAAAATGGGCTACGAAAACGGATTATGATATAGGGGTCAAAAAACCGTTGTACTTTAAGGTATTGTCAAAAATATACCAAACGACAACAGATAAAATCCGTTGTCTTTTAACAACACCGAAAATTACAAGAGTTTTAAAATTACAAAGACAACGGATTTTATCCGTTGTCGTTGCTCAAATAAAAAACAAAAAAAAAATAATTTTAAACAAAATTTAAAATTTCTAAAATAAAATTTAATATACAATTTTTTAATATTACAAATCAATATTCTAATTCTAAATTCTAAATCAATCTACACTAGAAAATATATACATCGAGTTATGAACTAATCTATAAAAATTAACTCGGAACTTTCCTATACATCGAATTATGAACTAATCTATATAAATTAACTTAAACACTCCTTCTAGATTATCATCCACCATTATCCCTTGCATCCCAAATATCTGCACAAGTTGACGAATTCAGGTAGCATAAAAGATGTCAAAATTCTGAAATTCGAATCCATTAAACGAAAATGCTGGAAGACTTGATGGTAAAGTTCCAACACAGTGATCCAAACAATCAGCATATGACTGTACCATTTTAGAAGAGAAACAAAGAATCGAACTAAGCAACAAAGACCGTGTGACATCCCTGGCAAAATAGTACTTAAAGAACACCAGCATATAAATAAGTTATAGACAGTATGGGGATGTGAATGGTAATCACGTAGGGGTTGATGTTGATAGTATTGTGTCTGTTAAGGTGAGTAATGCCTTGTCGTTTCATTTGGAGCTGAATAGTGGAGAAAATTTACAAGCTTGGATTTATTATGAAGCCATTTCTGAAAGATTTGAAGTTAGGTTGAGTAAATTGGGTGATTATAGGCGAGTCGAACCATTGCTCATTTACTCAATAGACATGTAAAAAATGTGGCAAGGGATGGATGTGTCAGTTGGATTAAGATCTTTAAATGGGAATTCATCTCAGACATGTAACATTTATTCATTAAGTTTTGAGTCAAGAACCGTACCTTATGGGATGCATTCGGAACCAGTTGATCCAAACAAGTTAGTGCACAAGAGAGAAGAGGTGAGAGCTTCAAGAAAAAACCATTGTGCCTTAAAGATACTTACTGCCCTAATTCTTGGCACTGGATTTGGAGCGCTCGGTGCTTTTTTTTGTTTTGTCTGTGTGGACCATTCTGTAATTTGAGTATATTACTAAAATTTCAGAGCAGAAGGACTCTGAAATTTGAGCACAAACACATAGATTATATTAGTGAAAAAAATCAATAATGAAGAAGCAAAATGATATAAATACAATTATTTAAGAATACTCTGAAGAAAAAGCAATACCGAATTTCAGAGTCCTTCTGCTCTCGAGGACTAATCTGCAATAACAGAAAGCCTATTAAAAAATGTCAACTGCAAAGCAGGAAAACCTCACAATCACCCTATAAAGAAAATAAAAATTATCTCAAACTTACCTCGCTTGAAAATGCCATTAAATATTTTAATTTTTTCTAAACGTGCAGTGAAAACAAATCTGGGAATGCCACCTTTCCCTAGATCTGCAACTGGATTCCCGGAAAGCCTGACATCATGCATAACAAAGCATTTGCCATGAAACACTGGGATGTTATCAATTATATCAAAAATGTTCATTGATGCAGTCAGTCACTGGTAGCTTCGCATTGCACCAAATAACTTACTTTCAAGAGTTCGATTTTCTTCTCCGCAGCTCAACTCATCAAAAGAATCCAACTTATCAATCAAAATTTTGGCATCTAATTGTATTTCACCCAAAAAATAGAAAACAATATAAAATAATCGTTGAAGTACTAATTCAAGCCCAACCAAAACAATGCATAAAGCATACAAATTCTAGACTGAGCAACTTTCATAAAAAAAATAATAATGCATTCAATCTTGAATCAAATCAAGTGCCGCTAGTTGGATATTCAAGATAACTCGAAGACCAACCATTTATCTTCACACATATTTATCAAAGAAATTCATTCCATGACCCAAATCCTATGTGCAATTTACAAGTTTAATTTCGCATGTCCTGTATTTGTATATTGTATGCTTTGTGTCAGAGATTCCATAACGCACTCAATAAAAATCGAAATATTACAAGACTAGTGCCAAATAAAAGATAACTTGATTATCTACAACTTTCATTTGAATTACAACTTTGAATAATGTGTGGACTTTCCCCAATAATTCAAAGAACACCACACAGAAGCAAAGACCCGAATGAAACTCCATACCTGCACCAGTTTAGTAAAAACTCCATCTTTGAATATATGGGACGTGATATTACCATCTTTGTGCATGGGCCAAGTGTCTGGTTGAAGTGAACCCAATAACCACGGTTAACATGTGTTTCACCTCCATAATCAAGCCATGGAACCCGAAAGATAATTATGCGTTCAGGTTCTAATAATCTCTCCATGGTATTCACATAGTTGCGATATGGTTAACCTTTTTGTCACAACAATTAATATAATCATCTAGTAGACCATGAGCATCTGAAATATTTAAAGTTGGCTTCAACAATATATATAGAAGCTAACTTACTTGGAATTTTTTGAAATTACTCTTTCCAAAGCATGGACCATTTCTTGAACAAACTGTATGAAATCAGCTTCATGAGGGTCTCTTCTCAATGCAGTTTCAACAATTGATCCAGCCGTTTTAGACATAAGAGCTGGAACGAGTTCAACCATTGTGAGAGAGCCAAGAAAATTACTGAGATCACTTCAAACATCACAGAAATTTGATTTAGAAATTAAATCACCTATTCACTTATAATTTGGATTTTAGTGCACAAAAAATAAGGAATAAGTTTTTTTCCTGAATTTAGAGGAAAAAAAATGCAAGTGCCATATCCCCAATCAGTTAAAGAATAACATAATTGAAAAAAACAAAAGGCTTTTATCAGGAAATAAGGCAAAAAACTTACTTTTCACATAAATAGGCTTATCAACTATTATTTTTTCTACAGATTCTTGCTGCAGACGGAGAGCCTCTTTGTGAAGCAAGCTGTTATTGTACTCCTCCAGCGCACTCATCTGCATGTTCCTACTGCCTTTATTTGCATAAGGGTTTCGCCTGTGATTCCTTCCATACTCTCGACAAATAGAACAGAATATCCTCGATGTCCCTTCCTTTACATCAACATATGCCCATTTATATGTATCAGCCCACTCCTCTCTCCATCTTTCACAACCTTCTTTTTCCTCTTTCCTGTCTGTGACTTCGACAAATCTTGATCCTCATTGGTAAGTTGAGAACCCATCAAATGCTTAAGTATGGGGAGTTGATAAGTATGTTTAAGTATGGCACACTAACAACTTTGAAAATATGGGATGTGATATTACCATCTTTTCACCGGACACATGAGAAATAAAGAATCCAATCCCATAGCACCGTGAAAGATATAATTTCCTCCTGTTGATGTTAGGAAAATAAGGAGTAGTGGCAATATAAATAATTAGTGTAAACAAAGCTATAGGATAATTAATTTAGCTTGGATAATAATTTTCAATAAGAAGAAAGCATGCTGCTTATTCGAAGAATCGAAGTAGACTGGTTGAAATAGCACTTGTAGTGTTCACTTGATACACACATGATTCTTCCAGTGACAACTATTTTCACAACATCTAATAACAATAAGCCCATATTTTAAATAAAATTGACAGATTAATAGGACCTAGAAAACCATTAATATTCAAAATAATTTGATCTTAACAAGAAGAAACCGAGTTCCTACAACGTGCATCAAGATTCAAACAACGGGGATGGGAAACTAAATTCAAACTTAAATAAATAATGATTTCATGAATTATGATGTTTTGAAAACATAGGTATATGAGGAAAGCAAATCACCTTGTTTCGATAGCATCCACCTCTACCAATGATAAAGCATGTAGAAGCAAAGCACATAAATAGTCATATATATATTGAGGTGTGTATTAAGAATGGACGAGGATATATATATAGCAATACCAATTACAGCCATAGTTTGAATGTACTCAAAGTAGATGTACCTATTTTTTCTGCAACTCCGGGTTTATTTCTAGGAACTTTGCCACTCTTGCTTCCAATTTCAGTGTATAGGCAGGCCTGCATTTTCCAAGTCAACGGACCAAACGAATTTAACACCATATTATTAGCTTATTACAACAGATTATACTAAGAATGCAAAAAGAGAAACAAAAAAAAATAATATAAATTGACCAAACAAATTTAAGTTCCTAAGCAGACAACATAACAAAACTTGAGTTATTGCCTTCTCTTGTTGCCCCAATAATATATATATACGTGGTGCTCGATTTCGACCTGAGCCTTTTCCAAGACTCGAGGATGGTTGAGCAGATGGGATAGTTCCCATTCACTTGTTGCTGCTGAATTATATGTCCCCGCTGCAAGTAAATTCTGTTGCATATATAAAGAGTACATATATGCATATATGTTCATGAAGTTAATCATGGATGGATGGAATAACGAACACCATATATATATATATCAGATGTGTAAATAAGACATGCTCAATTTTGGAACATGATCTAATATTGTTAAATCAAAAAAATTAAAAGGATGTTGGAGCTTTCACAAATTATCATGAGTTGTGTTTGAATTTGTGGAGTTGATTACGATCTATGTAATTAGCTTAAGTACTTAACATTTTCAAACATGAAAAATTTAAAAAATATAAAGGGACAACTCACGAGCATTAGGATTCTTATCATCTGATCTGTATAATACTCTGTTTCTTTCTCCTGCAGTCCCAATAACATCTCAATCATCGTCTCCAGCTTTTTCCCTTCACTCCTCATTCTTTCCTTGCCTTCTTCCACCAGTTGTTGCATAAACGAATCCCTCTTATTCTGCAACTCCACCACTTTCCCCTCCAGCCCGCCGGCCCACCTCAAACCCAGCAAGAAATCGGCCATATTTGAGGCACCGCCGTACCGGAAAGTCTCAGACACCATGGCCCTGAACTGTTTCTCATTCTCTATCTCCTCGCCATAATACCTCTTCCCAGCAATCATCCTCATCATCACGTTCAACACCGTCTCTAAGAACACGCTTGAGTAGAAGGAGAAGAACATGTCGCTATGGCGAGAAAAAGAGAGAGGTGGCGGCGTAAGGAAGGTAGGGCTAAGGAGAGAAATAAGGCGAAGAGAGAAAGGAGGCGGAGGAAAGAAGAAGCGATAGGTTGAGATTGGGTTAGGGCTTGTGTAGGTACATGTGTATATATAATATAATATAATATAAGATAATATAATATAATATGTGTGTTTAAAAAAAAAGGAAAAAAAAAAGGGAAAAAGCAAAGACAACGGTTTAAGAAAAGCGTTGTAATAAACTAAATAAAGTAATAGAAAAAGACAACGGTTAAAAAAACCGTTGTCGTAGAATCCAATAAACCCGCTCATAGACAATAGTTAATAAAAACCGTTGTTGTAGCCCTAAAAAAACCCGCTCATAGACAACGGTTAATAAAAACCGTTGTCTTAGACCAATAAAAACCCGCTCATAGACAACGGTTTTAAAAATCCGTTGTCTTTGACGCATATAAGACAACGGTTTTGAAAAAAACCGTTGTTTTTGTTCATTAAAAAGGTTCAAAAACAACGGTATTAGTAAAAACTGTTGTTAAAGACCAAAAGACAACGGTTTTTCAAAAAATCCTTTGTCTTTTAGGTGTTGTTGATACCACAATTTGGTGTAGTGAACCTTGGTTTCCAAAACATTTATGCAGTGTTAAACATATATAATGAGTCAAAGAAAACATAAAAAGAAAGTTTCAGTTGAGCAGCTTCAAGAATTAGATGTTGATGAAAATCATGGAGATGATGAGGAACTTTGGCTTACTGATGGAGAAGCACATCATGTAAATATTCAAAAGAAGTGAGGCCCTACATTGATGGCTAAAGTAAGTACAGTTGCAAGATGGGGAAAAAAAGCAAAGATCGATTATGATGATATGGGGCGGCCAGCATACAATGCAAATGGTAGGGCACTACAATCATACATTGGATCCATTGCTAGATCTATGGTGCCAATAAATATAAAATCGTGGCCTGATATTCCAGAAAACATCAAACAAAAAGTGTGGGAAGAGATCTCGGTGTCAAGATTTTATTTCAATAATGGCATTTCAATCTTGCTTGATTATCCATACGTTGACTTTAGTTGTTCGCCCTTTATAATTAGACCATAGCTCCTTTTTTCTTCTTGCCTTTTTTCCTCCTTTATTTCTCATTTTGTTAAGAACAATTTAGTCTGATAACTTAAGGAAAATATGAAAATTAATGGCATCCATTCATTATACTTTATCATTCTGACATTTTGAAAGTTATGCATTACACAATTCTTGTTGTAATCTTAGGCATTATATGTGTATGCTTCTACTTTGTACTCGGTCAGTGATGAATGATTATTTCTGGAACTTATTTATACCTAAAATAATGACAGTGTAGCATGTTTTTTTATGATTAGATCCAGCTAACCAATTCTGAAAAATAGTAAAACTTTAAATTGTTTCAACTTTAAGTTGTTTGCCCTTTATAATTGGACCATAACTCTTTTTTTCTGCTTGCCTTTTTTCCTCCTTTATTTCTCATTTTGTTAAGAAAAATTTAGTCTGATAGCTTAAGGAAAATATGAAAATTAATGGCATCCATTCATTATACTTTGTCATTCTGACATTTCGAAAGTTATGCATTACACAATTCTTGTTGTAATCTTAGGCATTATATGTGTATGCTTCTACTTTGTACTTGGTCAGTGATAAATGATTATTTCTGGAACTTCTTTATACCTAAAATAATGATAGTGTAGCATGTTTTTTTATGATTAGATCCAGCGAACCAATTCTGAAAAATAGTAAAACTTTAAATTGTTTCAACCTTAATTACCTATTTTATGAACATTTCTTATTTTATTGTACAGTTTCACCTAATGGTATATATCATATGAAATAAAAACCAACATTTTCTGTTGCAGAATGTCTTCGAGCTAGCGCCAGAAAGTCAGTCTTCGGTGATGAGTTCAGCAGCTCGGAAATGGAGAGATTTCAAAAACAAATTGACCAGTAGATTTGTTTGGCCTAACAGAGATAATCCTAAAAAATTGATTTCTCCACCAAGTCAGTATTAACTCCCAATAGCAGATTGGAAGGCATTTGTGGATGCGAGACTAGATCCATCATGGGAGGTACTTTGATGAGAATTTTCATTATTCTTTTAAAAATTATTAATTCCATACTTAAACTTAAGAACAAAATGATTTAGGTTACTCACGAAAAGCAAAAAGAATGAACAATGCGCTGTAGATATCACCACAGAATGTCTCGCAAGGGTTACATCGGCTTGGAGGCTGAACTGGTAAGCTATGCATCATTCTATTTTTCATTTTCAAAAAGTAATTAATGTTCGTAAGATGAAAATTTTGGGATTGTAGAGGGAGAAAAACATAATTGCTGAAGACGAAGAAGTTGATAGATCGGTTTTTTGGCGTAAAGCTCGTGAAGACAAATCAGGAATCATTACGAGTCCGGACACATCAGAAGTTGCTGAAAAAATTGTAAATGTTTAGTTTTATCAATCACCATATTCCCTAGATATATTAAATTTTTTGGATTGATTTTTTATGTCTCTATTTGTAGGATGACTTATTGGAGAAGAAGGAAAAAATAGAATTCAAGGTTTTTGGAATGAATGATGTTTTAACCACTGCCTTAGGAAGTCAGGAACACCATGGAAGGGTTCAAGGTGTGGGAGGATTTGTAAAACCTCACATTTTTTTTAAGACTCCAAGAAAAAAGAGGCAATCAATCCAGAAAACTACGATGGGAAACATCAATGAACAATTGGAGGAGACTAGACTTTTGAAGGCTGAATTAGAGAAGTTGAAGGCTCAACTTGCTAGTGTTTTGCCAATCATCAATGATCAAACTTCTGAGATTGTAGCATCAAACAAGTCCTCAGAAATTCAATGTCCAAAGCAAAAACAATCGAAGGATATGGACCCAAAGTTGTCAAAGGATTTTGAAGATTTTTATGAATGCGGCCCTCCTGACTTGAAGGTTCGATATTCATATGTTTCACGGGAAATTTGATTTTTTTAATCACATTTTACATATGTATATATAATAATTTATTTTTCTTAAAGGGTAAAAGATGCCACCTTGCCGTCAAAAAACGTGAAAATGTGGTGGCGTATGGCACAATAATATCAGATGGAGGTCCAAATGTCATGATTCACAATGTTCCACTTGGGGAAGAGAACTTCAAGGTGTCTGTTGATTTTGTGTTAGATGAAACAGCAATGCTTCCAATCCCAGTTAAGTCTGGACCAACAATCATTAGTGATGCAATTGGAGCCATTGTTGGTTGGCCTAAAGAGTTGGTAATTTTTCCAAAGAAAAAGGTATTGTGACCAAGTATACTGATTTTTAATTATGAAAATTGGGAGAGTAGATGATTTTATTGCTAAAATTTAGAATATATATGTGTGTGTGTCTGTATGATCTCCATCTACAAAATTCAAGGAAAAATAGTTTGCATTTGTCTTGATTTGTATACTTATTGGTTTTATAAGAAATATTCTCATGAATAATAAACTTGCACTCTACATGTGTAGATCATATTGGTTGAAGTATATTTGAGATGAAGAGATGCATTTTGATTAATAATCGGGAATATGATTTCGTGTTGAAGATTTTGTTCACTCCCATCTTCTTCTTTGCTTGTGCATTATGATTTCTTTTAAGCACATGCCTTGTTCATGACATAAGAATGTTTCTTGCTGCCCTGTAGAAGGAGAGACAACAACCATTTGCTATTTCGGATGTTGTTGGTCAGCGTGACAAGTTCAAGGACGTTGAAAAAACATTACCCATGGCATGCAAGTATATATACTCGTATGTTGTTAGGTTGATGGATGAAGCAGACAGAATCTACGTGAAGTTTGATGATGCTATGTTTGGACGTCCTCAAGAATTACGGTTGCTGATACAATATATCATACCATTTATGGAGATGAGAGAGATAGGTGCCAGACATATTTTGGTTTATATGGGGTATTTTATGTCTAACCTTCAATGTTTGCATATTAAATATTTTATTTGGAACTTGTCCACTCTTGAAAAGATTTCTCATCGTGTTTGTAATCTTTATTGCAGTCACCTCTATAAATATTTGAAGGAAGCAAACCAGGCTGATAGTATTTCATTTGTGGATCCTGACCACATACCTACATGCCCAATTGACAGAGATGACAGCCACTTATCACAACATATTGCTAACCAGTTGGAAGTAGTGTGTAGAGACAGCATATGCCTAATCCCATACAACACTGGGTATGATTTTAATTATATAAAAATTCATACTGCATGATAGTCAATGTTATATTTTTTTTTTATTTTTGCAGGTACCATTGGATCTTGACTATCGTCAATGAAGATAAAAATATGATCTATTTGCTGGACTCTACTACTAACAGATGTCGAGATGAGGCATGGAAAAAGATAGTAGGTAGCAGATTATGTTGACGAATAAATTCTCTTATACATATGAAAAAAACTAACTTTTGACTTTTTCAAATGTAGTGGGGGTCAAGATGTACAATGCTTCAAGAGGTATTCCTAGAGGGCCAGTTTTTAAACAACTGACGGTATGCGTTGTGCTTACATATGAAAACATGAATGTGATTGCAATATTTTGATGGCGTTAAAGTACTGTACTATAGGGACTAGGGATGGTGTTTTAGTGTTATATTATATTTGAGAACTTTACTCATTTGTTCTTACCTAATTAAGTTTTTTTTTGTTCTAAACTTATTGCTGAAATATTTTTTTATTTCATTGTAGGGTAATACAAAACAAAGTGGTTCGGTTGAATGCGGATTTTGTGTGATGAAATATATGAAAGATATAGTTGAATGTGAAAATCTAAATTTGGATAAGATGGTGAGTTTCCTTTTCATTTTATGATTTGGTTTACGTGAAAATCTGTTTCCATCCTTCTTTGCTACTTAGTTGCTCATAAATGAATCTGAAGTTGGCATCTGTTTTGAAGTTGGAATTTATGGTAGGCTATGTTTTGAAGTTGGCATTTTTGGCATCCATCTTTCCAAACTTTCTGTCTTGGCACTGTTAGGGGTGAAAGAGTTTTATAATTATTTATTAAACAACTTTTTTTCAGAGATATTGACATATTGTACTTGCTAGCTGGTTTATATCATATTTTCTCGTACGAAAAAGGCCATTCTTCCATGCTGATAAATGTTGGAATCAAAACTGTCTGAGATTACTTGCGACTGCTCTATTATGTATGGATTATTGTTTCTAGTTTGGATGGGGTCAATGGTATTTCGTGCGACTATTCTATGGTCTCTTTAGCTTATTGCAGTAATGGACGTTCCTAGTGAACTAACATTTGATTTTGGTGGACAAGCTATGGTTCACTGCATTGTTAACATCAATTGAGTGTGATTGTTTTCTTTAGCTAGCTGTTGCAATTATTTGTGAAACGACAAATATATATGTATCCTTGATAAAGTACTGTGTTTTCAATTTGGTAATTTTTTAATTTAATCATCTGTTTCAATGACGACCTGTGATCAGTACCTGCATATGTCATTACCCTTATTTGTGAACTGGCAAATATGAATCCTCGATCTTGAATTTTATTCTGATGTATTTTATTTTTTTACATTTCTGTATTCAGGATCCATCAGGAACCAATATTACGACCAAGCTCAATTTGACGAAATTAGAAGTGAATGGAGCGAATTCGTCTACTCCTATGTAGGTTCCTAAATTGGTCATGCACGTTGGGCAAATATGTTTTTTGTTTTAGTGAATTATTGGATATACTTGTTAGAACACTTTTACTTTTGAAGAAATACTCGTGGATGCATAATTATTTATTGATGGATGTACTTTTGGATGGATAATTTATCAATCTAATTAGTATATTTTACGTTTCAGAAATATATATATATATTAATGGTGTTATTGTATCTAATTAAAATTGTTTAATTTTGATTTAGTGATATATATATACTTTTACTTCATCAATCAATGTAAAAGCTGAAGCCATATGTACTTTATTATTTCGTCAATTAATGAAACTGCTGCAGTAAGGGCATGTTTTTACTTCGCCAAGTTACATAACATTTGAAGTTAAATAGAGCATTTACTTCATCACTCAATTTAAATACCGAAGTCATATATGTTCTATTACTTCGTCGTTTAATGAATCAACGGAAGTCATATATGTTCTATTACTTCGTCACTTAAGAAAACTGCCGAAGTAAAATACGCGCATTTAATTCGCCAGTCAACGTAAATGGCGAAGTTATAGATGTTATATTACTTCGTCACATAATGTAAATGCTGAAGTAAAAGGCGTTCTTTTACTTCGGAACCGGTCCAATCATGAACCGATTTTGACTCCATGAACCGACCAAAGACTTCGGTAATTTCATGCCTAATACTTCGGTTATTAAGCGAAGTAAAACAGTACCCTATTACTTCACGTGCATCTACTTCGGTATTTATCTATCTACGACTTCAGTTAATATGCGAAGTAAAAGGCAAAAATTATACTAGTGTATTGCTGATTATGATAAGAGACTTAGGTAGATAGACACAGAGGCTTTTGCTCTTCGAGGACCTATTGCTAGTGAGAATATGGTGAACAAGGTTCTTCAGTGTTTGCCAAAGAGATTCAATGGAAATATTTGGCCACTTGAGGAAGTAAAAGACACCTCAAAGATGAAGTTGACTGAATTGATTAGCATCCTTCAAGTATTTGAGATGAATTTTACAGCACAAGATAAGGATAAAAGGAAATAAATAGCCCTGCAAGCATCAAAGCCCTGATACGAGGAATATGTTCAATTTCACCAAGAAGTTCTTCAGTCTGATTTAGAGGATGATTCGATCTCACTCATCTCTAAGAAATTCAATGATTATCTAAAAAAGATGAAAGAAACCAAGAAGTCTGACCAAAAGCTCAAAACTACAATGTTTCCTAACAAGCCTTTGAGAATTACATGGCCAGAACAGTCACCAAGGAAGTTTCCAGACCCTCAAAAATCTCAACTTATGCTGGAAGGAAAGAAGAAGCCTACTTCAAAGAAGTTAGATACTGTACAGTGTCATGCATGTCAAGGTTTTGGGCATTATTCAAATTAGTGTGAAAATAATCTTCGAAAGGGAATGAACACATCCTTGAGTGATGAAGAGTCTGAAGAAGATTAAGAACAGGAAGATTAATAAAGTCACACTACCCTATATTCCCTACTGGAAAGCAAAAAGAAGTTCCATGTTAATCCTTTAGGTGTTGCTGCAGGTGTTGCCACACCTGGTCGTAAAACCTCCCGAAGGTCAGTTTGTTTAAATTTTTCTACTATTGATAATGTGTGTAATACTAATGCAGGTGATGAGAAAATATATATGGAAGAAGCTCGGAAGATGTTTGAAGAGCTACATGCTTATTGGATTGAAAAGAATAAGATGAATACTATTCTTTCAAAAGCAAATACTGATTTGAAGGCTGATGTATCAAGGCTTGAAGTTATGCTGAGTAAGAAAGACCTGGAATTAAGTCAGGTGAAGGAAGAGTTTAGGAAAGCTAAGGCCACACTGGCCAAATTCAACTCAAGCACAACCAAGCTTGATTCTTTACTCACGATGGGAAGAGATAGTAAGGCTGGACTAGATTTTGAGAACAGTAAATTTGAGGTAGGTGAAAGCTCAAAAGGACCTGTGTTTGTCAAAGAGAGTAGCTATACAGAAAGCCCAACAAAAAAGGCCACACAAACTGATCCTCCAAAACCAATGCCACTGGCTACTATTCCTTTAAAGTCTAAAAGAAAACGTAAGTATATTTGTCACTACTGTCATAGACCTAGTCATATCAAACCATATTGTTTTAAGCTGCAAAAAGATTACAAACAGAGATCTGCATCGAAGGTGTTGCCAACACCCTCCCGCAACATCTCCAGAAACAGATCTACTGTGAGAAAGGTTTGGGTACCAAAAGCTAATATTTACTGTTGTATGATTTATAATGCTTTGAGAACTAATGTTTCAGGTGCGTGGTAGTTTGATAGCGGTAGTTTGTTGGAAAACTGGCGAGTTCCCAGACCAATTACGATTGATACCCGGTGCAGCGGAAGTTTAAAAATTTTTCATGGAACGTTTCCATGGTATGGGTATCAACCGTTCATCGATTGAATTATGTGTGTGTAAAATTTAAATAACAATTAAATAAATTTTACCTCAAATCTCGCAACGAGATTAATGGACACCAACAGAACAATTCTGCTCTTGTTGTCTCTCCCTGGAACCGATGAACGCCTTCAATCAGGTCCACGAACAGAGGTTTAATCCCTCTGATAGATTGCACTAGAAAATCTATCAGAAGTTTTCTGCGAAGAGAATACACGAATTTGATTCGTTATTCCTTACTGCGATTCAAAATCACATACCGGAATTTTCTCGGGCAGAGCAGGAAGGGGACGGCCGAAAATTCTTTGAGAGAGAAGGGTTTCGATTTTTTTTCTGTCTCAAAAATTATGACCTGTTGTGTATAATTTCTGTACTGAAATAACTTATTTATAATGCAGGCCACTAACACCTTAGGGCCCATTAGTCATAAGCTGGGGCCCGACAAGCAAAGCCCGCTCGTTCAGAAATTAATATAAAATTCATCGTGACTCCGATTTATGAAACGATTTCACCAATGTGCACAGAAACCATTTCTGCACGTTTTAAAGTCAAAATAAATTTTCCTGAATCCGAATTCAGTGGTTTCCAAAAATGTCCATCCCTATGTCATTTTAGGAAATCCTACTCCCTTACTCTTATTTAAGAAGTCCAACTCCTTAGTTCATTAAATTTAACTCTTTAAATTTAACTATCTCAACGGGGATTAAAACTCCATTACGCTGTGTGACCCTCAATGGTTCAGGGATACAGCTAGCCGTGGGCTCACAACTCCTTGTGACTCGGAACAACACTTTCCGACTTGCCCAACGAATCATGGTAAAGCTCCTAGCAACATCGCCCCATGATTCCCTAGGTATCACTGATAGTGCCTACAAGAACCAGTAGATTTTGGTTAGCGTACAGTACGGTCCCTTCATCCATATATCCCGATCGAATCAACAACCATTGGTATATCGAGAGTCGCTCAAGATTCGATAACTATGCAATACATCTTGAAGATCAAATTAGTGACATCGCATGTGCTACTAAGAAACCATTTCTTAAATCACATCAAGTACTCTGGCCAGAGATTTGTCACACTAATATCTCCTCAGATCGCATAGGATATCCACACTCGCAAGTATGTGGTGAATCCTTGACAACAATGCATTGACTCCTATATGTGTCGTAACTGTACCCAATCTCGACACCTGATGACCCCCTCAGAGTCGGTAAACGAGTCAAAGCACAGTACTAGCATATAGAGTCTCCATGATGTTTCAAGTCGTAAGGACTAATGGTGTACAACCAAAACCGCGGACTTTATCCACTCGATAAGTGATAACCACTTGGAAAGTCGGATAGGGTAGTTCGACTATTCATCCTATGAATATCCATTTGCATGCTTCGAACATCTCCATGTTCCCTACCAATGAAACGTGGTACTCCGCATCGCAAATGCTAGTCTCAAACTCGAGCGATCCTTATCCTTATTATCGGATGGCTCAATCGACTAGGAACGGTTTTAGAATATACAGTGACTATAAGATGTATTTCATGATAGACATCTCCATGTTCTACCACATCTTACATACACTATAGTATATTCAAGGTCTTTATCAAAACAACAATAGTATATCACAATATAACAATATGAAGTAATATAAAGTCATTGCCATAAAAGTGTAAATAATATTAAACAAAAGATTGTTTATACAAAGAGTCAACAAAGCCCATAGCCACACAGTTGGCTCACTGGGCACCCACTCTTACAATCTCCCACTTGCCCTATAGCCAACTAGTCATACTACGTAGACCCATTGCTTCGCGATGTTTGTCAAACAATGGTCCTGGCAAAGGCTTAGTAAGTGGATCAGCGATATTGTCTGCAGAGGCCACTCGTTCGACACTGATGTCTCCTCTTTCCACAATCTCCCGGATTATGTGGTATTTCCTCAGTACGTGTTTGGATCTTTGATGAGACCTTGGTTCCTTTGCTTGAGCAACGGCACCCGTGTTGTCGCAGTACACCGGGACTGGACCAACAAATTCAGGAATGACGCCCAACTCTTGGACGAAATTCCTCATCCAAACGGCCTCTTTAGCAGCAGCTGATGCTGCAATGTATTCAGCCTCAGTGGTGGAATCCGCTGTGGTGTCCTGCTTGGAACTCTTCCAAGAGACAGCACCGCCATTGATCATGAACACAAATCCAGAGGTTGACTTCGAGTCATCCACATCACTTTGGAAGCTAGAGTCGGTATAGCCTTCCAGTTTGAGTTCTCGTCCTCCATAAACCATGAACATATTCTTAGTCCTTCGCAAGTACTTAAGAATGTCCTTCACGGCTTTCCAATGCATCTGACCAGGATTAGACTGATATCTGCTCGTGACACTCAGAGCAAATGCTACATCCGGTCTGGTAGATATCATCCCATACATGATACTACCTATAGCTGACGCATATGGTACATGTGTCATATTCTCTATCTCTGCTTCAGTCTTGGGACACATAGACTTGGATAGAGAAACTCCATGACACATGGGTAGATGTCCTCTCTTGGACCCATCCATTGAAAACCGTTTCAATATGGTATCGATGTAGGTTGATTGAGTGAGTCCTATCATTCTCTTAGATCTATCCCTATAGATCTGTATCCCAAGAATGTAGGATGCCTCACCCAAATCCTTCATCGAAAATCTACCTGATAACCATATCTTTGTTGACTGCAACATCCCTACATCATTCCCAATGAGTAGGATGTCATCAACATAAAGTACTAAGAATGTTACCGCATCCTTAACTACTTTCTTGTACACGCAAGGTTCCTCCGGGTTCTTGATGAAACCAAAATCTTTTATTGTTTCATCAAATTTCTGGTTCCAACTTCTTGATGCTTGTTTTAGACCATAAATTGATCTCTGAAGCTTGCATACCTTATGCTCGCTTCCCATGGATGTGAACCCCTCAGGCTGCCTCATATAGATTTCTTCCTTAATGTCTCCATTAAGAAAAGCAGTCTTCACATCCATCTGCCATATCTCATAGTCATACCATGCAGCTATGGCAATTAGGATTCTTATGGACTTGAACATTGCAACTGGTGAAAAGGTTTCGTCATAGTCAACTCCTTGCCTTTGAGTATAACCTTTAGCCACCAATCGCGCCTTGTAAGTCAATATCTTACCATCAGGCCCAAGCTTTCTTTTGTAGATCCATTTACACCCTATTGGAACAATTCCATCGGGAGGATCCACTAAAGACCAGACTTGGTTAGTATGCATCGAATCCAATTCAGACTGCATAGCTTCAAGCCATAAATTCGAATCCGCATCAGAAATTGCTTCCTTGAAGCTTCTTGGATCACATCCAATGTCGGGTTCATCTTGACCCTCTTCAAGAAGAAGACCATATCGAACTGGAGGTCTAGAAGTCCTCTCGGATCTTCTAGGTGCAGGCGTGTCCAGCAATGGTTCCTGAGGTGTGGGATCGTTATTTTGTATTTCGGGTTCTTCTCGAACTTCTTCGAGTTCCATCATCTCGCCTTTCTTATCCAATAAGAACTCCTTCTCTAAGAAGGTGGCATTCCTAGAAACAAACACCTTTGTTTCAGCAGGATAATAGAAATAATATCCGATTGAATTCTTCGGATACCCTACAAAATAACATAAGCTGGATCGACTATCCAACTTATCTCCCACTGTCCGCTTCACGTAAGCAGGACATCCCCAAATCCTCAAGTACGAATACTTAGGAGCTTTGCCATTCCATAACTCGTATGGTGTTTTGTCCACTGCTTTAGTGTGGACGTTGTTCAACAACAATACCGCCGTTTCAAGCGCATAGCCCCAAAACGAAGGTGGAAGCTCAGTGAAGCTCATCATAGATCGAACCATGTCCAACAAAGTTCGATTACGACGCTCCGATACACCATTAAGCTGTGGTGTCATAGGAGGAGTCCACTGAGAGAGAATCCCATTCTCTTTTAGATAGTCCAAAAACTCGGTACTCAAGTATTCTCCACCTCGATCCGATCGAAGTGCTTTAATACTTTTACCTAGCTTGTTTTCTACTTCAGCCTTGAATTCTTTGAACTTTTCAAATGCTTCAGACTTATATTTCATTAAATATAAATACCCATACCTTGAATAATCATCAGTAAAGGTAATGAAGTAGGTGTGGCCATGTTGAGTCCCTACTCTAAATGGACCACAGACATCTGTATGGATCAAATCCAACAGATTCTGACTACGCTCAGGCTTCCCCTTAAAAGGAGATTTAGTCATTTTCCCTTTTAGGCAGGATTCACAAGTAGGTAGAGAGTTAATATCAGACATATCAAACATGCCCTCTCCCACTAGCTTGTTCATCCTCCTTGAGGAAATATGACCTAGTCTAGCGTGCCATAGGTTTGCCGGGTTTTGACTATCGATTTTCCTTTTGTTTGTTGTCGCCGGTTTGTCAATACAATTCACTGGAAAGTCTTTTAGTTTTAAATTATATAGATCGTTTTCAAGTTGTCCATTTCCAATTAAACATTCATTCTTGTAAATACTGCAAATCCCATTCACAAAATTACAAGAATAACCATCTCTATCAAGCATAGAAATAGAAATAATGTTTTTAATTAAATCTGGCACAAATAAAACATCTCTCAACAATAATTTAAAACCATTCTGCAAAATCAAACAAACATCTCCAATGGCCGTAGCTTCAACTCTGGAACCATTCCCGAGCCTCAGCTGGGTCTCACCCATTCTAAGCCTGCGACTTCTTGTCATCACCTGCAAATCATTGCAAATGTGAGATCCACATCCGGTATCCAATACCCAAGAAGTTGTATTAAGTGACATGTTTATTTCGATATAGAACATACCCTTTGCAGTTCCTAACTGCTCAAGATACTCCTTGCAGTTGCGCTTCCAATGACCCGGCTTCTTGCAGTAATGGCAAACATCCTTGGATTTTCCATTGTTTGAAGCCTTTGTCTTTTGCTTCTTCTCGGGTTCCACTTTCTTGGGTGGGGCAGAACGTTTCTTGCCCTTCATACTTGGCCCCTTCTTAGCAGAAGATGAGGAGCCCACCAAGAAAGCTGGCTTATCCTTCTTAAGTGTGGATTCATATGTAACGAGCATATTGACCATCTCTTCAAGGGTGGCCTCTATCTTGTTCATATTAAAATTTATCACGAATCCATCAAATGAAGAAGGAAGAGATAGAAGCAGCAAGTCCACATTGAGTTCATGCTCCAACACCAAATCAAGGGTCGCTAACTTCTGTATGAGCCAAATCACTCGTACCCCATGATCACGGACCGAAGTCCCTTCACGCATGCGGCACGTCATCAACTCCTTAACAGTAGAGAACCTTTCAGCCCTCGACTGAGCCCCAAAAAGTTCCTTGAGTTGCGCTTGAATGTCAGCAGCATTCACCGTGTCCTCAAATCGCCTCTGGAGTTCATCAGACATCGAGGCTTGCATATAGCATTTGGTCTTGATGTCATGGTCACACCATGCATCAAGTTTGGCCAATTCCTCCGGACTTATGTCAGCTGGTGCTTCCTTCGGAGGTGCTTTCTCTAACACGTAGAGCATTTTCTCCGAAGTTAAGACAATCTTCAACTTCCGGAACCATTCCGTATAGTTGGCGCCAGTCAGCTTGTTTTGTTCGAGGATCGAGAATAAAGGATTTCGCGAATTCATTGTATGAAATACTGAAAAGGAAAAACAGACATATATCAATGATTGTTTAACAATTTACTAAGACATAAAATAGGCGAATTTAATTTTATGAATCTCACTCCCACTATTTTAACGATTTCACCACCCTCTAGTGAAAACGGGAAACTTTTTCCTTAGTGAGAACATGGAGTCCAATTGACAAACTTATGGTCCCGAATAATATCAGCCAACCATAATTCTCAAAAGGTAGAGCCCAATTGCTTCCAAAGCAACCCCCATGTATTTACCTCATGTCCAATAAGGGCCCAATAATATGACGCCGTTTAAAGTGACATGTCAAGATGACCCATCAATATTAAGTTGTGATGGACGGTCGCCATGTGGATCCCCAATAATATGAGCCGATCCCATGGGAGTTCCACCCAACTTACAACATTTGTCGATCCAATGTACAGCTTTCCGACGGACGGGCCCCCCCAATAATATGAGCCGGACCGTATCCGCGGGTAGCATCACATACATTGACCGTTGATGGAAGGTAGGAACATTTAAACAATATTTAAATTTCCTTTATTTATCTTGATATAAATTTTAAATCATATTTAAAATGAGGGATTTTATTTATAAAAATATTTGTCTCATCATATTTAATTTATTGCATGCATTGCCGGATTCACGCAATTTATGTCTAAACATGCATACAATCATAATATCACATATTATATAGGATGATCGATTCCATTTCTAATTGACCCGTGGTTGCCAATCACGGGTCTTAGTCCAATCCTAGGTAATATGCAGTATGCAAATGCAATCCTATTACATATGCTTCCAATTTACATTTTTTCAGTCTTCATTGTCTGCTGGGCCCACCATCTTCAAATCTTGATCTCCCACTAAATCTAATGTATTTACAATAAATAACAATGACAAGTAGGGGATACATTTTTAGGGGGTGGGAACGGGCTATAAACCAAGCCCACTTTTATTACATATGACATTCATATCGGGCCATAAACCAGGCCCATTAATAAAACCAACAACAATAAAGACAAAATGTAAATTCCTAACATACACCTACAAAATTGGTCATGGCAATCGATCATCCTTATCCAATAACATTTAATTCAAAATTAATTTATTGGATAACATGCTGTGGCAATTCAAATTTAAACAAGATAAAATCATATTTTATATAAAATCACATTTCACATATAAAATCATATTTTATCTCCATATCAAATAAAATCATATTTTATCTATAAAATCCAATTTTACAAATAAAATCATATTTTACTCAATATATCATAAGATCATATCTTATCATCAATTGTACCAAAATAATTGATTTCAAAATTCAATTTACGGATAAAATATTAAAATTTTCCAAAAATTCAAATTTATCCAAAATCAATTTTAAAATTTACGGACTCGAACAATTCGATCCGAAATCTCGTGAACCAATCAAAAACAATTTTTGACCGGACCAAAAATAAAATTTTAACATATTAAAATTAATTTTTAATAAAATATTAATTTTTCCCGCGGGCCACCCGGGACACTCCCGGGTTGGCCCGCACCCGGGGCGCGGGCCGGGGGCAGCCCGGCTGCCCCCTTAGGGCAGCAACGCTTGCTGCCCTGGCGGCGCCTGGCGCCGCCGCTGGGCGGCGCCGAGCGCTGCCCTGGGCGGCGACGGTCGCCGCCCTGGGCGGCGCCGTGCGCCCCCTTTGGGGGGCGCCGTGCGCCGCCCCTGGGGGCAGCGACCATCGCTGCCCCTTCCGGGCAGCGATCCAATCGCTGCCCGGGTTTCGCCCCCGGAAAAAAAAAATTTTTTTTTATTAAAAATATTTATTTTGTTTCAAAAACCGAGACTCAAAAATTTTGTACAATTGATTAATTCAATCGATTGATCTGAGCAACCTGGCTCTGATACCACTGTTGGAAAACTGGCGAGTTCCCAGACCAATTACGATTGATACCCGGTGCAGCGGAAGTTTAAAAATTTTTCATGGAACGTTTCCATGGTATGGGTATCAACCGTTCATCGATTGAATTATGTGTGTGTAAAATTTAAATAACAATTAAATAAATTTTACCTCAAATCTCGCAACGAGATTAATGGACACCAACAGAACAATTCTGCTCTTGTTGTCTCTCCCTGGAACCGATGAACGCCTTCAATCAGGTCCACGAACAGAGGTTTAATCCCTCTGATAGATTGCACTAGAAAATATATCAGAAGTTTTCTGCAAAGAGAATACACGAATTTGATTCGTTATTCCTTACTGCGATTCAAAATCACATACCGGAATTTTCTCGGGCAGAGCAGGAAGGGGACGGCCGAAAATTCTTTGAGAGAGAAGGGTTTCGATTTTTTTTCTGTCTCAAAAATTATGACCTGTTGTGTATAATTTCTGTACTGAAATAACTTATTTATAATGCAGGCCACTAACACCTTAGGGCCCATTAGTCATAAGCTGGGGCCCGACAAGCAAAGCCCGCTCGTTCAGAAATTAATATAAAATTCATCGTGACTCCGATTTATGAAACGATTTCACCAATGTGCACAGAAACCATTTCTGCACGTTTTAAAGTCAAAATAAAATTTTCCTGAATCCGAATTCAGTGGTTTCCAAAAATGTCCATCCCTATGTCATTTTAGGAAATCCTACTCCCTTACTCTTATTTAAGAAGTCCAACTCCTTAGTTCATTAAATTTAACTCTTTAAATTTAACTATCTCAACGGGGATTAAAACTCCATTACGCTGTGTGACCCTCAATGGTTCAGGGATACAGCTAGCCGTGGGCTCACAACTCCTTGTGACTCGGAACAACACTTTCCGACTTGCCCAACGAATCATGGTAAAGCGCCTAGCAACATCGCCCCATGATTCCCTAGGTATCACTGATAGTGCCTACAAGAACCAGTAGATTTTGGTTAGCGTACAGTACGGTCCCTTCATCCATATATCCCGATCGAATCAACAACCATTGGTATATCGAGAGTCGCTCAAGATTCGATAACTATGCAATACATCTTGAAGATCAAATTAGTGACATCGCATGTGCTACTAAGAAACCATTTCTTAAATCACATCAAGTACTCTGGCCAGAGATTTGTCACACTAATATCTCCTCAGATCGCATAGGATATCCACACTCGCAAGTATGTGGTGAATCCTTGACAACAATGCATTGACTCCTATATGTGTCGTAACTGTACCCAATCTCGACACCTGATGACCCCCTCAGAGTCGGTAAACGAGTCAAAGCACAGTACTAGCATATAGAGTCTCCATGATGTTTCAAGTCGTAAGGACTAATGGTGTACAACCAAAACCGCGGACTTTATCCACTCGATAAGTGATAACCACTTGGAAAGTCCGGATAGGGTAGTTCGACTATTCATCCTATGAATATCCATTTGCATGCTTCGAACATCTCCATGTTCCCTACCAATGAAACGTGGTACTCCGCATCGCAAATGCTAGTCTCAAACTCGAGCGATCCTTATCCTTATTATCGGATGGCTCAATCGACTAGGAACGGTTTTAGAATATACAGTGACTATAAGATGTATTTCATGATAGACATCTCCATGTTCTACCACATCTTACATACACTATAGTATATTCAAGGTCTTTATCAAAACAACAATAGTATATCACAATATAACAATATGAAGTAATATAAAGTCATTGCCATAAAAGTGTAAATAATATTAAACAAAAGATTGTTTATACAAAGAGTCAACAAAGCCCATAGCCACACAGTTGGCTCACTGGGCACCCACTCTTACATAGTTCACGTCATATGACAGCTTCCAAAAAGTTTCTCACTGATTATTTTGAACAAAAAAGTAGAAAAGTAACCTATAGAGGAGGTTCAAAGGAAAACATAGTTGGAAAAGACACACTGAATGTTGCTGGTTTGCCTAAACTTTGGAACGTGCTTCATGTTGAAGGATTAACTGCAAATCTAATAAGCATAAGCCAACTTTGTGATGGTAATTTTCATGTGAAATTTGATAAGAAATTATGCAAAGTGTTTGATAGTTCTAATTTGTGTGTCATGACAGGTACAAGGTAATCTGACAATTGTTATCAACTTGAAGTAGAAATGTCTTGTAGGCACACAAAAGTGAAGAATTTGACCTATGACATCCAAAATTGGGTCACGTTAATTTCAAGACCTTAAAGAATTTGAGTAAACATTGAAAGAGTGGGTGCCCAGTGAGCCAACTTGTGGCTATGGGCTTTGATGACTCTTTGTACAAACGATCTTTTGTTTAATAT
This sequence comes from Henckelia pumila, assembly GCF_033568475.1. Lineage (NCBI taxonomy): Eukaryota > Viridiplantae > Streptophyta > Magnoliopsida > Lamiales > Gesneriaceae > Henckelia > Henckelia pumila. The sequence goes on along the minus strand of NC_133120.1, from coordinate 34,201,603 downwards.
AATTTACACTTTTATTAATGGCAATGACTTTATCTTTCTTCATATTGTTATATTATGATATACTATTGTTGTTTTGATAAAGACCTTGAATATACTATAGTGTATGTAAGATGTGGTAGAACATGGGGATGTCTATCATGAAATGCATCTTATAGTCACTGTATATTCTAAACTGTTCCTAGTCGATTGAGCCGTCCGATAATAAGGATAAGGATCGCTCGAGTTTGAGACTAGCATTTGCGATGCGGAGTACCACGTTTCATTGGTAGGGAACATGGAGATGTTCGAAGCATGCAAATGGATATTCATAGGATGAATAATCGAACTACCCTATCCGGACTTTCCAAGTGGTTATCACTTATCGAGTGGATAAAGTCCGCGGTTTTGGTTGTACACCATTAGTCCTTACTACTTGAAACATCATGGAGACTCTATATGCTAGTACTGTGCTTTGACTCGTTTACCGACTCTATGGGGGTCATCAGGTGTCGGGATTGGGTACAGTTACAACACATATAGGAGTCGATGCATTGTTGTCAAGGATTCACCACATACTTGCGAGTGTGGATATCCTATGCGATCTGAGGAGATATTAGTGTGACGAATCTCTGGCCAGAGTACTTGATGTGATTTAAGAAATGGTTTCTTAGTAGCACATGCGATGTCACTAATTTGATCTTCAAGATGTATTGCATAGTTATCGAATCTTGAGCGACTCTCGATATACCAATGGTTGTTGATTCGATCGGGATATATGGATGAAGGGACCGTACTGTACGCTAACCAAAATCTACTGGTTCTTGTAGGCACTATCAGTGATACCTAGGGAATCATGGGGCGATGTTGCTAGGCGCTTTACCATTATTCGTTGGGCAAGTCGGAAATCGTTGTTCCGAGTCGCAAGGAGTTGTGAGCCCACGGCTAGCTGTATCCCTGAACCATTGAGGGTCACACAGTGTAATGGAGTTTTAATCCCCGTTGAGATAGTTAAATTTAAAGAGTTAAATTTAATGAATAAAGAAGTTGGACTTCTTAAATAAGAGTAAGGGAGTAGGATTTCCTAAAATGACATAGGGATGTACATTTTTGGAAATCACTGAATTCGGATTCAGGAAAATTTATCTTGACTTTAAAATGTGCAGAAATGGTTTCTGTGCACATTGGTAAAATCGGTTTATCAATCGGAGTCACGATGAATTTTATATTAATTTCTGAACATGCGGGCTTTGCTTGTCGGGCCTCAACTTATGACTAATGGGCCCTAAGGTGTTAGTGGCCTGCATTATAAATAAGTTATTACAGTACAGAAATTACAACACAACAGGTCATTATTTTGAGACAGAGTTTTGTAAAAAAAACCCTAGCCTCTCTCTCAATAATTCGGCCGATCACCCCTCCCTCTCTGTCAGAGAAAATTCCGGTCTGTGATTTTGAATTGCAGTCAGGAATAACGAATCAGATTCGTTTAATCTCTTCGCAGAAAAACTTCTGATAGATTTTCTAGTACAATCTATCAGAGGGATTAAAACCTCATTCGTGGACCTGATTGAAGGAGTTCATCAGTTCCTGGGAGATACAAGAAGCGCAGAGAAATCTGTGTGGTGTCCAATAATCTCGCTTCGAGATTGAAGGTAAAATTTAATAATAGTTATTTAATTTTACACACACTTATAATTTAATCGTTGAACGGTTGATACCCAAAATATGGAATTGTTCCATAATAAAATTTTTAAACTTCCGCTGCACCGGGTATCAATCGTGAATGATCTGAGAGCCGCGTTTTTCCAACAGTGGTATCAGAGCCAGGTTGCTCAGATCAAACGATTAAATTAATCGATTGTACAAAAATTTTTGAGTCTCGGTTTTTGAAACAAAATAAATATTTTTAAATAAAAAAATTTTTTTTTTCGGGGCAAAACCCGGCCAGCGATTGGATCACTGCCCGGTGGGGCAGCAATTGTTGCTGCCCCGGGCGGCGGCGCACGGCGCCGCCCATGGGCGACGCTCGGCACCGCCCAGGGCGGCGCTAGGCGCCGCCAGGGCAGCAACTGTTGCTGCCCTAAAGGGGCAGCCGGGCTGCCCCGGCCCGCGCCCACGGGTGCGGGCCGGCCCGGGAGTGTCCCGGGCGGCCCGCAGGAAAAATTAAATTTTTATTTTAAAATTAATTTTAATGTGTTAAAATTTTATTTTTGGTCCGGTCAAAAAAAATTGTTTTTGATTGGTTCACGAGATTTCGGATCGAATTGTTCGAGTCCGTAAATTTTAAAATTGATTTTTGGATAAATTTGAATTTTTGGAAAATTTTAATATTTTATCCTTAAATTGAATTTTGAAATCAATTATTTTGGTACAATTGATGATAAGATTTGATCTTATGATATATTAAGTAAAATATGATTTTATCTATAAAATTGGATTTTGTAGATAAAATATGATTTTATTTGATAAAGAGATAAAATATGATTTTATATGTGAAATGAGATTTTATATGTAAAATATGATTTTATCTTGTTTAAATTTGAATTGCCACTGCATGTTATCCAATAAATTAATTTTGAATTAAAAGTTATTGGATAAGGATGATCGATTGCCATGACCAATTTTGTAGGTGTATGTTAGGAATTTAAATTTTGTTTTATTGTTGTTGGTTTTATTAATGGGCCTGGTTTATGGCCCAATATGAATGTCATATGTAATAAAAGTGGGCTTGGTTTATGGCCCGTTTCCACCCCTAAAAATGTATCCCCTACTTGTCATTGCTATTTATTGTAAATACATTAGATTTAGTGGGAGATCAAGATTTGAAGATGGTGGGCCCAGCAGACAATAAAGACAGAAGAAATGTAAATTGGAAGCACATGTAATAGGATTGCATTGCATACTGCATATTACCTAGGATTGGACTAAGACTCGTGATTGGCAACCACGGGTCAATTAGAAATGGAATCGATCATCCTATATAATATATGATATTATGATTGTATGCATGTTTTAGACATAATTGCGTGAATCCGGCAAGCATGCAATAATTTGAAATTGATGAGACAAATTTTTATAATTAAAAATCCCTCATTTTAAATATGATTTAAAATTGATATCAAGATAAATAAAGGAAATTTAAATTTGTTTAAATATTCCTACCTTCCATCAACGGTCAATGTATGAGATGCTACCCGCGGATACGGTCCGGCTCATATTATTGGGGGGGGCCCGTTCGTCGGAAAGCTGTACATTGGATCGACAAATGTTGTAAGTTGGGTGGAACTCCCATGGGATCGGCTCATATTATTGGGGGATCCACATGGCGACCGTCCATCACAACTTAATATTGATGGGTCATCTTGACATGTCACTTTAAACGGCGTCACATTATTGGGCCCTTATTGGACATGAGGTAAACACATGGGGGTTGCTTTGGAAGCAATTGGGCTCTACCTTTTGAGAATTATGGTTGGCTGATGTTATTCGGGACCATAAGTTTGTCAATTGGACTCCATGTTCTCACTAAGGAAAAAGTTTCCCGTTTTCACTAGAGGGTAGTGAAATCGTTAAAATAGTGGGAGTGAGATTCATAAAATTAAATTCGCCTATTTTATGTCTTAGTAAATTGCTTAAACAATCATCGATAATTGTCTGTTTCATCTCAGTAATCCACATGTTTCTATTCTCCAACAAAACAAACTTATTGGCGCAAACAATACAGAATGATTCCATAAGTTAAGATTGTCCTAAGTTCGGAAAAGATTTTCTGAAGTGTTAGAAAAGGCTTCTCCGAAAACAGCCCCGGCTGATGTAACTGCCGAAAGGTTGGCCGAACTAGAGAAATGGTTGGACCATGATCTCAAGGCCAAATGTTACATGCAAAATTGGACAAGTCTAAACAAGTTTGCCATCACTGCAAGAAACCCGGTCATTGGAAACGTAACTGCAAGGAATACCTCAAGCAGTTGCGAACTGCAAAGGGTATGTTTTACATTAAAATGTTTTTTTTAATACTACTTCTTGGGTATTGGATACCAGATGTAGATCTCATATTTGCAATGAGTTGCAAATGATGACAAGAAGTAATAGGCTAAGGATGGGTGAGACCCAGTCAAGGCTCGGGAATGGTTCCAGAGATAAAATCCAAAGCTATAGGAGACATTTTTGCAGAACGGTTTTAAGTTATTTTTAAGAGATGTTTTATTTGTTCCGGATTTAATTAAAAACATTATTTCTGTTTCTATGCTAGATAGAGATGGTTATTCTTGCAATTTTGTGAATGGGATTTGCAATATTTACAAGAATGAATGTTTGATTGGAAATGGACAACTTGAAAACGATCTATACAACTTAAAACTAAAAGACGTTCCAATAAATTATATTGATAAACCGGCGACAACAAACAAAAGGAAAATCGATAGTCAAAACCCGGCGAACCTTTGGCATGCTAGGCTAGGTCATATTTCCTCAAGGAGGATGAACAAGCTAGTGGGAGAGGGCATGTTTGATATGTCTGATATTAACTCTCTACCTACTTGTGAATCCTGTATAAAAGGGAAAATGACTAAATCTCCTTTTAAGGGGAAGCCTGAGTGTAGTCAAAATCTGTTGGATTTGATCCATACAGATGTTTGTGGACCATTTAGAGTTGGGACTTAATATGGCCACAACTACTTCATTACCTTTACTGACGATTATTCAAGGTATGGGTATTTATATTTAATGAAATATAAGTCTGAAGCATTTGAAAAGTTCAAAGAATTCAAGGCTGAAGTAGAAAACAAGCTAGGTAAAAGTATTAAAGCACTTCGATCGGATCGAGGTGGAGAATACTTAAGTACCGAGTTTTTGGACTATCTAAAAGAGAATGGGATTCTCTCTCAGTGGACTCCTCCTATGACACCACAGCTGAATGGTGTATCGGAGCGTCGTAATCGAACTTTGTTGGACATGGTTCGATCCATGATGAGCTTCACTGAGCTTCCACCTTCGTTTTGGGGCCATGCGCTTGAAACGGCGGTATTGTTGTTGAACAACGTCCACACTAAAGCAGTGGACAAAACACCATACGAGTTATGGAATGGCAAAGCTCCAAAGTATTCGTACTTGAGGATTTGGGGATGTCCTGCTTACGTGAAGCGGACAGTGGGAGATAAGTTGGATAGTCGATCCAGCTTATGTTATTTTGTAGGGTATCCGAAGAATTCAATCGGATATTATTTCTATTATCCTGCTGAAACAAAAGTGTTTGTTTCTAGGAATGCCACCTTCTTGGAGAAGGAGTTCTTATTGGATAAGAAAGGCGAGATGATGGAACTCGAAGAAGTTCGAGAAGAACCCGAAATACAAAATAACGATCCTACGCCTCAGGAACCATTACTGGACATGCCTGAACCTAGAAGATCCGAGAGGACTTCTAGACCTCCTGTTCGATATGGTCTTCTTCTTGAAGGGGATCAAGATGAACCCGACATTGGATGTGATCCAAGAAACTTCAAGGAAGCAATTTCTGATGCGGATTCAAATTTATGGCTTGAATCTATGCAGTCTGAATTGGATTCAATGCATACAAACCAAGTTTGGTCTTTAGTAGATCCTCCTGATGGAATTGTTCCAATAGGGTGTAAATGGATCTACAAGAGAAAGCTTGGGCCTGATGGTAAGGTATTGACCTACAAGGCGCGATTGGTGGCGAAAGGTTACACTCAAAGACAAGGAGTTGACTACGATGAAACCTTTTCACCAGTTGCAATGTTCAAGTCCATAAGAATCCTTATTGCCATAGCTGCATGGTATGACTATGAGATATGGCAAATGGATGTGAAGACTGCTTTTCTTAATGGAGACATTAAGGAAGAAATCTATATGAAGCAGCCAGAGGGGTTCACATCCATGGGAAGCGAGCATAAGGTATGCGAGCTTCAGAGATCAATTTATGGTCTAAAACAAGCATCAAGAAGTTGGAACCAGAAATTTGATGAAACAATAAAAGATTTTGGTTTCATCAAGAACCCGGAGGAACCGTGCGTGTACAAGAAAGTAGTTAAGGATGCTGTGACATTCTTAGTACTTTATGTTGATGACATCCTACTCATTGGGAATGATGTAGGGATGTTGCAGTCAACAAAGATATGGTTATCAGGTAGATTCTCGATGAAGGATTTGGGTGAGGCATCCTACATTCTTGGGATACAGATCTATAGAGATAGATCTAAGAGAATGATAGGACTCACTCAATCAACCTACATCGACACCATATTGAAACGGTTTTCAATGGATGGGTCCAAGAGAGGACATCTACCCATGTGTCATGGAGTTTCTCTATCCAAGTCTATGTGTCCCAAGACTGATGAAGAGATAGAGAATATGACACATGTACCATATGCGTCAGCTATAGGTAGTATCATGTATGGGATGATATCTACCAGACCGGATGTAGCATTTGCTCTGAGTGTCACGAGCAGATATCAAGCTAATCCCGGTCAAATGCATTGGAAAGCCGTGAAGGACATTCTTAAGTACTTACGAAGGACTAAGAATATGTTCATGGTATATGGAGGACGAGATCTGAAATTGGAAGGCTATACCGACTCTAGCTTCCAAAGTGACGTGGATGACTCGAAGTCAACCTCTGGATTTGTGTTCATGCTCAATGGCGGTGCTGTCTCTTGGAAGAGTTCCAAGCAGGACACCACAGCGGATTCCACCACTGAGGCTGAATACATTGCAGCATCAGCTGCTGCTAAAGAGGCCGTTTGGATGAGGAAGTTCGTCCAAGAGTTGGGCGTCATTCCTTAATTTGTTGGTCCAGTCCCGGTGTACTGTGACAACACGGGTGCCGTTGCTCAAGCAAAGGAACCAAGGTCTCATCAAAGATCCAAACACGTACTGAGGAAATACCACATCATCCGGGAGATTGTGGAAAGAGGAGACATCACTGTCGAACGAGTGGCCTCTGCAGACAATATCGCTGATCCGCTTACTAAGCCCTTGCCAGGACCATTGTTTGACAAACATCGCGAAGCAATGGGTCTACGTAGTATGACTAGTTGGCTATAGGGCAAGTGGGAGATTGAAAGAGTGGGTGCCCAGTGAGCCAACTTGTGGCTATGGGCTTTGATGACTCTTTGTACAAACGATCTTTTGTTTAATATAATTTACACTTTTATTAATGGCAATGACTTTATCTTTCTTCATATTGTTATATTATGATATACTATTGTTGTTTTGATAAAGACCTTGAATATACTATAGTGTATGTAAGATGTGGTAGAACATGGGGATGTCTATCATGAAATACATCTTATAGTCACTGTATATTCTAAACTGTTCCTAGTCGATTGAGCCGTCCGATAATAAGAATAAGGATCGCTCGAGTTTGAGACTAGCATTTGCGATGCGGAGTACCACGTTTCATTGGTAGGGAACATGGAGATGTTCGAAGCATGCAAATGGATATTCATAGGATGAATAATCGAACTACCCTATCCGGACTTTCCAAGTGGTTATCACTTATCGAGTGGATAAAGTCCGCGGTTTTGGTTGTACACCATTAGTCCTTACTACTTGAAACATCATGGAGACTCTATATGCTAGTACTGTGCTTTGACTCGTTTACCGACTCTATGGGGGTCATCAGGTGTCGGGATTGGGTACAGTTACAACACATATAGGAGTCGATGCATTGTTGTCAAGGATTCACCACATACTTGCGAGTGTGGATATCCTATGCGATCTGAGGAGATATTAGTGTGACGAATCTCTGGCCAGAGTACTTGATGTGATTTAAGAAATGGTTTCTTAGTAGCACATGCGATGTCACTAATTTGATCTTCAAGATGTATTGCATAGTTATCGAATCTTGAGCGACTCTCGATATACCAATGGTTGTTGATTCGATCGGGATATATGGATGAAGGGACCGTACTGTACGCTAACCAAAATCTACTGGTTCTTGTAGGCACTATCAGTGATACCTAGGGAATCATGGGGCGATGTTGCTAGGCGCTTTACCATGATTCGTTGGGCAAGTCGGAAATCGTTGTTCCGAGTCGCAAGGAGTTGTGAGCCCACGGCTAGCTGTATCCCTGAACCATTGAGGGTCACACAGTGTAATGGAGTTTTAATCCCCGTTGAGATAGTTAAATTTAAAGAGTTAAATTTAATGAATAAAGAAGTTGGACTTCTTAAATAAGAGTAAGGGAGTAGGATTTCCTAAAATGACATAGGGATGTACATTTTTGGAAATCACTGAATTCGGATTCAGGAAAATTTATCTTGACTTTAAAATGTGCAGAAATGGTTTCTGTGCACATTGGTAAAATCGGTTTATCAATCGGAGTCACGATGAATTTTATATTAATTTCTGAACATGCGGGCTTTGCTTGTCGGGCCTCAACTTATGACTAATGGGCCCTAAGGTGTTAGTGGCCTGCATTATAAATAAGTTATTACAGTACAGAAATTACAACACAACAGGTCATTATTTTGAGACAGAGTTTTGTAAAAAAAACCCTAGCCTCTCTCTCAATAATTCGGCCGATCACCCCTCCCTCTCTGTCAGAGAAAATTCCGGTCTGTGATTTTGAATTGCAGTCAGGAATAACGAATCAGATTCGTTTAATCTCTTCGCAGAAAAACTTCTGATAGATTTTCTAGTGCAATCTATCAGAGGGATTAAAACCTCATTCGTGGACCTGATTGAAGGAGTTCATCAGTTCCTGGGAGATACAAGAAGCGCAGAGAAATCTGTGTGGTGTCCAATAATCTCGCTTCGAGATTGAAGGTAAAATTTAATAATAGTTATTTAATTTTACACACACTTATAATTTAATCGTTGAACGGTTGATACCCACAATATGGAATTGTTCCATAATAAAATTTTTAAACTTCCGCTGCACCGGGTATCAATCATGAATGATCTGAGAGCCGCGTTTTTCCAACAAACTTGATGCTGTAAGAGGTATGCCTAATGTAAAATCTGGTATTCCATTTGTGTGTGAAGCATTTAAAAAAGGGAAGCAGACTAGGGTGTCACACGAGGTGTTGTTAACATCTGTGACAACACGCTGCCTTGAGCTTATACATATGGACTTAATAGGTCCAATGGATGTTGAAAGCTTCAAAGGTAAGAAATATTCTTTTGTTTGTGTTGATGATTTTTCAAGATACACTTGGGTGAATTTTTTGAGAGAAAAATCAGACACATTCGATGCCTTCAAGAAACTGCTCACTAAGATTGTGAATCTATAAAACATGAAGGAATCATAATTCACACTGATCATGGTAAGGAGTTCGAAAACTCTACTTTTGAAAGTTTGTGTGATAAGAAAAGTATTTATCATGAATTTTCTGCTCCTAAAAACCCACAACAAAATGGAATTGCTGAAAGGAAGAGTATAAATTTGCAAGAGATGGAAAGAGTGATGTTATGTTTGAAAAAAATCTCAAAATGTTTTTAGGCTGAAGCTTTGAACACTGCATGTCATATTACTAATAGTGTATATTTGAGGAATGATACTACTATGACATCCTATGCAATTCTCATGGAAAAGAGGTTAAACCTTAAATATTTTAATATTTTTGGATGTGTATGTCACGTTTTGAATGATATAGATCATCTTGCTAAGTTTGATGCAAAGAGTGATAAGTGTTTGTTCTTAGGATACTCATCAAATAGCCGAGCCTATAAGATGTTTAACTTGAGAAATAGGACTATTTTTGAGTCTATTAATGTTGTATTTGATGATTTTGCAGATCTAAATAAGAAAACTGCTGAGGATGAAGTAGATGATCTGCTTGATAATTCTGGAAATTTAGATGTTGTTCAAGGTGTTACAACACCTCCGACAACACCGTCTGCAGAAATTTCATAAACAAAAATTGAACAACTTACTGATGAGAATAATGACGAGGACAGTGAGGTAAATGAAGCTGGAATAAGTATTCTAAGAAAAATTCAGAAGAACCATCCAACCTCACAAGTCATTGGAGATATACATGGAGACATTCAAACTCGAAGGAAAGAGAAAGTGGGCTACAAAAAAATGGCAGGTTTGATATGCATGAGCTCTATGTATTCTCAAGTAAGATTTTCTTGCTTTGTGTCAAACATTGAACCCAAAAAGGTTGAAGAAGCTTTAAAAGATGAATTTTGGGTTAATTCTATGCATGAAGAATTAGAACAATTAGTTAGGAATGATGTTTTGTACTTGGTACCGTGTCTTGATCATGGTAATGCCATAGGAACAAAATGGATTTTCAAGAATAAAATTGATGAGTCAGGAAACATCATAAGAAATAAAGCTAGGTTGGTAGCTCAAGGGTATACACAGTTTGAGGGGGTGGATTTTGATAAAACCTTTGCTCCTGTAGCCTGCATTGAGTCAGTCCGACTGCTGCTTGCTATTTCCTGAAACATGGGTATGAAAATTTTTCAAATGGACGTAAAAAGTGCCTTTTTGAATGGGATCTTAAATGATGAAGTTTATGTGAAACAACCAATAGGTTTGAAGTTCCAAATCATCTTGATTATGTGTATAAGTTGAAAAAGAATTGTATGGATTGAAGCAAGCACCACGTGCATGGTATGGAAGATTAACCGAGTACTTGCTCAATATTGAATTCAAAAGAGGTGAAGTTGATAAGACTTTGTTTGTGCAAATGTCTCAAGGTAATATTTTAATTTTCCAAGTTTGTGTAGATGATATAATATTTTGTGCTTCAAATGATAAATTTGTTGATGATTTTGTGAAGTACATGTCTTCTACATTTGAGATGAGCATGGTTGGTGAGTTAACTTATTTATTGGGATTGCAAGTGAAACAAATGCATGATGGTATATTTTTGTGTCAGAGTAAGTATGCTAAAAATCTGGTAAAAAAGTATTTGAATGACAACACTAAACACATGCGTACACCTACAGGGTTTAATGAAAAACTGTCTAGGGAAGTTGTTTCCGAAGGTGTTGACAACACCCTTTACAAAAGCATGATTGATAGTCTTCTGTATTTGAATGCTACTACACTTGATATCATGTTTAGTGTTTGTTTGTTTGCTAGATACCACTCTAACCCAAAAATTTCTCACCTAAAGGCCGTGAAACGTATATTCAAATATGTGGCGGGTACTTTGAATTTGGGTTTGTGGTACACTAAAGAAACCAATTCGAATTTGGCAGGGTTTAGTGATGCTGATTGGGCTGAGGATTTAGATGAAAGAAAGAGCACTTCGGGAGGATGTTTCTACATAGGAAATAACTTAGTTTCATGTTATAGTAAGAAACAAAATTGTGTTTCACTTTCTACTGTCGAATATGAATATGTTGTTGTAGGTAGTTGTTGCTCACAACTCCTATGGATGAATCAAATGTTGAATGATTATGAGATTAAGAGTGATACTCCTATTGTGTACTGTGATAATTCTAGTGCCATTAATATATCCAAAAATCCAGTACAACACTCTTGAACCAAACACACTGACATTAGACATCACTTTATTCGAGATTTGGTAGAGAAAGGCTTGATCTTAATTGAGTTTGTTGGAACTAATAAACAATTAGCTGATATATTCACAAAAGCTTTGGATTTCGAGAGATTCTCTAGTTTAAGGAAGTTTCTCAGTATGTGTTCATTATAGATAGAACTGAGATGTTGTCTGAAGTGTTTCCAACACCCTGCGACAACACCTTTTCATGCATGTACATTATTAGGATCTTTAGGCATATTGCATTCATGCATTCATTCTGTTTTGTGAAGTGTTTGATACCTTGTAACTATTGACTAGTGTTCACTCAGGATTCTTTGCAAAGGTTTTACAGTTTAATGAGTACTAATTGATAAAGAGTTCTAACTAAAATCACAAAGTAGTGGAGGGATGTTTGTGTATTCCATGATCTTGTCCCAAGTGAAAAAGTGATTTTTCAAAAATTCATAAACTCAAAATATCTCTGTGGTAAAACAATAACCAATTCAATCATCAAATTTGATTTAACAATCAGAAGCAAATGGAAAAAGCTACCTAAAGGGGTTCGTTGAAGATCGTTCCTTTAGTGTGCAGGATACCACTTCCGCAATAATGAATTTAATAACAAAATTTTTTTGAATCTTGAAATGTTATTGGAAGATGTTGCCAACATCGTGGAAAACACCTCACTTGTCAGCATATATTTTTGCATGTTATCGCATTTTATTTTTATGTCACACTCTGTTTTAGAAATATTTAGGACATGCATATTTTTATTTGTAAATATTTTTGGCTGAAAGGTTAGAAATTCTGATCGACCCAAATATTGAATTTTTGCTCTATCCAATGAATTTTTGAATTTGAATGTGATTGAATTTGTTTTAGTGGTGTTATATATTAATGAGGAGTTTTTAAATATGGAAATATTTGGTGAAATATTTGGGCCTAGAATTATTGCCGAAATTTAAACAATTAGTTTCCTAATTTAATTCGGATTTGTTACCGTTGGGGATTTTTTTACCGTCAACACTACAAGAAAAACGACCAAAGACAATGCTTTTTCCGCGTTATTAATGTCCCCGAAAAAGCATTGTCGTAGCCAGTGTTGTAAAAGACCGCGCTCAAAGACAACGCGGAAAAAGCGTTGTCGTTTCTGGAAAAGACAACGCTTTTTAAAGCGTTGTCGTATCTATAAACGACAACGCTTTTTCCACGTTGTCTTTGTCATAAAAAAGCGTTGTCGTAGTTCAAAAGCTTTTTAAGCGTTGTCTTTTTTAGTAACGACAACACTTTTTCCACCTACGACAACGTTTAAAAAGCGTTGTCTTTTCTCAAATAAAAAACAAAAAAAAAATATAATTCACAAATTTTCAATATTATCACTCAATATTCAAAATTTTTGAAAATTAAATCTAATATACAATATTTCAATATTATAAATCATTCAAATATAACAAAAATCATTCAAATATAACAAATAATTGAATTATTCGTGTTCATCTCGGCCATGCGCTATGCTTTCTGCTTCAAACCGGAGTCGGCGATCAGACCAACTCTCAGAATGCTAAATCCATTTGGAGGACTGGGAATGTGCTGAACAATAACAGCAAACAAGAATAAAACCATGAGAAAAGTTAACTTGATTGAGTTAGTAAGAACTTAAAAAAAAACACTATAATACTCCTTTCAAAGTTTCACAACCACCGTGATCAATGATTTCATAACTACAGTGTGGAGTCAACTATTTGCGAAAGAAAAACAGCATCCCATTTCATGAATAATATATGCAACTTATCAATATTTATTTATCCAAACCTTATATTTAATCTCCTAAGCCATATAGAATGAAAAATCATATGAAACACATCAAAACATGTCTACTGGCCGATTCAAAACCTGTCTATTGGCTGATTCAAAACAAGGCAGAGATTTCTCATGAGAGAAATACAGTAGTTCTGTCTGCATGTTTCTTAGAGGAACGAAATACAAGATTCACTTTTATCAAAGAAATTATATATATGGAGCTGAATCGAATGCTACAAGCATAAACCATCTGTTACCTCTCGGGCCTAGCAGAGGCTTCCTCCCTTCTTTTATAGCCTTCCTTATATCTACCGCTTTCCATGTGGCATACTTCTGTTTCTGCTCAAGCTGTAGGAGAGGGGAAACATAGAGAACATGTGAAGAAAAATGAAAAACATACAGTAGAATAAATCTGCACGATAAAGTGTATGAAACGCAATGCTTGTCAATAACTTATAATGTAGATTCAGGAATGCAGTGGGAAACTTACATCGGACAACGACCACGAATCCAAGTCATTGTATACAAATTGCTACTAAGTTCAAAAAACAAATGTAACCATTGAAAATCATAAATAGTGGCATCCAGTATGTATGCTTCATGAAAAAACATCAAACAACATAAAAATATAATCTTTTACATGCATGCTGAATATATATCGATCGGAAAGTCATGACGCCGTGGACCATATATACCTGCCTTTCCTGTCCTTAAAAGGCCAGCAACTGTCGTCGTAGCCTTGAAATAAAATCCCTGCAATAGCTAGCTAATATGTAAATCATCTGATAAAATATTAATTCAGATATATATATATTTACTTTCCATTTCCAATAAAATCGTCGGAAGTCAATTTGTTGCTATTCCAGACAGTAATATTAATCTCCAATAACCCTTATACCAATGTAATCTCAAATTTCTCTTGAAAGGTAGGATATCTCCCTCCTCCTGCATGCATCAACAAAATTAATACATTAATCAATAATAAATTTTTATATATATGTATGTATATAGATGCATGCATATGCAGGGCTGACCATGACGAGTACGCGTACGATGATTGGAGCAGGCATAATCCACACAAACGTAGGGATCTTGCCGTGAAATCCACTCGGTGTTTCTAAACTTATTACAACCAATAACTGCATGCATATATATATCCCAGATCGATCAATTTAATTAGGAGACAAAAAGTTAGAACTAATTAAGAAATTAAACACCAAAAATCAAAAGATATATATATGTTATCTCTAGGAGTTGACCTTGGATTAATCCAGAAACAGACATTGAATCAGCTAAAAGGGCTGAGGCACAGTGGTGGTTGGACTTTGTCTCTAGAGATCAAAATTACAACATTAATGACTGGAATATAATAAACATGTCTCTAATTAAACTGAGAGATCGAATTTCATTATTAATTGTTCTTATTATGAAAATTACATTATAAAATAATATAATATAATATATATATTAAAGAATGACTCCATTATTTTAAGAGGTTAATTTCGTGTGTAGCATATATAGCAGCATGGATAACTATGTATTTATATCAAGAAATCTAGCTAGCTATCGAATTGCTACTAAGAGCAAAAACCTTTTTGTCTCCTTCTCTTTTCAGTGATCTGTAAAAAGCATGAGATGATAGCGGTAAGAGGGAGTGACCAATCCGAGAAAGTGTGCAACACTATATAATTAGAAAACACGTGGCTTATGAGGTTCTTCCGGAGACATGCAATCTGATTTTTGCAAGAGCTAAGCTCCATTTCAACTGTCTTGATTCGAGATTTAACAGGTACAGTGCATTGCCGGACCATCTGCCCTTGCCTGGCTCGAACGACCTCCGGCTGCCAAACGTTCAATGCAACGGAAGCATGCCTGATGATCCTAGTTTCAACGTGTCAGTTGTTAGAAAGCCACATAATTTGGGAAGGATAATTAACGTGAAAGTGAATCAAACCTAATGAAATACAAATAAATAGCCTAAAAATAATCAAACCAAATCCAAAACTCCAAATTTGATAGTTACACACACATAATTAAGCAATTTTATGCATAACCCACTGATTTAAAAATGAGAATGAGAAAAGCTAAAGAGTCTAATAATCATCAATATTTAATCAAATAACCACTGGAGGACTCCATTAAAACTAATCTACATTTCTTTTTTAAAAAAAAAGGAAAAAAATTAATCTATGCATGTTTAAACAAACCAAACAGTGATAAAAATTTTAGCCCCATAATTTATAAATCAAGTTCACTAACCTAAAAATTGCATTCACAATAATTAACAGCATGCACGATAAATTATCGAGTTAATTATATAAAGTATAAATATTGAATTATGATTAAATCACCCCAATACGGTTGCCTATAAAACCCTTTGACAACTATGCTAAATTCAAAATTCAACAGCAAATTGCAGCCTTCATGACAACATACGTACAAAATCAATTTTGGGATACAACTAATGTCACCTCCGTGATTGAAACTCCTCTCAATCAAAATTCAGAGACTAATATGTAAACAGGTTACAGAACAAATATATAATTTTTTGAGTCCTAAACGTTAACCCCTGAACTAACATCCCCCACTAATGCTATTATTCAATTTTCACAACGGATGCCTCGTTCAATTTCTGGCTGAAAACTGGAACCTAACTTCATTTCCAAACATTAACATAAACATCATCAATCAAGCCCTAGTGAAAGATCGGTTGAGGATGTTAAATATCAAATCAAAATCCAAAGAAGAAAATTTTGATGAGAATTTATAATACCTTCGATCCGTCGGTCAAGCTCGATTATCACCATAGAAGAAAACAAGTCGTTGAGGCGGCTCAGGCAGCAGCGATGGATTCATAGTTGCTTGATCACCGCTGCTGCTCGATTATCACCATAGAAGAAAGCAGGCCGTGTAGGAGGTAAGGTTAGCTCACATTATAATCACAAACCACATTATTGATTATTTAAGATGTGCATGTTGGCATATATAAGACACGTGCTGATTTCAAATTATCATTGTTTGCATATCTGCTCCAAACCAACAGTAACAGTATATTGGATCAAGATAAATTAAACATCAGAATAAAAAAAATAGGAATACATTTTAGTTAGTGCTCACGGGAAATAATCATCAATTTTCAGGGGCCAAGATTCACTAGCAGCATGTTTTGCATCCGTGTATATAGATGGTGTTGAATATAATGCATTCACCCAGCCACACTGTTTCAGTAAACTCTCTCAGACTCATTTTATGAAATAATATGAACACAAAATGCAATCTTGAGTCATCACAAATTTTATCACACAAACTCTTCAAGTTTTGCACTGATGGCTAATTCAGGATTTAGAACAATAATTTCTCGTACAAACAAATATGCAAGGAATCCAAATAGCTTCAAAGAAACTCAAACTAACTGGAACAAGTTCAGGTTATACAAAAACTTGAGAAAGGGGACCATGATACCTATTTCATGAGTGATGAATCCACTATCAGGACATTTTTCGGATGCTTTTTTTCCAAGACATGCGAAGAGTAGCTGGCATTAGACTTGGAGAGCTCCTACTAAGTTCATCACGATTCACGATCGATGCATACGTTCGCTATGTCGAGGAGCCAGTAGGGGTTGTAAAATCCAAATCTGGTAAGAAGGGGAAGCCTAGACCAGCGAGAAGACTTGTAAAAGTTTAAAACAAATTCACAACGTAAATGTAGATTTGTTAAGGATTACAATTCAAAGTTCCACTTTTTAACTGTAAAAGCTTTAAAAAAATTCAAATAGCATGAGTTGGAAAGGGAAGAGATTAATGGATCGAAAGTGAGCTAAATTCACCAAAATAAGAAAAGCAATTCACTCACCAAATCCCAGAATTTTATTTATATTCAGTTGTAGCCTCGAACAGGATAGAGCGCGTCGAGCTTCCTCCGGAGAGAAGCTCAGAAGAAAGCTCGTAATGCTGCCGAAATTGGCGTCGACCCTCAGCAAAGAAGCGGCAGAGACTCCAGCGATTAGCCGCCATCGGAACACTGATTGTAGTGGACGGATAGCTCGTAATGTCTAGAATCACTCGGCCGCCTACTGAAAACTGCAGCAGAAAAACTGAAGATTGGGATGTGACGAGGGCGAATGTCGCGAAGACCGTGAGAGCTTTGATGGGGATCTAGGGTTCAATCGACTTTGAGAGTGGACGGATAGCTGTTTTTATATTTAATTATAATTATTTCTTTAGGCAGTCTCTTTAGGCTTTTTAAAATTATTTTAAAGAAAGCGTTGTAAAAGAAATAAAAAGAACGCTCATTTACAACCTTTTTAAAAAGCGTTGTGAATGATAGAATAAATGTTGTCATTTATACATTTAAAAAATAAAAAAACGCTCATCCACAACCCTTTTTAAAAAGCGTTGTGGATGACAAAAAAATGTTGTCTTTTATGGATTTAAAATAATAAAGACAACGCTTTCTCATAAAAGCGTTGTGTTTCTTTTTTTAACAACGCTTTTTGTAAAAAGCGTTGTCTTTTAACCGTTGTTAATGACCATTTTTGTTGTAGTGTTGGGACCTACTGTAAATCCGAGTAAGAATATGAATGGTTGAATGTTTTGATATATATATTGGGTGATCATCTGATTTAAGAATATATTATTCCTTCACCCTTGTTTTTTTACTCATCGGCCCTGTTCATCTATTGCCCTAAATTCCTCTTTGTATTATTCACTTTCAGACTCTATAATGGCAGGAAATGGTTTTGATCCTCAAGATATTCGATTTGAGATGGGATTCACAGGAGATGCTGATCAAGGTGTTACAACA
The DNA here is from genome assembly GCF_033568475.1 of Henckelia pumila. Classification (NCBI taxonomy): domain Eukaryota; kingdom Viridiplantae; phylum Streptophyta; class Magnoliopsida; order Lamiales; family Gesneriaceae; genus Henckelia; species Henckelia pumila. Next base: position 34,183,549 of record NC_133120.1, on the reverse strand, counting down.
CCTCCGTCACTGCACCCTAGGTTAGAAGAAGCATTGGTTCCAATTGTTGAGGAACTTGTGATTTTGGATGTCATCGCACTTGGAGATCCTAGCAACGCACTTGATGTGGAGAATCTGCCAATTATGTCCGTATTGAACAAGATTTTTCCCACGAAACCCTTGACTCGCCGATCCAAGAGACAGGCTCGTTAAAATCCTGATTATAATACTTCAAAGAGATTCTGTGGGAAGGGACAACTTTTGAGACCCTCTCTGGTGGACACCGAATTCTCCTCTGGTAATGCGAGCTTCGATGAAGATTATAAGCTGGTACATCGCAAAAGGGGAAAAGCTACTGCAATGGAACCATCTGTTCCAACAATCCCAGTTCCTTTTGTAACAGAAGAAAAATCAAAGGTGGATTCATCTTCGGATGATGAATCTACAGATTCAGAATCTCCATCTTCTATTGCTGCTGAAAAAGATACTTCGACATCTGTTCCTGTTGTGGAAGAGACATCCACTGCAGATCCTCTTGCTTTTTATGATGATGAGGAAGCATCCATTACAAAGTTTATGGCTGGAATGAAGAAATCCAAAGGGTGGAAAACTTCTGTTACTGCTCAAGTTTCTGATGATGAACCCGAAGAGGAGATGCTACAGGAATTTGCTGATAACCGTCCCCACTCCTCTAATAGTTCCAGCACTGATTCGAGTGAAGACTCAGATGCTAAAAAATATTTGGAAGAAGAGTCAGAATCTGATGAATCTGAAGATGATAATGAGGATGTTGAGAAAGGTGTTGCCGACACCCTGGACAACACCTTGGGTGAGGACTATTAGGTGAACTCTTTTTACTCCTCTGATTTTTATTCTAAGGAGATTGCTGATGACTGGGATAAGTACTTTGATCGTGAGTTTTTGGAAGGGCACAACATTGACCTGGAGAGATATGGAGCTCAGAACATGGTAAATTTTTTTGAGGTAAGAAACATGCTTTCCACCGTTACCACTGCTGGTCTGTACTGCAGGGAAAATGTTCAAGAATTTTACTGCAACCTAACTGAAGCTGTGAAGGATCCAAGATAAATGAAGTATGGAAGAGTGTATGTGCGAGGACATATATTATCTTTCAGTCTTGTTTTGATGAAGGCTTTTTGAGAACATCCTCTATTGATGATGCTGAGCTACCAACTTTGGATGTGATAAATTCTGTCATCACTGGTGGACTGGTCACAAGCTTTCTAGCTCATCCTCAAAAGCTAGCTACTGCCAAGATGACTTATTTGTACTCTGTTTTGCATAATACGGCTGTGAAGACTTGGACTCCTTCTGGAAATTCTACAATTGTCACCAAGCATCAGGCTCCGGTCTTATATGCTATTGGAACTGGAGTCGCCTTCAACTATGGCCGACTGGTGTTTGACACAGTCATGGCCTTTGCGAATTGTGCTCAACCTACATTGAAGCTGCCATATCCATCCTTGATCTATTCGATGCTGCTGTCTCAAGAAATAGAAAAGGATGATGATGAGATACTAACTGAACCTGGAGAAGTGTTGAAGATTGCACCTGCACTACTTAAAGAAAATAGCAAGTTGGACCTACCTTAGTCAAAAACAGGTGCTGCAGGTGTTGGGGCAGATGTAGCCAACACCTCCCTCACCACTGCCAATGTAGTTTTTTTTCCTCACTTTGCTGTTCAGAACATGGATACTACCTTCATTCAAGCTCAATTTTCGCATACTAAAAAAAAGATTATATAAGCTAAGGATGATCTAGACTATTATGAAGGGATGAAAGCTCATTATGAGATTCTAATTTATGGAGAT